>NC_064633.1:144024548-144327578 GCF_023864275.1 Schistocerca cancellata
TGCACTACAGATCCTCCATGATTGCCTGGAAACATCAGAACATAGCTTATTGGAAGGTAAGGGCGTACTACAGCCAACTGGATCCTGCCCAGTAAAGAACTGCGGTGTTCAACTCTGCCTTTGGGTTGAAGACAGGTTTAAAATGTTTCATAGATTTTTGATTGGTAGACTGTCATTCCCGTTTAAGTGGGAGAGGGGAGTGTATCCACCTTGTGCCCTGTCCGGGGAAAATTAATTATGATTCCCGGTCTCAGTCCTGATACCGTAAGCCGTAAGGTAACTGAATTTTTCCCTAATTGCAGTGAGCTCTAAATTAATCTAAAGACTGGGGAAGTGGACAGGGATTACAGCACACAAAGAAACAGTTTATCATTAAAATATCACATCATAAACTTCCACATTGTTGAGAACAGACTTCAGAAATGTACAGTTGCAGACAATAATTCACTGCAGTAAACCTAAGCGAAACACTGACATGAGAAACGCATTGTTAATCCATACATACTATAAAATTGGCTGTACGTATATATGTCTGGAGCACTTAGAGACTTCCAACAAGCTTTTCACATAAGTTCAAACCTTTACGAAACTTTTCCTCGCTCACGACCCCACAAAATTATGAAGGGAAAAAGTTTACAGCTTACTACACTTTCACTGTTCATAGAGTAAAATTGTTACATGAAGCATGACGTTTTGATTTGTTACTTCTTTAGTACAGATTATATTCGCAGCACATTTCGCAGAGAGTACCCACATACGAGGTGTGATAAAAAAATAACGGGAATTTAATTTATCGAGCTTTATTCGTCCGACTTTCAAACTTCTTTTAAAATGTTATTGGTACACGTGTTCTTGAGCTAAGTTTGTATTTTAAGCTGTTTTGAATGTTTAGTTTATTGTGAACAGTCGAAAAGGTTATACGTGTTTTCGAGTGTTCGGTGAATTTTTACTTTCGAAGAAGTTAGATTAAAGAATATGTATTAAATCTTGTTTGAAAAATGGAACGAAGTGCAACATCTCATTCTAAATGTTGACTGTGGCTTTTGGCGAGCCTAATGTGAGTGAGTCTTTCGAAGAGTGTGGAGAAGACGTTGAAAATGACGACCGCCTTGGACGCCCCAATACATCAATTACTGACGATAACGTAGTTGTAGTAAAGAAAATGGTCCTGGAAAACCTGTGGATCACCGTCAGAGATGCTGCTGATGATGTCAGCACATCTTTTGAGTCATGCCAAGCAATTTTTTCCGATGTTTTGAGCATGAAACGTGTAGCTGCGAAGTTCGTTCCGAAATTCTTGAATTTCGACCAAAAACGACGTCGCGTAGACTTCACTCAGGAATTGCTAAGTAAAGTGGACAAAGATCCACTTCTAAAGAAGGTTGTAACAGGTGATGAAACATGGGTATTTGGATATGATTCAAATGGCTCTGAGCCTATGGGACTAAACTGCTGAGGTCATCAGTCCCCTAGAACTTAGAACTACTTAAACCTAACTAACCTAAGGACATCACACACATCCATGCCCAAGGCAGGATTCGAACCTGCGACCGTAGCAGTCCCGCGGTTCCGGACTGAGCGCCTAGAGCCGCACGGCCACCGTGGCCGGCTTTGGATATGACGTCGAAAATCAAGGCACAATCGTCTCAACGGAAACTACGCGAAAAGCAAAGACCAAAAAACGTCGTCAAGTTCGGTCGCATGTGAAGGCTCTTCTCGCAGTGTTATTTGATTACAGTAGGATAGTGCTTCCTGGGTTCATGCCATATTGCCGAGCGTTCAGTAAGGAATACCACCTGGAAGTTATGCGCCGTTTTCGTGAAGCAATCCGAAGAAAACGACCAGAATTGTGGCAAAACTACTCGCGGAAATTGCATCACGATAATGCTCCCGGCCACACTTCAATGCTTTTTCGTGATTCTTTGGCAAAACACAAATTCACTGTGTTGCCTCATCCACCATATTCGCCAGACATTGCCCCCTGGGAATTCCTTCTATTCCCGAGGCTGAAGAGAACCATGAAGCGACGTATTTTTGCAACCACCGACGAGATAAAATCAGAAATGCTGCAGGAGCTGAACAACATAGCGAGAAGTGATATCCAGAAACGCTTCCAAGATTGGAAAAAATGCTGGAACAGGTGTACTGTATCTGAGAGGGATTACTTTGAGTGGGAGAAAGCTGATGTTGACGAATACATAAAGATTCTTAAAAAAAAAAAAATCGTGTTACTTTTTGATCACAAGTCGTATGCCACTGGATATACATGCGAAATAACAACATTATACAGCGCATAGTATACGAGATACGTCATTACAAACATTGAACTGTGTGAAAATGAAACTGCGCGGCGAAATTCGCTAGAGGTACAGGTGAAATGTACGTGTGAAATATGTCAGATACATTTCACATATATTTAACATGTATGTACGCGGGCAAAGTCAAGGGTAAAAATCTCATGCTACACCCTGGAACGGTTTCAACAAAATTTGGTACACATATTAGTTAGTACCTCGGAAGAAATTCTGTGGGGGAAAGAATCAACCACAAGCCTCCTATTGGGGTTAGCATGATAACCTAGAGAGAGAATTGGGACAGACAGTGAGGGGCAAGTAGGAGATTGACACAGACCGGGGGGGGGGGGGGGGGGGGAGACGCTGGTCAGAGAGAGTGGAGAGGCGGAAGTGGATAGAGAAAGGAGGGAGGAAGGAGATCGAATGAAGGGTAGAGCCACATCTGAAATGTAACGTCCACTGTTCAAAGTGCCGTCAATGCGAATAAGAGGTGACCGAGACGTGTAACCATTGGCAGCCCATACCATCACGCCGGGTGATACGCCAGTATGGCGATGACGAATACACGCTTCCAATGTGCGTTCACGCGATGTCGCTAAACACGGATGCGACCATCAAATGCTGTAAACAGAACCTGGATGCATCCGAAAAAATGAGATTTTGCCATTCGTGCACCCGGGTTCGTCGTTCAGTACATCATCGCAGGCGCTCCTGTCTGTGATGCAGCGTCGAGGGTAACCGCAGCCATGGTCTCCGAGCTGATAGTCCATGCTGCTGCAAACGTCGTCGAACTGTTGGTGCAGATGGTTGTTGTCTTGCAAACGTCCCCATCTGTTGACTCAGGGTTCGAGACGTGGCTGCACGATCCGTTACAGCCATCCGGATAAGATGCCTGTCACCTCGACTGCTAGTGATACGAAGCCGTCGGGATCCAGCACGGCGTTCCGTATTACCCTCCTGAACCCACCGATTCCATATTCTGCTAACAGTCATTGGATGTCGACCAATGCGACCAGCAATGTCGCGACACGATAAACCGCAATCGCGATAGGATACAATATGACCTTTATCAAAGTCGGAAACGTGATGGTACGCATTTCTCCTCCTTACACGAGGCATCACAACAACGTTTCACCAGGCAACGCCGGTCAACTGCTGTTGGTGTATGAGAAATCGGTTGGAAACTTTCCTCATGTCAGCAAGTTGTAGGTGTCGCCACAGGCGTCAACCTTGTGTGAATGCTCTGAAAAGCTAATCATTTGCATATCACAGCATCTTCTTCATGTCGGTTAAATTTCGCGTCTGTAGCACATCTTCGTGGTGTAGCAATTTCAATGGCCAGTAGTGTATAAAATTTTTGAGCCACACAATTCAAAACACGTGAAATTAATACAGGAGTGCAGGGATCTGGGGTGAAGGGTTAGTTATGACTATTCATAGGTCAAAGTGGACCCAGAAAGTTT
Organism: Schistocerca cancellata; assembly: GCF_023864275.1. Lineage (NCBI taxonomy): Eukaryota > Metazoa > Arthropoda > Insecta > Orthoptera > Acrididae > Schistocerca > Schistocerca cancellata. The sequence continues at coordinate 144,028,306 of NC_064633.1, forward strand.
GGCAGCCCTAAAGGCTACAGGCCGACGAAGACCTTTGAACGTGAGCGTGAGGCAGTTTGGAATGGTGGCGTGCCGCCGCTGCCTGTCCCAGATCCATTTGAGGGCAGCGCGCTGCAAGCTGTAGACTGCACACTTGGGCCGTTGGTTTTCGAGTGCTGACAACTGAAGGGAAGCCGTAGCGACGCAGGGCTGGCGCTGGCTTAGGCCGGTCACGCGCCCGGCGGGCTGCTGCCTCCTCGGCTGCCGGCTGCCGCGGCCTCCTTCAGCCAGGAATGCGACTCCGACTGGCAGCTGAACGCTCACTCTTTATTCACCGCATCTGCACTTATGCGCCCAAACATTGTGGCCGCTTCCCACCGCGAGGCTGAATCCCGTCTACTGCCGAAGCAGCAAGGGAGCGGTAGTAGCGGAGTAGAGACGAATGACAATTCATTCCAGGGACCATACGGGCTGAAAATGAGCGAACCCACTGACATAAACGACTTTTGTAACAGAAAGACTGTTATGATCCACCGCCTGAGAACGAGGGCGAAGATGGACGGCTGCTACCGCGCTACTGTCGTGAGCACCTGGTTCAAAGACAGTGAAACCAATGCTGGACGTCAAGGCTTCATCCCAGAACGTTTATGTTGGAGCCTGTAATGGTACTTGAATTACGTAACCATTACGGCACCTCAACTCAACCACTCGATACTAGCGATATTCTACTGTATTTCTGTAATGTAGTTAACATATTTCTGAGACAACATTCATATTTGATTTCATTAATGTAGAGGTACTTTGATACATCGATATGTTTGTATTGCAATGATATTATTCTTATGTGTATTCTTTCTTTTGTCACTATGATCTTTGTCGTACTTGTAACTCTGATTTTTGGGCGCGTAAGCGATTATTAGTTAGTTAGAGAGTCGGACCTTGAGAAAGTCAAATCTTGGACATCATGTTGGAAAGACGCATATTGTAGTCAGCTTATAAAATGTGAACTTTAGCAGTGAGGAAGATGTTTTCAATTATGTTTTGTATTGTGAAGTGATGTTTTGTGTGTAACGTGATATTGCAACAAAAGCAATAAAAAGGAAGTGTAACTTAAATTCGGATTGCTGATTATTTTTTTACATCACCATTGTGCTAACTTTCAAAGGTTTAATCTTCAAGAATGGTTTGTGGAACACATCTATAAAACTTTTGAATATAGCAGAATAAAACCTAGGCCTCTTTGCATCCGAGCTTGGAATCATCACCACCTAGATTTTCGACGATTGAGCCATGATTTTACAACGAGACCAGCGTGGGAAACACGAAAAGATGAGTGTCTAGTTTATTCATTAATACATGAAATGATTTTATTAACTGTGCTCTAATGACTCCTGCCACATAATAACTGTTGTTGCCCGAAAATGCAGTATTTAGCAGCGTGAGCAACACCACAATCATTATTAATTTTTGACCTTTGTTGTGATAGGGTTGTTAGAAGTCTTATCGGCTCTGTAGAACAGTACAGGCAGTGATCTGTGGCAGACCTGACGACAGAGAGCAATGCTGGTGTACACACGTCTTTCAGGGCTACCATTCAGCGCACATTGTTGAACATCGGGCTTCACAGCACACGATGCCTACATATTCCCATGCTGACCCAACGACAGCTGCAACTACTACTGCATTTGGTATGGATTTATCGAAACTGACAGTGGATCAACAGAATCGTGTCGCCTAGTCGGATGAACCACATTTCTTTTTAGACACTGAGGCCGCTGCAGGCATTCTACATCTACATCTACATACATACTGCGCAATCCACCATACGGTGCGTGGCGGAGGGTACCTCGTACCACACCTAGCATCTTCTCTCCCTGTTCCACTCCCAAACAGAACGAGGGAAAAATCACTGCCTATATGCCTCTTTACGAGCCCTAATCTCTCTTATCTTATCTTTATGGTCTTTCCGCGAAATGTAAGTTGCCGGCAGTACAATTGTACTGCAGTCAGCCTCAAATGCTGGTTCTCTAAATTTCCTCAGTAGCGATTCACGAAAAGAACGCCTGCTTTCCTCTAGAAATTCCCACCCGAGTTCCTGAAGCATTTCCGTAACACTCGCGTGATGATCAAACCTACCAATAACAAATCTAGCAGCCCACCTGTGACCTGCTTCTATGTCCTCCCTCAATCCGACCGCCGGCCGCGGTGGCCGTGCGGTTCTGGCACTGTAGTCCAGAACCGCGAGGCTGCTACGGTCGCAGGTTCGAATCCTGCCTCGGGCATGGGTGTGTGATGTCCTTAGGTTAGTTCGGTTTAAGTAGTTCTAAGTTCTAGGGGACTTATGACGTAAGATGTTGAGTCCCATAGTGCTCAGAGCCACTTGACCCACTTGAACCTCAATCCGACCTGATAGAGATCCCAAACGCTCGAGCAGTACTCAAGAATAGGTCGTATTAGTGTTTTATAAGCGGTCTCCTTTACAGATGAACCACATCTTCCCAAAATTCTACCAATGAACCGAAGACAACTATCCGCCTTCCCCACAACTGCCTTTACATGCTTGTCCCACTTCATGTCGCTCTGCAGTGTTACGCCTAAATATTTAATCGACGTGACTGTGTCGAGCGCTACACTACTAATGGAGTATTCAAACATTACAGGATTCTTTTTCCTATTCACCTGCATTAATTTACATTTATCTATATATAGAGTTAGCTGCCATTTTTTGCACCTATCACAAATCCTGTCCAAGTCATCTTGTATCCTCCTACAGTCACTCAACGACGACACCTTCCCGTACACCACAGCTTCATCAGCAAACAGCCGCACATTGCTATCCATCCTATCCAAAAGATCACTTATGTAGATAGAAAACAACAGCAGACCTACCACACTTCCCTGGGGCACTCCAGATGATACCCTCACCTCCGATGAACACTCACCATCGAGGACAACGTACTGGGTTCTTACAGTCACCTGAACTTCCACGAGACCTTTGGTAATAATCGCATGTACCATCACAGCTATGGACAACGTCAGTATTATTGCGAGCCACCTACATCCCTACATCGGCCCGACGGCATCTTCCAGTAGCACAACAGTCCCTGCCACAAGGCCAGAAGCCTGATATAGTAATTTGAGGAGCATGACAGTGGTCACACGTTGGTGTCTTTGCCATCAAATTCACCTGATCTGGACCCGACGGAATACATGTGGGACGCTATCTGGCGCCAGTTCGGCGTCCGCAAACCACCGTAATTTAGGGGAGCTGCGTGACCCGTGTGTAGACACCTTGCACCACACAGCTTTGGGATCCTACCTGGGAATCCACAACACGTAAAATCGATGCCGTATTGCATTTCGAAGGTGGACCAACACGCAATAACCATTTGGTGATCATGTTTGGTCATCAATGTATTACTCTTCACTGTAGCTTTAAATCCGAAGATGGACAAACTAGGCCGAAAACCATCTTTACATTTACATAAAGCGTGATGAAGACTTTTGACACTGTACCATACAAGCGGCTCGTAGTGCAATTGCGTGCTTATGGAATATCGTCTCAGTTATGTGGCTGGATTTGTGATTTCCTGCCAGAGAGGTCACAGTTCGTAGTAACTGACGGAAAGTCATCGAGTAAAACAGAAGTGATTTCAGGCGTTCCCCAAGGTAGTGTTATAGGCCTTTTGCTGTTCCTTATCTTTATGAACGATTTGGGACACAAATCTGAGCAACCGTCTTCGGTTGTTTGCAGATGACGCACTCGTTTATCGACTAATAAAGTCATCAGAAGATCAAAACAAACTGCAGAACGATTTACAAGAAATGTCGGAATGGTGCGAAAAGTGTCAGTTGACCCTAAATAACGAAAAGTTTGAGGTCATCCACATGAAGGACTCAAACTTCGGTTACACGATAAATCAGTCTAATCTAAAAGCCGTAAATTGAACTAAATACCTAGGTGTTACAATTACGAACAACTTGAACTGGAAAGAACACATAGAAAATGTTGTGGGCAAGGCTAACCAAAGGATGTCTTTTATTGGCAGGACACTTAGAAAATGTAACAGACCTACTAAGGAGACTGCCTACACTACGCTTGTCGGTCCTCTTTCAGTATACTGCTGCGCTGTGTGGGATCCTTACCAGATAGGACTGACGGAGTACACCGAAAAAGTTCAAAGAAAGGTAGCACGTTTTGTATTATCGCGAAATATGGGAGAGAGTGACACAGAAATGATACACGATTTGGGCTGGACATCATTAAAAGAAAGGTGTTTTTCGTTGCGACCGAATCTTCTCACAAAGTTCCAATCACCAACTTTCTCCTCCGAATGCGAAAATATTTTGTTGACACCAACCTACATAGGGAGGAACGATTACCACGATAAAATAAGGGAAATCAGAGCTCGTACGGAAAGATATAGGTGTTCATTCTTTCTGTGTGCTATACGAGATTGGAATAATAGAGAATTTTGAAGGTGGTTGGATGAACCCTCCGCCAGGCACTTAAAATGTGATTTTTAGAGTATCCATGTAGATGTAGATGTAATGTAAACTTATGTTTATAAAATAATACAAAAATATCACTGAATTCTCCTGTGCCTATTTTCTATACTCCGCTTATTTATGGCTTAAGTGATAAGATGAAAAAGGATATAGTCGAATGTAAACATACGATAATGAAGTAGTGGAAATGAAACCAACAGTTACAATGTTTTTTTGTTATCCCGAAATGTCACGAAAATAAAACGGGAGGAGGGAACCAGTGTATTATTGGTTGAAATAGACAAAATTGGAAATAAATTATTTTCCTGACTTTGAGAATAGAATGCTCATATAGTATTTTGGTCATTATGGGAGACAGACGATGTCAGGAGGTAAGTACAGCCTTTCTACGGAGTCAGCAGTCCCGTTTACAACAGTTGTTGCGGAATGAGAGATCGCGGCGCTGGGAAGGGAACCTGCACAATGAGCGTACGCCGTACTCTCGGCGAGCCTCTCATTTCTCGCGTCATTTTACTAAAGCGGACGGGTTGATGGCGGTGGGGGTAAGGAGTAGGGGATTAACGAAGTTTGCCTACCGCCGCACATCGGGATTAAAAGATGCAGACCCAGTCAGAAATCTGATGCACTCTTTCATTGTCTTCTCGACAATCGCAGTGGAGGACGAAAATAATTCATATTGCAGCGGATGCGCTCGATAGATGAGTCTTTCATGGCGTGATCGTAGAAAAATGAGGGAAGATCCAGAAAGATGACGACTGGAGTGATGGTTGTTTCCTGAGACTTGCGAATCCGTTAAGAGAACGCAGAAACTGCTTTCGTTTAGGGTGGTGTGATTAACAGATTATACGATTGAGATTTAATGTAACCAGATTATGACGCTTCTCACAGTTGACCAATTAATTTTCTCCTTCGTTTCAAACGTGCACTAAGAAAACTTTACAACTTTGTAAAATTGTATAACGAAAGTGCGCCCCGAGAAATGTAATCAGGACTATTGGACATAAGCTATCCAGTTACGAATTGTGACCCACCACACTGCTAATATCTGCCTTCAACTTTTCCGTACCTTCCTTCAAAACTGCTCATAAGTTCTCTACGTTCGCTGTACTCTTGGGAACAACCGCCCTGAGGAGTATGTCTAAACAACAATCTAGTGTTCGTTTCGGGAAGTATCTCTACTTTCTCAGTGGTTTATGCGGTTTTATGATACTTGACCGCTTGACTGCTTCCACTCTATTAAGAAGGGGCTCGAACCCTGGCCACGAGAGCTGTTTTAACCTGTCTGGATCTTTGTTTTTTTTTCGTCAGACTTCTGACTGGTTTGATGTGGCCCGCCACGAGTTCCTCTCCTGTGCTAACCTCTTCATCTCAGAGTAGTACTTGCAACCTACGTCCTCAATTATTTTCTGGATGTATTCCAATCTCTGTCTTCCTCTACAGCGCCCTCTAGTACCATGGAAGTCATTCCCTCATGTTTTAACATATGTCCTATCACCCTGACCCTTCTCCTTTTCTGTGTTTTCCACATATACCTTTCCTCTCCGAGGAAAGCCTTTGCTTTTCCCTTTTCAGATTTTTTAGTTTCCCTACCACGTTCAAACTTCTGACATTCCACGCCCCGACTCGTAGAACGTTATCCTCCCATTAATTATTCAATCTTTTTCTCATGGTAACCTCCCCGTTGCTAGTCCCCTCCCGGAGATCCAAATGGGGGACTATTCTGGAATCTTTTGCCAATGGAGAGATCATCATGACACTTTCTGCAATTATTTCACGTGCCATGTGGATACACGTTACGTGTCTTTAATGCAGTGGTTTTCATTGCTTTTCTTTCATTACAGCACAAATGTCACTTGAATGATAAAGATATATTTTATAAGATTTCAGTTTACTTTCTCGTACTGTAGCTACAACAGCGTTTGTAACAGGCATCTAATGCTCCCAAGTCGGGCGAATTTGCTAAATTGAGTTAGGAACTTCAGGCCACTCGAAAACGCCCAATAATTTTGAGAGTAATGTGGAGACCCTAAAAGGTATAAACCATGAGAATCTTAAATTACGGAACACGAATTTTTGGTAAGTACCTGGGGTAGAATGTTTTCAGAGAGCTTAAAGGTTATAATTATATCGCATGTGGTTTTGGTAGAAATCCATTCCTGTAAATTAATTTATTTCGTATGGTTCCCTGTTACCGTGTGGAGCAAAGCTCCTTGGACGTGGGAGAACACACTACATAATCCACAGACAAGTGACTAAAAATTTTAAAATCTAAAAAGTAATTCTTTTTAGAACAAACGCAAACTGGTGCTTTTCATTTATTAAGTCTTAAGAAGGTTGAACACTAAGACTTAATAAGGATTTTGCAGAATTAGACGCAGTTGCACACAATAGTTATTCACGTTAGCTCATTAATGATAGTTACGATAAATCATTGAGGCTGAACAACGAATTCCTTTAGGATGTTTTAACAGTGTGAATTGAGGTTTTTCTACAAGAGCTTCACAAATATTTGAGAAGTCCAACTTTGTGCTCCATCGCTCGCACTACCACACACTGCTTTTTTCCCCCGTCCCATTCAGTTACGTTCGTGCGTGTCCCCTTACTGTGAAACAACTATTCCATTTTGTGACACACATAACGACTGAAATTCAGTTACGAATGATGACGAATGCTATTCTTAATACACAATGAACTCATCAACCAGAAAACATCTGCTAGCTCGGCTTCTTATAGTTCAGGAGCTTCAGAATTTCCTCAAGTATTTCCCGAGAGTCTAACAAACCTGCTACCTTTCGTAGCGCCCTTCTTTCTGTTAGTTCTACTTAGCATGGAGCACACACTTTCGAGCAACAGTGTTTTGTGAGCAGTGTCCTTTGCAGACTGACTGCATTTTCCCAGTGTACTGTCAATAAACTGAAGTCTGCTACCTTTCCTATTTACCACTGAGCCTATGGGATCATCCTTGCAAATTGTTACACTCAATTATTTTCACGGGTTGACTGATTCGAACTGATTTATTGATGTTACTATCACTTTTTTCGTTTCGGGAAGTGCAGAATTTTCACATCTTTACATTTAAATCATGTCACCAGTCTTTGCATCACTTTGAAATATTAATAAGATCTAACTGGATATTTGTGCAGCTTGTGAAAAGGCCGTGTGGTTAAGGTCTTCCGTCGGGTAGACCGTTCGCCTGGTGCACGTCTTTCGAGTTGACGCCACTTCGGCGACTTGCGTGTCGATGGGGATGAAATAATGATAAGGACAACACAACACCCAGTCCCCAAGAGGAGAAAATCTCCGTCCCAGCCGAGAATCGAACCCGGGCCGTTAGGTGACCATTCAGCTACCATGGGCGGACTGTGCAGCTTATTTTTAGATAGTTATTCATTATAAATAACTGCAACTTCTGCAGAAAGTCAAGGTTACTAGTAATATTAGGTCATTAGTATTCACTATGAAGAGCAAAGGCTGCAATACACTTCCCTGGAGCATGCATTAGGTTACTTCTACATCTTGAAAGGTGTCCATTATCCATATCTTCTGCTTTTATGTAGGTTTCTCGAGAACACGTTGGATATTGTACAGGGTGACAGTTATTGAACTATATGAAAAAAAACATTCAACTTTATTTAACATGTAAAAGTCACTACAGATATTCGGATTTAGGTTATGACATGTCCGATATGCCTGCCGTCATTGGCGATGATGTGGTGTGGACGAATAGTGAGATTCTGCATGAGCCGCTGAAGTGTCTGAAAATCGATGCTGTCGATGACCTCCTGAATGGCTGTTTTCAGCTGAGTAATGATTTTGCGGCTATTGCTGTACACATTGTCTTTAACGTAGCCCCACAAAAGTGAGTCGCATTTGTTCAGATCCGGAGAACATGGCGGCCAATCGAGGCCCATGCCTGTGGTCTCTGGGTACCTCAAAGGCAGAATGCGGTCCCCAAAGTGCCCCTCCAGGACATCAAATACTCTCCCGCTTCGATGGGGTAGAGCCCCATCTTGCAAGAATCACATTTTGTCGAAATCGGGGTCACTTTGGATAATGGCGATGAAATCATTTTTCCAAAACGTTCACGTACCGTTCAGTAGTCACCGTGCCATCAAGGTATATTGCACCGATTATTCCGTGACTGGACATTGCACACCACTTAGTCATCCGTTGAGAGTGAAGATACTTCTCCATCTCGAAATGTGGATTCTCAGTCCCCCAGATGCGCCAATTTTGCTTATTTCCGAATCCATCCAAATGAATGTGGGCTTCGTCGCTAAACCAAACCGTACTAATTCTCAATATGCCCCGCTGCCAACCGTGCTGTTTGAACGTCCTCAAACCGGCCGAGTGGCCGAGCGGTTCTAGGCGCTACAGTCTGGAACCGCGCGACCGCTACGGTCGCAGGTTCGAATCCTGCCTCGGGCATGTATGTTTGTGACGTCCTTAGGTTAGTTATGTTTAAGTAGTTCTAAGTTCTAGGGGACTGATGACCTCAGAAGTTAAGTCCCATAGTGCTCAGACCCATTTGAACCATTTTTTGAACGTCCTCCTAACACAAACAGTTTAGAAGTTATTAGGATTTCATTTCATACAGTCCAATAACTGTCACCCTCATCGACTTCCGGTAATTTGGCTGCTTCGTCTACTCGAGCGTATCTGCCTGAGAGCGGCGCGGGGTAGCCGCGCGGTCTGCGAAGCCTTGACACGGTTCGCTCAGCTACCCCTCTCGGAGGTTCGAGTCCTCCCTCGCGCATGGGTGTGTGTGTTGTCCTTAGCGTAAGTTAGCTTAAGTTATATTAAGTAGTGTGTAAGCCTAGGGACCGATACCTCAGCAGTATGGTCCCATAGAAACTTACCACAAATTTCCAATTTTCTGTCTGAGAGGTCTTCGATGCGAGAGTGTTTTCAACCCGTCCCTATCGATGGTGTGGTCGCCACATATGGCTCCCTTATTCTGAAGGAAAACAAGCCGTTCTGCTTCAGTATTTTCCGTTTCGTTGCTCTGGAGTGAAGTTGTGTTTTGCTCGCATATGATACGGGGTGTTTTCGATGGGTTGCAGTCACGCAGTTTTACTGAGAATCGGACATGATATCTGCTGCATTCCGACTGCAGAATACAGGTAATGCGTCTCCTTACTTTTCGACTAGGCGAGCTATACTGTAACAGCGTGGTCGCTCTTGCTGTTACGATCAGTGTTGGGCAGATTACTTTCCGTTTACCTATTATACCTGATTCTTGACAGGGTTTAGCAAGCTGGTATTTCACTCATCAAAGAGGTTTTGTGTGTTGTATGATTTTCAAATGTACGTTGAAGAAGTGATTTTTATATGGATGGGGAAATGACAGCAAATATTTCATTTGGCTTTCAGCAGTGTGGTCGATGGAAACTTTCGCATGCACGGTAATAGTAAGTGTGAGAAATTTTAAGCCCTTGTACATATGCCTTTATCAAAATAACTGAGCTGAATATTTCTGTGCCGCGCGGGATTAGCCGAGCGGTCTAGGCGCTGCAGTCATGGACTGTGCGGCTGGTCCCGGCGGAGGTTCGAGTCTTCCCTCGAGCATGGGTTTCTGTGTTTGTCCTTAGGATAATTTAGGTTAAGTAGTGTGTACGCTTTGGGACTGATGACCTTAGCAGTTAAGTCACTCAGCATCATTTTTGCTCTTAACGAATTTTCATTAATCATTCTCGGAATTAATAAATTATTTTCGGATTAGGGAGGGTAAGTTTACTTCGAGAGTTTCTAGACGGCAGCGGTTTCGTCATCTAATTCTTACGTTCCGTGACAACGCTTCATTACTAGATCATAATTAATAACAGATCATTCACATGCCAAAAGAATTGGTGTTCTATTATGTATGTGTGTGTATGAGTGATGGATCGTTCCTGATGACAGTCAGATCACGTAATAATATTTTCTTTGGGCTTTATTGACTTTGCGTACATTGCATCTTCAATCATGGCTGTTTCAGGTATCAATTCGCGGTTCCCGTCAATCTTGTATTTTCAGTATAGAGTGTGAAATATGACATTTTGTATTTATATATGTTACATACTATTGGAGACCCTGTAATAGTATTTAACTAGTGCATAAACTATGAATTGCCGGCCGTGGTGGTCTAGCGGTTCTAGGCGCTCAGTCCGGAACCGCGCGACTGCTACGGTCGCAGGTTCGAATCCTGCCTCGGGCATGGATGTGTGTGATGTCCTTAGGTTAGTTAGGTTTAAGTAGTTCTAAGTTCTAGGGGACTGATGGCCACAGATGTTTAGTCCCATAGTGCTCAGAGCCATTTGCACCACTTTTTTAAACTATGAATTATGACCACCTTTGAATGAAATATGTAGTAGTATAATTTTCTATGGTTTAGTAACAATACAACATTTTCTCCCCATTAGTGGTCTATGGTTAAATGTCTACCGCTACTATAATCTGTCTGTGACTCTCCAACCAAAGTAACTTTTGTGTCCTCCATACCAAAAAAACCTTACTCGTACCTTTGTTAATAAACGGCGGTGCAGTACAGAATCAAATGCTTTGTGGAAGTCAAAAAATAGGGCGTCCACCTAATTATATCTTAAAGCCATGGATCAATGAGAAGTGAAGAAAAGCACAAGATGGGTTTCGCATGATTTTGGGAATCCATGCTGGTTGGCGTAGGGGAGGTCGGTCTCGTCGAAATTCCTCACTATGTTTAAGCTCAGATTATGTTACATGATCCTGGCACAGATGGACGGTAGTTTTGTGAGTCGCTTCAGTTACTCTTGTTCTGGACGGATGCGACCTTTGGTTACCTTCAGACACTGTGCATATTCCTGTCGTATGCAGTATATTGTGCTTAACCATGTGGCGCATAGTGTCCACTACAGTGGACAGCTGTTAATGGGCGTTTCTTTGGAATTTTGAATCAGTCCTGAGGCTGAAAATGGACACAGTTCTCTGCAGTGACCACTCCATACTTGTGTTGTGTCCTGCATGTATTTACTGCCTCATGACTCATTGAAACCGCCAGAGAACTGACCATTAAAAGTTGTCCGCTGCAGTGAAATTCATGCACCACAGGGTTAAAATGGGCGCTAACTCACAAGGGAACCTCCCCGTCCCACCCCCCTCAGATTTAGTTATAAGTTGGCACAGTGGATAGGCCTTGAAAAACTGAACACAGATCAATCGAGAAAACAGGAAGAAGTTGTATGGAACTATGAAAAAAATAAGCAAAATATACAAACTGAGTAGTCCACGAGAAGATAGGCAACATCAAGGCTAGTGTGAACTCAGGACCGCCATGGTCCCGTGGTTAGCGTGAGCAACTGCGGAACGAAAGGTCCTTGGTTCAAGTCTTCCCTCCAGTGAAAATTTTTAATTTTTTATTTTCAGACAGTTACTATCTGTCCGTCCGTCCGTCAGATGCGATCACTTTTTTGGGAGTGATTATCACATCGACAAGAAAACCTAAATCGGGCAAGGTAGAAGAATCTTTTTACCCATTTGCCAAGTGTACAAGTTAGGTGGGTCGACAACATATTCCTGTCATGTGACGCACATGCCGTCACCAGTGTCGTATAGAATATATCAGACGTGTTTTCCTGTGGAGGAATCGGTTGACCTATGACCTTGCGATCAAATGTTTTCGGTTCCCATTGGAGAGGCACGTCCTTTCGTCTACTAATCGCACGGTTTTGCGGTGCGGTCGCAAAACACAGACACTAAACTTATTACAGTGAACAGAGACGTCAATGGACGAACGGACAGATCGTAACTTTGCGAAAATAAAGAAAGTAAAAATTCTCACTCGAGGGAAGACTTGAACCATGGACCTTTGGTTCGGGAGCTGCTCACGCTAACCACGGGACCACGGCGCTACTGAGACCATAGGTTCCTTTCTGTTGCCTATCTTGCACATGGACTACTCAGTTTGTATATTTCGCTTTTCTTTCATAGTTCCACACAACTTCTTCCGGTTTTCTCGATTGATCTGTGTTCAGTTTTTCGAGGCCTATCCACTGTGCCAACTTATTACTAAATCTGAGGGGGGTGCGATGGGAATGTTCCCTTGTCAGCAGCACGTCCTGTCTGCGGACGACTTTAATATTCCAATAAGAACGCGAGTCAGGGTTTACCGCGAAGATACATCACGAGAGCAGTACTAGAACTGCTTCGCGAAATGCGATAGGAGTAAAGCTGAGGCAAGGCTGCAGATAATCAAACGGCATTCACACAGCGGCGACATATGCAGATTAGGGGCTATAGAAGTGGGAGCCGGCAGCCTGCGCAGAATGGGCCCAGTAGACGCCGTACGGTCGGCGGCCGAGTGCTGGGAGGGGGAAGAGGCAGGGTTGAGCGTCCCGACGTCAGACTCGCCGGCGTCGCGACGCCCCCCCTCCTCCCGCCTTGTGGCGCCGGCTCGGCGGATTTCCTGCGGCGCCTGCACTGCGGAATACGGACCCGTCTCTCTGCCCAATTCCTCTCCTCTCCCCCTGCCCTACCCCCTCCACAGAGAATTCGCCGCCAAGTTGGCCGGCGGCCGTCTTTGGAAACTGGACGCTAGAGAGGCTGCCGCTCCACTGCGCGCACTGAAAGGAGCGCGGAAGTGTAATGACCCGGGGCAACGAGTCTTCCACCGAATCAAATTCAGGACGTAATTGTCGCAACGAATGCGAATGAAATAATGTTTTGTTTGTTTGTACTGTGAAATACACTGCAGACTGTTAAAACTGCAACACTAGGAAGGATAGCAAATACAGAAATTTTACTCACTGTAGGAAACAGGAAAAAATACATGATCGAATTTCTTGGTGATGAGCAGGGTGCGATATTTATTATACGGAGCTAGCAGCAAAAACAGCAGTAGTGTGGCTGGGAATTGAGTCGAAGTAGGCTTGCATGACAGGTATTCTAACAACCCTACCACAACAAAGGTCAAAAATTAATTATGATTGTAGTGTTGCTCTCGCTGTTAAGTATTACATTTTCGGGCAACAACAAAGTTATATTATGTGGCAGGTATCATTAGAGCACGGTTAATAAAGTCATTTCTTGAAATAATGGATAAACTAGGCACTCATCTTTTCGCCTTTCCCACGCTGGTCTCGTTGTGAACTCATGGCTCAATCGTCGAAAATCTAGGTAGTGATGATTCCAATCTCGGATGCAAAGAGGCCTAGGTGTTATTCTGCGATATTCAAAAGTTTTATAGATGTGTCTCATAAACCATTCTTGAAGATTAAACTTTTGCAAGTTAGGACAATGGTGATGTAAAAAAGTAATCAGCCCTCCGAATTTAAGTTACACCTCTTTTTTATTACTTTTGTTGCAATATCACGTAACTCGTTCCAAAACATCACCTCACAATATAAAACATACTTGAAAAAATCTTCCTCACTGTTAAAGTCACGTTTCATAAACTGACTACAATTTGCGTCTTTTTAGCATGACGACCAAAGCTTGACTCTCCAATAACCGCTTACGCGCCCAAAAATCAGAGTTACAAGTACGTCTAAGATCATTGCGACAAAAGAAAGAATACACATAAGAATAATATCATTGCAATATATACATATCGATGTATCGAAGTACCTCTACATTAATGAAATCAAATCTGAATGTTGTTACAGAAATATGTTAACTATTTTACAGAAACACAGTAGAATATTGCTGGTATCGAGAGGTTGAGGTGAGGTGCCGTAATGGTTGCGTAATTCAAGTACCATTACAGTATAAATACGTCATTTGTGCTGATTCACTTCTACGCCAAAATTTATCAATCATAGTGACTGGCAAGTGGTGGCGAAGCAGTTACTCTGTCAATCATGACTGAATGTTTTCAGTTGATGACAGCTGCGTAAGGAAGTAACAGTCAACACACATTGTGTAGAAGCAGGTCAGGACATCTCGGGCAACATGTAGTCTTTTGTTATCTTGTTGAAAGTTAATATCACTAATACGTTGAAGATGGGGCAAGGCCTCCGACCTTAGCACATGCGTAGTTTAACACCAGTTGCCTAAAATCAATGCTACCTGGACCAGAGATGATGCTGTGTGTATCCGACGCATTGTGATGAGACCCCTATAGCGATGGCGAATGCTCCATGGCAATGTTCTGCCTTCTCGGAGCCTGGACACACGAGTAAGTACATTACGATGCTGCCAGCAAAACCGGGATTCTTCTCAGGAGACGACGTGAGGTCACTCATGAGTTGTCTTTTAGCGCACAATACGTTCTTACAAAACAACCAATATTCAAATGTGTTCGCTGAATGAGAAGTCTGTCGCATATTCTCACTTTGTATGCAGAACTAGCGAACCAAGCAATGCTTCGCAATTGCTAAATATGTATGGGAATTGGTTATACTTTGTAATCTCCTCCTTTCCCTTCTCTGTCGTTCACTACCTGCCCTCTCTCTCTGCCCATCAACTCCTGTTCCTCTCTTTGTACATCTCCTCCACCTCCTCCTCTCTCTTTACACCTACCTTCACCTCTCTCTGTCCATCACCTCCTCCTCTCCTCCTCCCCCCCTCTCTCTCTCTCTCTGTCTGTCTGTCTGTCTGTCCATAATCCCCTTCCCTATGCCCATCCCCCCCGCCCCCCACCCCCGCCCCCTTTGTCCTTCTTCTTCTCCCCCCTCTCTCTGACGTCGAGTCATTTTTTTGTTATAACCACAAAACCTTGATTGGGGACTGAAGACACTTAAAATGAATGGGTAAATCGGTTGGGATCATTGGCCTTGAGAGATCTCTCCTGCGGCTGGGTCTATGGAGCCAGTAGCTTCTGTGACAGTATTTTGTATAGTTTTAATCTGAAAACCGGTTAGATTACGGAGCTTCAGAAAATCAGTATACCTTTATAATATTTTAACCATAAATAGTGAAGACAAATACAATTTCGTTATTTACTGTTATAACCAACTGCGAGAAAGAAAACAAAAATTCACGCTTTCATACTGTAGCACAGCACAATGTTGTTTTTAACAGAAAATCTGTATATTGTTGTTTAAAAACATTGTTGCTTATGTCTGTCTGAATGTTTAATAGAGTATCGTGTAAAGATCTGAATTAGGTCGATCAAGATCTTCTACAGATTTTTGTTAACAACTGTTCCCTACATACCTATCACAAAGATTTGTAGCCTATGTCCGTCCGAACGTTTAAATGGAGTATCGTGTAAAAATATGAAGCAAATCTGAGAAGAACTTTTCGAGATTTTTGGTAACCAAGTCGAACGACAGCTTGCCTTTATATAACTTACATGGCGGTGCTTCTGTCTGCTGTGTGCAGTTGCGCTGAAACTGCAATCGTCTGCAGGACGGGCAAAATAAAATTACCTCATAAAATATTTCATGTATTTTAAGATAGCCAACGCAGATTACATCTTCCGCAAGCGGGAGAGATGAAGTAAGTTGGGTTGCCTACCTTAAGACGCATGCAGGGTAGCCGAAAATTGCATTAACATTTGAAGATGCACTAAATCATGGAACAATGCAGGTAGAGAGGTAAAACTAGACACACATGTCTGAAAAGTCATGAAGTCTTACTGAAACTGACAATGAGTGTGAAAATCGGCCAACAGATGGAGCTGGACAGCGGGGTGCTGCTTTTCAAACTGTCAGAGTGACGGGTGCGAGGTTCGCCGATATGTTAAAGAATCGCATCATCCCTAGCCTGACTGATAAACTGCTTTTATGCAGGATGGCGCTCTGAACCACCACTCCCATGTCTCCAGACCTCAATCCGTGTGATTATTGGATGTTGGGATGCCTGAAGTCACAAGCCTACTGCGATCGTCCGATCTCATTGGGGGACGCCGAAACCCAACGGCAATTTCTCATTCTACCTATTAATACGCTGTACAGTGCTGTTCGTAACACTCTCTCGACTATAGGTGTCGTTGGTGGATGACGACCGACATGTTGAGCATTTGTTATGAAGAACATCATCTTTGCTAGAAGTCAGTTTCCACGCTAATTACTGCCTTTTTTTCATATGAAGCATCATATGCACCATATGTTAGTCATTTTGTGCACTTTTTTGGTTTAAGTTAAAACCCATGCTATATCATGGTCGTGTGTCAGTTTGCACTACTCTACTTACGTTATTCCGTGGAGTATTGAATTTTCAAATGTTAACGGGGGTTTTGGGTCACCCCGCATTTTCTGCCCCAGTTTTATTTTGCACCGGCTGTAGTCTACCTCATGCCAAATGGAAGTTTGTTGCACGCCGCTGTCGCGGTGTTCCAGGCTTAACTCGGCCAGCAGTGCACCTGCTTTCGCAGAGTAGCAATAAATTTATCTTTCCTTTCGCTTCCCTTTAACGATACATTATGAAGTGACTTTAATGTCCTCGATCATTTGCAAGTAAAATTGTTTAAAATGTGCTAACAGTCTTGGCACACGTATGTGGTTCTATTATCGTATGTGGTACCACTCCGTTCACAATTGTCCGTCTGATCAGGCGAGGGTTTCACGCAGCCGCTCCACCGTGGAGACGCAGCCTGGCACTTTGATGCAGCTCTGTCGGTAAGTTTCGCGAGGCCCACAAAGATGTGCGCCTCCTCTTTTATCGCAGTGGCAGAACTGCACCGCCGGCCAGCCATATTGATTTTCGATGCGTCCAAGTTGCGGCTGCGCCACAGGGCCAAGTTTCCGGGGCTCTCTCTCTCTCTCTCTCTCTCTCTCTCTCTCTCTCTCTCTCTCTCTCTCTCGCCATTCGTCTCACCTGGCAGACAAGTGAGGGTGGTTGTGACGGCTCTGTTACAGGTCCACATCCACGCAGGTTCAAGGTTTCCCCAGATGCCAAAGGAGAACAATCGAAACAGTAGTTCTAAATAATGAAATTTGCTTCACAAACACAATTACTAATGTATAAAACTAATCGCAGGAAAAGCAGATGCCATGCAGATTCACTGAAAGAATGATCAGGAAATGTGGTCCGTCAACTAAGGACCCTCGTTCGACCAATACTTGAATATTTTCCATCATTATGGGATTCGTACCATATAGGTCTGGTAGACGGAAGAGAACATCCAAATAAGGGCAGCGCGTATCGTTCCATGTCCATTTAGTAAGCAAGAAAGGGTCACAGGGATGGGAAACTAAGTCCAATGACACGGGCTGCAAGAGAGGCATTCTGCCACACAGTTTACTGTTTAAGTTCCGAGAGCGTATATTCCTAAAATATTCACGAAGTATATTGCTTCCTCATATGTGTATTTCGTGAAAAGACCATCGAGATAAAATTAGAGATCCGATGCTTGCATTGTATTGTATGGAACGGGGGACCTAGAAACGACGGAGAGGCTTCGTCCCCGCCGTAGCCCTCAGTGGTTCACAACCCCACAACAGGCTACAGCATTCCACTCACCCCACCGCCGCCCCACACCGAACCCAGGGTTATTGTGCGGTTCGGCCCCCAGTGGACCCCTCCTCCCCCCCCCCCCCCCCCGTAACGTCTCACACCAGACGAGTGTATAACCCCCAATGTTTGCGTGGTAGAGTAATTACAGTGTACGCTTAAGTGGAGGTAGTATTTGCGCTGCAATCGCCGACATAGTGTAACTGAGGCCGAATCAGGGGAACCAGCCCGCATTCGCCGAGGCAGATGGAAAACCGCCTTAAAAACCACCCACAGACTGGCCGGCACACCGGACCTCGACAGTAATCCGCCGGGCGTATTCGTGTCCGGGACCGGCACGCCTTCACACCAGGAAAGCAGTGCGTTAGACCGCACGGCTAACCGGGCGGGCATCCGTGGCTTACTGGCAATCTTCCTCCCCACTAACTATTCTCGAATGGAACTGCGGGGGGAGCGACAGTGGTACACACAGCAAGTGGCTTGAGGAGTATGAGATAGAAGAACGCCAACTTTTCAGCTTATTGGTAGTAATTTTCTACAGGTTACATTTGTGGCCTGGTTGAGTAGAGACTTCTTTTTAAAATATGCGTGATTTTGTAGTATCGCATGCAGATATCTTCATCAGAAAGAAAAATCTAGTCTCTTTTTTCCTAGCCTTTATCCACATCTCGCGACGTCGCCATTTTAACCAGAATTTGGCAGTGTTAGTGGTATACAGTGACGAGATAACCTTTCCTCCCCTCCCCCCTCCCCGTCTTCCCCGCGCACCGGCAAAGAAATCTTGTACTCCATCTGTTTGCCTCTAGTGCAACAGGTGAAAAATGTGATTTCCATAATGTGCATAACTTACGACAATTTCCGACGATTCACGTAGCCCCATTTAAGATTCAAATAGCCCCACAAATTTTTAATTTGTCCGTTGTTTCAATATTTTAAATTTTGCTATTTATAACGAAGAACAGGTCTTGAAGCAATGTACATGCATTATACAAAACTAATAACTATGATATATTCACCATTACAATTTAATATGCGTGACAGCCGTCCGGGGTGGCCGAGAGGTTCTAGGCCCTACAGTCTGGAACCGCGCGACCGCTACGATCGCAGGTTCGAATCCTGCCTCGGGCATGGATGTGTGTGATGTCCTTAGGTTAGTTGGGTTTAAGTAGTTCTAAGTTCTAGGGGACTGATGACTTCGGAAGTTAAGTCCCATAGTGCTCAGAGCCATTTGAACCATTTGAAATATGCGTGATAAAATATTTACGACCCCTTCGGGAACCAAAAATTTGAAATGATTCATTTAGCTCCACCTTATCCCAAGCAAAATCCACATAGCCGAATGGGAATTGGACACCGCTAGTTCTGTGCTGCAACTACTGCTGTACGTAAATGTGTTCTCTCAGTCGACCTAGGTGGCTCATACAAATAAGCCGGAAGACGAATACGGATAAAGTGAAGGAAGAAGACAAAGAAGAGCATTTAACAAAAAGTTTGTGTAAGCACGTCCATTAAGCAACATTTCACAAAAAATAAACACTATAAAAAGGTCCATAAAGTGTATCACGCTTACCCTGCACATTGAAAACCACTGCTCTATTTAAATACGATCCAATATATGTTTGCACCCGCTTCTAAAACATATTCGTTATATTGTTATTTGTCCGTCCTCTTTCACGCTCGATCAAATTTAACGGAGTTGTGGCTGTAGCGAGCTTTTTTCTGAAATGCCCTACTAAATTGCTGTGAACTCTCAGCAAAACCTATTCAGCTCCAGTGAAATCAATTTCCGGCCGTTGTGAATAGAACATCGTTCATTACTGGTTCCATTAATTAAAGGCGTGGAATTCGTTTACTTCAAAAACAGGAAATGACCCGATCGTCTATTGGAATGAAAGTTTTTTGTGAATGCGTTTGGGAGCGGCAGGGTGAGGATTGATGTTGCCTCACATATTTTAAATATTACTGATTAGTACACCTGGCACTGGGACACCTGGAACAACCGTTTGTTAAGTGGACAACGCAGCACGTCAATGCGTTGAAACTTTGTAAGAAGGCATGCGCTTATTCAGAGCAATAATTACGTGGTGTCGGACGATCTAGTTCCAATACTGCGTTCATTACTACGACCCGACGTCGGTACAACTGAAGTCTATTTTTTGAAATGTTGCATTTATGACTGTTTCAGCCAACGTGCAAGTCGTCCGTGGGTACAAATAGCATTCGACAAGGCGACATACATTTTCTTGGGTAGATTTCATATTGGTGCAATAACCAGTCTGTATACGAACCATATTATTCGTGGCAAAATGCCAGTCGGCCATTGACTGAACAGTGTATATTTTCAAAAATTTGAATGTTTTCCTGATCCAAACCGAAAATATGCTATAGTGCAATATAATACTATCTGGACTTCAGTCAAGGAAGTAACTTTGTATTAATTTATTCAGGTTAATTGTAGCTGATGTTTGTGACTGTGGATTAAATTACTTTAATAAATACAGCAACAAGTACTTTTTATAAAATTTTATATAGGCAACGACGAGTTTCGTGCCTCATCCTTCAGTAGCCACGTGATATATTTGTACGTATTTTCATCCGAATTCTTTGTCAACTGCATTTTCAACGCTGCAATTTCTCTGTGCCACATAACAATTCGTTCAGCGACCACGTTTTCAGAGTTGTATATTTACGTTTAAATAATAGTCAGATGTACTTTTATTCTATAGCTAGTAGCTCACTTCTCGCATCTACAGGCACAGCACACACATTTTTAGCTTCACAGCGCAGTGCAACATTCTCCATGTCTTTGTTTATGTCGGAAATTACCATCTAAAGCCGAGTTACTTCTTATTCATTCATTCATTCATTCAGAAACTACTAATAAATCAGTTATGTTTCCAGAGTTAATACTGCCAATATTAAAACTTCATACATCCCACTGTATGAATTAAAAAGAAAAATTTCGAAAGAAAATAAGAAAAACGGTCAAGTGTTTTCTAAAATGATTTGTCTAGAAGCAAGAAATAAAATAGATTACAGAAAGTTTTGACATACGTTTGAATGATGCTTCAAATTATGTAGAGAAGGTGAGATACTTATACGTTAGTGATTTAAGGATACCCACTGAATGGAATTCCACCAGACAAATATATTCTAGTATCTACTCTTTAAGATTCTAAGTTAAACATTGAACTTTACATTCTCAGTCGTCTCCTCATACGCTGTACATGAATTCGAATGTAATACAAAGGTGCGTCAAATGTTTCCCTAATCTGTTTTCTCTCTTATTTTTAGATACCATATCACATAACAATGGACCGCTTTTTCAATTTCTTAAATTTCAATTTTTGTTTAGGACGCATGAAATATAATGTAATTTAAATATCGATCGGTGTCCTATTATTAATAAGAATGTACAGATCAAGAGAATGCAGGGAAACGTCAGTTTATGCTGTGATTTTATATTGCTTTATACTTCATTTACACAACTAGCGGTGGCTGTTCGTGAAATATTTTAATTTTCTCTCAAGCAACTAAGTTTTTCTGATATACCTTGATTACTTTCGAATAATTTTTTTTTAAATGTAGACCTCAGGGTGATCAATTTGATACCCGATATGTTTATGTCCCGCTCTTAGTTTGCCTATGAAAATTTGCTCATTTTGATACTCGCTATACTTACTCTTCGTTTGCCTACGAAAATTCGCTCCATTCCGTGTCTCACTCTTACTAGCTATATATCATGTACATATCTTAATGAGTTGTGCTAATTTATCTTACAGATAGCATTTTTCAGATTAATGATATCAGATAACTATATTAGCAGTTAACATATATGATTATCTACATAGTGGAATAATGACTGGCTAGCATTAACAGAATGATGACTAAATTAAAATGACTGTGACAAAAATAAATCTGGCATATTTCTCACAATAGAAATAATATCATATAATTCAAGTTACGTGAAAAAGGAGCTACAAATTTCAGAATATAAATCTCTTTCTATAGCCTGTTACTGGTTTGTATTTCTGTAGCCGCAGCCTTACCTCTGAAGGCTTGTAACCACTCATTCGTATGTTTTTTGAGTTTCTATTACGCGGCTCTCTCGAATGCACAGCTCAGTTAATGACGTGATTTTAAACAGAGGGAAGAAGCACCTAAAGCCTCTCAGCACTGCGGCTGATAGATTGTTCCGTCGATCCTTTAATCGGTGCGCGTGCTCTACGAAAAACTTTCTACCACACGCTATCTCGTCAGCTATTGCTTGACGCACTTCCTAATGCGATCAGATGGCAGCAGTATGAAAAATTCAGCGAAAATACTTCCGAAGTTATTCAAGAGAAAGCTAACAGAGTCGACCAACGATTCCTGGCGGCAAGAGTAACTTCTGGCGCGTCGCCCGCGAAATGATGGAGTTGGTGGCGCCAGTGAAACGTGCCTGGAAAAACGAATGAGCTCGCGGATGGAAATCCCCATAAGTCCCTACCTGCATTTCTGCACAAGTCCGGCGAAAATTTACGGCGGTTTTTCATATCCTGCACAGCCCTACTCCCTTTTTAGCCGATTATGGCACGTAACTCAAGTTGCTGTTTTAATAACACGCGGTTTTGTGGCCCTCGGCGCGCTTTAGGATTTGAAATGCCGCTCTCTGGCTCGTTACTCCAGTTTACGCAGAATTCTTTTTTCAAAAGGCAAGTTGCTGGTTGAAATTGCGCTGAATGCGACATCGCAACCCTATAAAAGCAGCCCGGCATTACGTCCGATTAAAGAGCTCTACGTGAAAATTTTCAGTCTCGTGAATAGGAAAGAACATAACTCTGCAGTGCGGTAAAAATAATGTATTCTTTTTTACAAACAGTACTGTCGCATGAGTAACTGTCTTGCTCAACTGCCGGCATTACGTACCAATTCATAAACATCGATATTAAGAGAACGTCTCGCGAATATCTCGCTGTAGGTTGTCTCTACTGAACAATGGGTGACAGATCATCACACGCGGGCTAGACTGGTGGACCTCCTGGATGTAAAGACATTGAATGTTTTATGCTGTTTTTAGTTCACGTACACGATTTAGAGTCTGTGAGCAGTCTCTTATGTAGTTATCAGGTGGCGCTGTCGTTTACCACCCAGTAGGATCATCATAACAACAACGAATTACAACGTGATTTAGGCAAGATGTATGCATGGTATGAAAAATGGCAATTCACTCTGAACAATAAAAAGTGCAAAGTTCTCAAAATGAGTACAAAAAAATTCCTTGTAACTCTGTTACGTGATAAATGACATAAGGTTGTCGATTCACCTACTAGCTAGGCATCAAAACTATGAACAACTGAAATTGGAACCATCACATAGAAAATACTGTGGGATAAGTAAACGAAAGAATGTGTTTTATTGGCAGAACACAAAAAATTCAACTTATCTGTAGCCTACTACAAAGATGGCCAAATCCAATTTTTTTGTAATTTGAGATAATGACATATTTCAAGAGCAAACATCATAGGGAACCCAATTGTGCTATTCTATAGTAACAAAAACGGACAGAAGTGTTTTAAAATCATTTTTAAACATTTGTCTTGGTTACAAAATCGGCCAGCCCCAACATATGTTGGTGACAAAAACAAGCACCTCCACCAAATACCAAGCACCAATCACAAGGCTTAATTCTTTCACGTGATCTTATAGGTCATGACTTTTTAGAGGCATACTGACGAGCAGTGTGCTCTGCATCTATCTGAAGCATATTGAAAGTAGAATTATCTGTACAAAAAACTCTTGCATCAGCGTATTTTCGTCTACTGAAGAAATCGGATGATAATGTAACTGTAATGTCACGTGACATGCAAAAAATAAGCCTTACCAAAGCTTCCAGATCGAAGCACATACTACTGAAGGCAGCTATAACGTTATAACTTGACAGTGGTTTCTGGATGTTATAGTGAACGCCCAGCCCTGCATAAAGAGAATGTATCAATTTATTCTTGGGCAGAGCGTGAAACGAAAAAGTCATCAAACGAAATAACCTCTGCAGTATTTTAGGAACTTAGTACATCTAAAACCGACTATTTTGAATCCAAATAGGCTCCATGGATTGTGGCAGATGAGTGTTCAGGCTAAAATAAAAATAAAATCTCATTGACAATGTGCGTTGCTTGGTACAAAGAGCAAAAACTTCGATCAAAAAAACTGAACTTACGTTTCCTATCAAAGGGCGCTCTTCTACGCCAAGTGAGAGAGTTTTCGTGCGATCGAAAAAAGCATTAACAAAGAAGATAAGATTATGCAGCTGGTGATTATGCTCTGGTGAATTCAGTAAGCATGGAACAGTAAAAATTTAGGAAAAGATTGGGCCAATCAAGACTGGAAGGCGGAAGCTAAAGCCTGTGTTGAAGATCCACCCAAACTTCATTTTAATATTTCCCAAATTTAAAAGTTAGCTTTGAGCCAGTTAGTACGTGTCAGTGGTGAAAAAACTGTAGCTCGGAAATCAACCAATCTTCGTCTGTGACGAAACCAGGGAACAAATAAACAGTAGAAATAAATCCCAATGAATATTGGAGAAAAAGTAAATGTGTCTAAGATACCAGACGTGTAAGCATTACTAGGAAAACACTATGATGAAAAATGGAATGAAACTGGAAATGTTAAGCGGTATGAAGAAGTAATAGACAACAAGAAACTAATGCCTGACAATCAGCTACCTGAATGTAATCATTTGAATGAATTGTGTTATAAAGGACATGAAATAAAAGTCAATTAACTTGTTTTACTGCGCAGTTAAAATGTTATTCTTCAGATTTGGTTTGTTTGTGATAATTTACACTATGTGACCTGTTAAGTGCTACTAAAATTGTGTTTCCATACATTGTCTCTTTCCGTTATTTAACCTGAGGAATTTCAGTATAGACCTTGTACGTCAATCACGCCTGATGAACTGTGGACGAAGCCCGACCAACAGGCAATACATGCATTCATCAACAATGATAGTGCATTGAGAATGGCTAGTTTCTAGCTGAAATCTAGATCTACCAATAAAATTTAAAAAGGACGACTGATAGCTGAAATCTATTATTTACAAGACACTATAGTGTGTTTCCCTGTTCCATTCGCGAATGGTACGCGGAAGCATTCACTGTCGGAAAAATTTACGTATGAGCTTAAATTTCTCTTACTGTCTTGTTATGCCATTCTGCCACATGACAGATGAAGTGATAGATTGCCCAACTCTTTTTCCAAACGTAATCTCTTCCAGTTGTAACAGAAAACCAGAAAACCTGACCATGAGGCATTACGCCAGAGTCCGCACCTGAAATTTGAAGAGAATCTTTGTAACGCTATGGTACTCACTAAACGAAACTGCGAGGAAACGCTCATCTCCTCCTTAGGTCTTCCCTGTCTCTTCTGCTGATAATCGATACTGTCTGGTAAAGGTCCTAGATTGGTGGGCAATAGGTCTACTGAAACATCGGTCCATCTAATGATTTGTAAGCAACCTCTATCTTGGATGAATTACGTGTCTTTACAACTCTTCCAACAGATAATAGTATTATCTACTCCTACTAAAACAAGTTGTGTGCGTTCGTTCCACTATGTAAGTCGTTTAGGGGCATAGTCCTTGATATTCATCGTATAATAAAATAGTAATTCGTATTTTTTCCAACAGGGCGCAATACGTTACATTCGTTTGTCTTGTGCGTCACCAGCCAGTCCCTGCATCAAGACGCAGCTTGTCCTTAAAATCGCTACAGTGTTTTCCGAATTGCAGCTTTGACTCCCTATAAGCTAAATCCAAACTATGAACATTAGTGCAGCCTTTGTCTGTACTCGTTTCGGCAGAAAAGGAACGGTAGCGCTCCATTAGTATTCTCAAGTACACTACACATCTGTTGCGTACAAAATTGTAAAGAAACTGCAGTTTTAGGATCAATCAGAGTTTACCGGAATGTTTACGCACAATTGAGCCTATGTCAGCGTTTCATGTCATTTTCCCCTATCATCATGATAGCAATTCAGTAGCTGGTCTTCGTTACCGGCAGCAGAGTTCAACTGAAAAACAAATCGAGCACTTTATTAACTGTTTGTCATTTGGGTAAAAATCGAGTGGATGTATGTATTTGCATTTTACCGGAGTTCAGCACCCTTTTACTTACCTACTTACTTTTTGCTTTGCTTTTGTATCGTACTTACTATCTTTGTATCGTAACTTACTATCTACTTGTCGTAGGTGCAGTGCAAACTCCGAGGACACAGCACGAATACGTATTGATTTTCTCCAGGTGGTCTGTATGTAGGCTGCTGTTATTGTAACGAACGACGATATCAATAACTCGCGCACCGCTGCCAACTTTATATTCGACCGTCAAACTGTATTCGTAAATAACCTACAATATGCCTGTTTCAGTGAGGACGCATTTAATATTTCTACAACTCCTACCAGTAATTATTTTGGATTCGTTAATTTTTGTTTTGTCCTTGGGTGGTTGTCACTTGAAGGCCCTCCAAAGTCTTGAAATATTTTAATGTTGTGGGACAACGGAAAATATAAGTAGGTACCAAAGTAACAGATGTTTTAGGTGGTTTTTACCTTTTCGTGGCCATTACATTACTACCGCATCTTCCGTGCAACGTTGCTGCTCGATTGACTTCTTACCTGTAACAAGAAAAAAATTACGTCAGACACTTAAAAGAAACAACACCTAACTTACATATATTTGACAGATCAACAGCCTAATTCTGTAAGTTCGGTACGAAAGTACTGCAATCTTTTCATTTCAAAATCAGAGATCTGTGACCAGGGAAAGGGAAACAATCAAGATATATAAGCTCGCCGAACTTAACAAAGCCACATGTTAAAGTGTTTAACTACAGTGTTTCTGCGGTGTTTTGCGGCTGGTTTTCGTACCGTAATTTCGGCCTTGTTGCAATGAACGTGAACCAGGATCTTTATGTCATTTTCCATAAGCAAGTGTTGCTCTTTCTTATACATCTTCATGGTGAGTGATCTATGGGCACTCCAGTTTCCAATATGACACCAGCGCTCACTGATCTACATCCATACATTCCTGGACTGACGATCATTCAGGCATCCTATCGTACGACTGGTCCTCTTAAATCAACCGATCCTAATCCCACAGAAAATGTCTGGGGCTAGGAGAAGCGCAGCTGTCAGCGTCCCCACAATTTCGTAGTCCAATGGGTTATAATCACCATTGTATGGCTTCACCCTGAAGAAACTGGTGGACATTTAATCGCCACATTGAGGCGATTATCAAGGCTAGAGGATGTGTAATCGCGATGTCTGCTAGGGTGACCATTTTCTTTCGTCAGTTGTGCGTAGCTTGCCTGCGTACATCACACTGCCCCATAACGCTTGGCATTCTTGTCCATCAATGTGGACTACCGTGCATAGCGTCACCATAACAGCGCCACATCTCGACAGAATGCTGATTACTATCACTATATGCAAACTGCTCGGCGTACAGAATACTAGTGCGCCATTTCAGACAACGGAACTGCCAACTGGGTGGCCCAGTTTTCTATAAGAGAGCCAGGCTTATAGATGAGCTTTGTGTCCTTCAAGCTAATTTTAAGTAGGCCTACTCCAGTACTGTTAGCCACCTTTTACCTCAGTTGGGCGTAGTTTCATATTATCGACACTTCGAGCCCTCATTTTTGTTGACCTATTTTTCCCTTTCTATTTTCAGACCGAGCGAGTTGGTGCGGTGGTTAGCAATCTGGACTGGCATTCAGGAGGACGACGGTTCAAATCCCCGCCCGGTCATACAGATTTTGGTTTTCCTTGATTTCTCTAAATCGTTAAAGGCAGCCGGCCGGTGTGGCCGAGCGATTTTAGGCGCTTCAGTCTGGAACGGTCGCAGGTTCGAATCCTGCCTCGGGTATGGATGTGTGTGATGTCCTTAGGTTAGTTAGGTTTAAGTAGTTCTAAGTTCTAGGGGACTGATGACCTCAGATGTTGAGTCCAGTAGTGCTCAGAGCCATTTGAACCATTCGTTAAAGGCAAAGATCGAGACGGTTCCTTTGAAAGGGCTCTGTCGAGTTCTTTCCCCATCCTTCCCTAATCCGAGCCTGTACTCAATCTGTAACGATCTCACTACCGATGGGGCGTTAAACTCTAATTTTCCTTCTTTTCTTTCCTCTGTCAACTTTTTGACCAGTAAGTAATAGTGAGCTTACGGGTGTTCTGCCAAGCTATTGTTTCCATTTTCTGACCAATATTTTGGTGATCGACCCACCAGTCTTATTCAGGTGCTGTGAGTTTTGCTGTTATCTGTACCCGCTGCAAATTCTCTTAGTTGCTGAGAGAATCTGCATTTCGTGGAATATCAGTGCGAGCATTGAAAAACAAAAGAACATTAAAGTGCGTTGTGGGCGTCAGGAATCGAACTCTGCTATGAGTAGCTGCGTGAGACCAACATTAAATCACAGTCTGGTTGGCGGCCAGGCACCGAGTACACATAACTCGCAACACCTGAAGAAGTCAGCTGGCTCGTCGTCGAAATATTGTGCATAAAATGGAAACAACAGCTCGGCAGAACACCCGGAAGCACAGAATTAGTTAATGGCGCCGAGAAGACCTGAGATACCATATTTTTTAATAATGGTTTCAAGGCTTTAGGGAAATGCGCTGTTGACGACGCTATCAAGTCCAACCAACCAAATATCTCCACAATAGCGAAGCACAAAATAGTCTCCTGTGGCACAGGTAATAGAAAACCATGGTCGAGGTTTTAAAAAGAAGAGGAAAACAACAACCATGCCATGCCATCTTAAAATAAGCACATTAATGCTTATCTACTCATGATTCGGATGCTTCTAAATATCTTGTTGTCTTCTGCAAATGAAATTTGATGATTTCGTTAAAACATTTTCTTATAACTAGAAGATTCATTTTTGACAGTTCCACAGTTTTCACAAAATACTGAATGCGCGACATGAACAGAACAAGCGCGTCTAGTTTAGAAAACCAAGTGAGAGTTGTAAAAGAGAGCTAGTTTTTCGCAAAACCAACCACATCAACGATATATGAAAATTAATGTCGCAGTTCAGGTAAGACAGAACCATTTCACTTAAATACGAACATTAGTATCAGAATAAAGTAACAAAATGCGCATTTCATTAAAAAACAAAGTGCGTTGCCTTTTTAACACTATAAAATCTTCCATACATTTTGTTTGTTCCCACATTTTCATAAAGCTTTCAAAAATATCGCAGTTGTAACAGCAGTTAACTGTCTCGCCCTGTCAAAATTCTTGATGCTATAACGAAAGCGCTACCAGACCATAAGTCTTACCGACCTGCCCGCTGGGTCCAATAAGAGAATACGACGGTTAAATCGCTCCATCACAGAAGGTAATCTTTCCTCGGGGAGCTGTTAAATTAAGAGCTAATGGAACGCTGAATTATTGCTTCGGCAATAACGTCAGAAGGACGTCTCCCTGGGCTCACGAAACCATTTCTCTGCAGCTATCCGATACAGTCCTGCCAAGTGCTTGTACCGTATCTCTCTCCAGCATTGATTGGTCTGTATTTGACGATGGGACCTCAACGGTAGTAGGTGCCAAGGTGCGAATGGCTTTCCCTTAAGTGTCCATAAAACTGAACATACCTCACAATTAGGACATCGAAATGCCGTCGTGCCCGTTACCAGTTAATTAACGTTGAGTGGCTGTATCGCCGTGTTGACAACAGAGCGTGATTTTCCCAATTTCATGAACTCGAAGCCGTTTCAACTCGGAAACGGAACTGTTTTGAAGATAATCAGCCAACTTAGGCCAATTACTTGAAGTGATTCAACTCCTGTTGCTTAATCTCTGATATTCCGGAGTGTGAAATATGATTCAGACCGTAACAAACAAGTTTTAAGGGACGATGCAGCACATACAAGGATCATTTTGTTAAAGAAATGCTCTTTTATCCTTAAAATTACTAACCACGTGAATTAATGAATTTTACTGGCCACGTAACGGACTGTACCAATTCTTACCAACCTGTCATAGTACTTCCACGTTACATAGTGTTAGTCGCATTTCATGAAACCCGTGGAAATGTGTATCTAGAGTGTGGATGGAAATTAAGTGTGTAAATCTTATTTGAGTGCAATAAAATGAGATTACTTGACACAATAAGATACTATTATATTGCGCTGATAATACATGAACAACAATTTTAAGAGTTCCTGTTAAGAATCTCTGAAAAGGAATAGAGTGAACTGTCCAGAGTATATTTCTTTCACTCGGTCTGAGAATCCACTATTTTACTCACAAGGAAATTGATATTCTCTGACAGGTTCTTGAATACATGTGTTCCGGTATTGCAAGTTTTTGCTGTCTCTGACAATTACGAATTTATGGGTAAACCTGTAAGTATTTGAACCTACTCCCTAAAGTTTTATTCAATTTACACATTTTTTGGCTTCCTGTGACCCTTGCTCACTGTATAAAATTAATGACATTGAGGAGATGCTGAAAACTTGTCTCACTTCCTTATTTACTGCCTCCCTTTGATGTCCTTCCGGCTGGTCATGGCGGAGGTTAGAGTCCTCCCTCGGGCATGGGTGTGTGTTTTTGTTCTTAGGATAGTTTAGGTTAAGTAGTATGTAAGCTTCGGGACTGATGACCTTAGCAGTTAAGATTTCACACACATTTGAATTTTTTTTGATGTCCTTCGGCTCTTAGCACTGAGGTCTGGTTTCTGTACGAGTTTCAAATAACCTTGTTTAACCCGTTGTTTATAGTACTTAACAGATTTTGAATAAAACTTTTGGCAATGGTGACAGAAATATATTCCCTCAATTTCCGAGACTGTCAGGGATAAGACAGGGAGCGAAACGTTATATTTCTCAACAGAATAATGTCATCTTCACGTAAGGTAAAGTTTCTCAACATCTGTCAGATCG
Organism: Schistocerca cancellata; assembly: GCF_023864275.1. Classification (NCBI taxonomy): domain Eukaryota; kingdom Metazoa; phylum Arthropoda; class Insecta; order Orthoptera; family Acrididae; genus Schistocerca; species Schistocerca cancellata. The sequence goes on from NC_064633.1 coordinate 144,059,063, forward strand.
AAAGCGAAAAGGAGGCTCTTGTCAAAAATTTTGGATATCGAGATATTGTAATTTTTACGTTTAGCATTAAATTCTGAACAATTTGTAAAAAAGATGTGTCTCTAAAGTTGAGTCAGTTATGACAAGTTGAACATTGCTGATTGAAAATACGTGTTTTGAGATAATGCGTTTTAAAGTTTCACGTTTTTTCTACTGTTTAATTTGACATATTCAAGGGACGAATTCTGCATATTAAAACGTCTTTTCCAAATGGTACAGACTTTGAGTTAATATTATACATTATGTGGTTAACACCTACTGCTCTAGAGCACATTACAGTGTATAAAAATTTTAATTTTGTTTTATTGGTTCCAAATTGAGGAAAACTAGCGTACCCTGCAAGGCTATTTGTACTCTGTATAACAGCATCTTTTAGACCAAATTTTTATTCTGAAGCCATTAATGAGCCCAAAATCACCTAAAATTATGAATTCACACAACTCCTTGAAAAAAAAAAAAACAGCATAGTGAGATGCCATATTTTATATTGACCAAAGGATTTGATTTTCTACTTCTTAAATATTTGCGTCTGAAGGGGTTAAAGATCATTCACTAACAGCGTTTTCGTCTCTTCTTCTTTGGCTTGTTAACATCTGTAGGCATTTATAACTCTCGTAAAAAGGGAACACTTGCCCCTCTTGACATTTTTGTATTCACAAAACGTGTGCTGCACAAAATGCCTATAAAATTTGGAAGGTACTGTTGTGTGAAGCACTGCATCCGCATCTGCAAGATACAGAAAAGGGCCCCTTCTCGGGCCAATGTTATATCGCCATAATGACAAGAGCTCCTTCTCCGGAGGGCTAGTATCAGTTGCTTTTAATGATATTAATCTGTTGGATTCAAACAACATTCAAATAGATATGAGCGTGTACAGAATGATGTGGATTACTACAATATACAAAAGAAAAAGAGATATTTTAGACATTACCAAACGTTATTGCTTGTACTGAAAATTGTATTCTCCGGCAAGAGGTTCCTTATCGCTTTCTGCCTCACTCGGTAGATGCGAATATAGACAAAGGAAAGCCTAGTGTAGTTACGCGTATAGCAAGGGAAGGTTTCCGGTGCTGCCAAGCTAATTACCACTGTCCTCATTAGATGTCGCTGCAACGTGATATCTGCAAGAGGTAGAGAGCGGGTACTAGATACGACGGGCTGAGCAGAGATTAGCGACGTTTAGAACGGCTGCACGTAACGTAACCGAACCCTGCGGCCGAGAGAAACAGGAGCCTCCCAACAGCTGGTGACTGCGGTTACCTCGGGCGCAGCGCTTGGACGTCTCCGTAACACAAGCTTAGCCTGCTGATCCACCTCCCCCCCCCCCCCCTCCCCCGCAAGTGACGGTTGGACAAGTCACGCTAGCGAACCAGGGGAACACAAAATGTGAGCTCTGGAAATCTTCTGATCTTGAACGTAGCAATGGGAGGAAGAGTAAACAAAAATATTATGCAGCATTCATCCCCAATGTAAGGATTAACCATGACAGTAATGATACAGAAAGAACTCAGGACTCCATTGTAAATGCTATCAATCTATATTACTAAACAGTTGACACTGTCACAGGGACGTAAATCTAAGCCTCAGGTTTCTAACCTGAAGGCCTCCAGGGGAAATAAAAATTTGATTTAATGTATTTCAATCAATTGTTGACCGAATTAAAAAATTTAAAATGCTGTCATGATCTACTCATTAAGATATATAATCTCACGTTAAAGGTTTAACACAGTAAGTCAAGTGTTACAGTTAGAAAGTGCGTATTCTTCTTGATGCAGTGTAACTCCAGGCAGGAAAATTACCCAGAGTATATTCATCCAGTATTTGAGAAAGTGAGCAGTCAACGACTTTCCACAAACTGTACACACAATTTCAAACTCTGTCGAAACTCTTCTCGCTGACAGCCTTACAAAATAGTTAAAGGAGAAAAGGTTATCGCTTGCTATATTTCCGCTTTTAACGCAGTAAAACTTCAACATCACGCATGACATTTTAATCTATTATTTCCTTGCTACTAACTCTATTCGCAACATGTTGTACTGACAGTGTCCACATACACGACTGAACGTACATGCAAAATGATATCGTACAACACACAGTTTAGGAGATATGACATCATAAAAACTGAGATGTGTTTTATACATATGACTTCGATTCTTGAAAGAATCAGCGTAGTGGATTTCTTGGCCAGTTGGTCTTACCTAAATGGGCAGGGCGCTTGGAGCACAGCATTGCATGGCAGTGAAAAAAATGGCTCTGAGCACTATGGGACTTAACATCTATGCTCATCAGTGCCCTACAATTTACAACTACTTAAATCTAAGTAACCTAAGGACATCACACAACACCCAGTCATCACGAGGCAGAGAAAATCCCTGACCCCGCCGGGAATCGAATCCGGGAACCCGGGCGCGGGAAGCGAGAACGCTACCGCACGACCACGAGCTGCGGACCATGGCAGTGAAACATGGACTGTAGGAAAGTCGGAGCAGAAAAGAATAGAACCATTTGAGACGTGCCTCTATAGAAAAACGTTGAAGATTAGGTGGACAGGTAAGGTAAGGAATCAGGGAATAGCTTCAGTGATACTAGAGGAAGGTGTAGAGGATGAAAACTGTAGGGGAAGACAGAGACAGGAATACATCCAGCAGATAGCCGTGGACGTACAGTCTGTTAAGTAAGAGTATAGTCGCCATTACACGTAGATGGTATAAGATGTCGCCTTAGTTCGTTCACAGCCCAACAAAGGGAACCTTCGTCCTTCATGCAATGTCCATTAAGCGTTAGTATACTTTGAAATCTTGACCGAGGTACCCAAGAAGAGACGAGTGCAGCTTACGCGTCGCGTTTTGAGGCTGTGACTCTGTAGCCACCCCTAAGGTCCGAAAATAAGTCATGCTAGGGCGTCTAAATATATGGGAAATCAAAACGGTTTGTACAAAGCGGAAAACACGTTACAAATTAGTTAAAAACATCAACGACTTTGAAAAACTTGGCTCAGTCGGTAAAGTGACTCCAAAAATTACCTTTCTTTTGGGAAAACCATTCTTAACACTGCGTCAAGCGAAAACAGAATTCACTCTGAAATATCTGTCAATGCAAATTCTACACAATTGAAGGTCTCTTCCACGCGAATACGCGGAAAACTTTGTTTCAAGCATATCTCGGAGATGTCAAGTAATTACAGAAGCTGTGGGTGGTTCAAATGGCTCAAATGGCTCTGAGCACTATGCGACTTAACTTCTGAGGTCATCAGTCGCCTAGAACTTAGAACTAATTAAACCTAACTAACCTAAGGACATCACACATATCCATGCCCGAGGCAGGATTCGAACCTGCGGCCGTAGCGGTCGCTCGGTTCCAGACTAGAATCGCACGGCCACTCCGGCCGGCAGCTGTGGGTGACTGGACGTATTATTAACTGTAATTTCATTCTTCTTTTGTTTATATATGATGTTTTTATGTTGTAATTTGTGGTCAAATTCATTTTTGTACTCATAAACGCGACCACGAACTTACTAAACAGAGTGAAAGTCCACATACGTTGTGTATAGCTGTTACCAGTTACGACTTATTCTAGAAAGTTCCTCGCGCTTAGTCTGCTTAGTGCGTCATCGAACCAAGTGCGTCATCGAACAAAAACGTCTTCACTACTTTTAAAGACGTGTAAGTTGGCTTCCACGGTAATTGTGACAACAGGTGATGAGTAGGGCTATCCAGAATTAATAGAAACTAGGAATGGGATTAAATACGTTCAATGGAGTGTTACTGTAATAGAAATGGAGCTATGAGTCCAGCAATATATGAAGATCGGTGATTTTCATGCCGGCGCGACAAGTGTTGAGAGGTTCCCATTCCCCCGGCAGCATACGTACACCACGTGGCGCCGTATTCCTGTCGCGCACGCCTCCTTTTTCGGACGCGGCATCCTGTGTGTGTGTGTGTGTGTGTCTTCTACAGCAGGCATGACGCACAGGGACTGGACTCACGTCCTGTGTATTCAGCATTAATAGCCTCTATGCCGTCACGCTGTTTCATCTACCAACGAAGGCAGTATACGCGACAGTAGGGCCAACGAACTCGCGAAAAAGATGACTCACGTCACATAAAATTATGGGAAAAGGGATCCGATTCGATGATCAAGAGAAAAAACGTGTAACGTATGATCTGAAATTCACATCGCTTTATCGACGAAAAAACTGTTTCATTATCGCTGAATGGGGCTCCCTGAAATGATTACTAAGCTGTCGATTACATGACGAATATATCTTTGGCTGAAGCTCAGTAGAAGTTCGGAAGGAAGCAAGTCGCCAGCGTTCGATAAACAATGATCCTTTAAGCAGCAGCGCCTCTTCCGGATAATCTACGAACTAATTCTGATCGCAGTAGATGAAACGCCTCTTGCGGTAAATATATGAACTAAATGGGTTCGTTAATTTATTGTGAGTGTAGCGTCTAAACAAACGGGGTAGACGTTATAACGTCTGTGAGTAATCTAGCTGGCTCTCGTCATAGTAGACAAGATAAATTCGTTCACAGCAACACTCTTCGGCCCATACTTCGCGAACATTTATTACTTTTCGGGTTCTAAGCGATAGTAATGTAGGAAATGAACTTAGGACGAAACTTAATTTATGTATCATTAATGCCAATGAAACATTGGCGAAGGTTTCCTCCACAGCTAAATCAATAAAAAAGTTTAGTAAATTCCGTAAAAACTAAATGTCACTTTTTGTTCCAAAAACATGTCATTGTTGGTACACAGAGCGTTTGTAACTCTGTGGTTACCGCTTACGCTCACCTTGACTGTTTCTTTGTTTAGAAACATTTTTCTTGGAACAATCTACAGACACAATTTAAAGGTACTGTTTACAAATGCCAAGATACTTACTGCGAATGGTTACATGCCTCTCCTTAGCGACACATCGCTTCACATTTTTTGTCCTTGTTCGCGGTTGCTACGGAGCGTAAACATATCAAAGATATTGGGCAAAGCAAGCTGCAACACATACTTTATTCCAGTGTATATTCCAGAGGTGACATATCACGTTTCAAGACATATCTAGATGTTTAAGTTCATTAATGGAGTCAAGTTTCCCGCAATTTTTTAAGTTCGCGAAGATTCTGATGAGGAATGTGTCTACATCATTCATGTCATTCTTAAATATGCTGTGATTCTTGAGTTTCTCCCGGCGTATTTGATAATCAAAATATCCACGGGTATGCTGCCGGTCTATAGTGTCCAACGGGCACTAATATTTCGGCGATCAAACATGTCGCCATCATCAGGTGAACTGACGGACTGAGCTCCTGTGAACGTGCCGGCACGGAGATCCGTACGCTATGGCTGCTCAGAGGGAACTGGGTTCGGTCGCGGCGGCGGCCGATTTAAATACCCTCCGCCCGCGGCGCGCTCCCTCCGCCGTCCGCGCCCAGCGCCACGGTCGCGCGGTGGAACAGATTGCGACGGCGTCTGAGATGACGTCGGTGTGATGGCTCTGTCCGCCGTGGTCGTCACAACTATACGTCTGCTCGATTTACTCTTGATTAACCCGATCGCTGGTTCCCAAGCCTTGCTAAGATTATAGCCACAGTCCCGGTTTATGAGGTCGTCATTGGTGCGAATTTCGATGGCCTCTCTAACAACGCTGTCCCAGTATCTCGACGTCTGTACCAGAATCCTCGTGCGGTCATACTCCATGGCGTGATTTTCCGACAAACAATGTTCAGCGACCGCCGACTTGCTCGGATACATCAGTCGAGTATGCCTCTGGTGTTCACGGCATCGATCCTCGACGGTACGAATCGTTGGACACTATAGACCGGCAGCATACCCGTGGATATTTTGATTCTTAAATATGCTGATTACCGATGATGATTGTAAAATGTAATTAGGCTATATACCAAGTTCATGAAAACACTGGCACGTGAAGTAATTTATTCAATTAAGAATGCCTTCTGATTGTTTTAGTAACGGTAAATAGAGTCAAAATACTCCAAAAGTTCTAGAACTTTTTTGTTCTTGTTTTTTACTGAATTCAACGTTGATACTATAAACAGAGTTTACACGTTGTGATCCATGTTAACGTGATAAATATGGTATTCTGAATTATTTTATTAATATGTATTTATGTATAAAAAGGATCGCGATTGTCATCAATACAAGAATCTGAGCTTACAGAATTTGAAACGCCTTGTACTCTAATAAAAAGGTAGGGTAGTATTTTGGGGAGCAAGGACACATTTATTTGTAAGTTGGTGTCTTTGTTGGAGGTCGGATCGCCTGCTTAACAGTGGAACAGCGTAATTTGCAGCGCGTTTGATCTTACCGGGACGCTAGTCCTACTGTATTCACCACAGATATACTCATCACGGATTTACTCACTGAATGTCTTCGACCACACCAGTACTGATTTGTTTGCGATTGCTTCGGGAGCCACGACAGGTAATTCTGAACTGATTTTTACTTGTATAAGCATTCGCAGATTTGGTTCAAAGACAGAAATACGATAGTACTTTCAGAATTTAAAGTCATTCAATCCTCAAGGTGCTTGAACGATTCAAATGTTTACACAGGCGGGGGTAGGGGGGGGGGGCGGCGAGGCAAGGTTCTCGTGGGGTTCATGAGCCGCATCCCATCCCTCCAAATGGCAACTAACCTCTGGTGCTCTGGTGTAAGAAAATTATTACTCTTTTATTGTAACATTCCTACGACAAATTGTGTTACATATCTGGGAGAATGGATAGGGGGCCATAGAAAAGAAAGTGCTAAAAAGAAAAGTACATGTAATCCAGGAGAGATTCCATATTACAAATAACACTCAACAAAAAAGTCTTTGTCCTGGAACACAAAACTAAGACCATATTAAACAATGGTAAGGTTCAAAAATGGTTCAAATGGTTCTGAGCACTATGGGACTTAACATCTGTGGTCATCAGTCCCCTAGAATTTAGAACTACTTAAACCTAACTAACCTAAGGACGTCACACACATCCATGCCCGAGGCAGGATTCGAACCTGCGACCGTAGCAGTCGCGCGAAACAATGGTAAGGCGTGAGACGCTGTATGCAGCAGATACGCTTGAACAAGATTCAGGGATCTTGAGTAACTGAAAAAAGTTGAAAGAAGAATTCTAACAAAAATACTGGGACCTAAAAGGATTTGTAACTCTGAATACAAATTCAGATCAAACAGGGAGGTATATTTGAAAATGGAAAGGCTTACTGAAGTAATTATTAAGGCTACAGTTTTATGAACACACATACCGAAAGTATAGTAACAGACAAACAAACACAACCTTCAACTTACTTAACAGCTAAAAATTTAAATGGTTTACTAAAAATGACAGGGATACGAAAAATACTGGAAATAGAATTGGCTTAGTGGAGAAGAATAGAACATTTTCTAGAGAAGGAAAAAAAAGGCAGGGTTTCGGGAAAGAATGAGATCAGCGAATGGAAGAATGTGGACTCACGAATGAAAGGATGAACGAAGTATGAGAGAAGGTAAAACCAAAGCTGAATCATAGTATCTACATTACTAATCCAGTGCACTGTGCTAAGTCTCAGTTGTAGGCTGTGTTTCTAACGGCTTCCATGAAAAAAAAAAAGTGTTTGACTTTCAGCGTTTCATTTAAGTATTAGCCGAAATTAAAAATTTAAAATGCTGACATGTGTACTCATTGATGGTTCAAATGGCTCTGAGCACTATGGGACTTAACATCTATGGTCATCTGTCCCCTAGAACTTAGAACTACTTAAACCTAACTAACCTAAGGACGTCACACAACACCCAGCCATCACGAGGCAGAGAAAATCCCTGACCCCGCCGGGAATCGAACCCGGGAACCGAGAACCGAGAACGCTACCGCACGACCACGAGCTGCAGGCTGTACTCATTGAGAAGTACAATCTTATGTTAAAGGTTTAACATAGTAAGTCAAGAATTACAGTAAAAAACTAAGCACACATCTGGAGGAAAAGTATGTGCTTTGAGGGATTGCAGTATTAGTGATTCTGAATAAAAAAAAAGTCAGATTTACAAATGTCCTGTTCTTAGCAGTTTCCGAGGAATGTATTGAAAACAATGGGGAAAAAGCAGAAATGCAGGTAGTAGTCACGAAACGTTGTAATCTAATGTTTTGTATAACTGTATATTTTCGCACAGAAGATGTTCAAAAGTCCACCGTCAACGGCAATACATTTTGCAGCTGTTGTATTGCTGATCTGAGCTCAGTCGTACGGAACGCTGTATTCCACGTATTCTGTTCACTGATGAGTCGTCATTTAACCGCAGCGCCGTCAGTAACACGCGCAACACTCGCGTCTGGGCAGCTGAAAATCTGCACGATGCTGTGGAAACAAATTTTCAACGTTCCTCAGCGAACGTGTGGTGCGGTGTTAGTGATGACCAACTCATAGGTCTATTTTTTTTCCGAGACCCGTCTTAATGGAGTACGGTATGCTATTATCCCTCAAAATGCGTATTTTGAGGCTATTTCTCTGGTAACACGACGTCGCGTGTACTTTCAGCACGATTGACGCCAGACATTTTCAAATGGTTGTATGTCGTATACGGTTAAGAGAAGAGAATTGTGCATTTGAAGTCTTTTTGTCCAGAATTAAAAACACCGCCACTCATGAAAGCATGTTCCTTTCCTCCTGACTCACCTTGTATGTATATGTATGTATGTATGTATCTATGTATGTATTTATGTATGTCTGTCTTGAGGCAGTGTAACTTACAACGCACGGATTGCCGAGACTATTTCCATCCAGTAATTTGAGAATTAGATCACTTAGCAACTTCCAACAGACTACGCATAACTTCAGACTTTTACGATGCTTTTTCTCGCTGACAGATTCCACAAAATGATGAACTGAAAAATGTTTATCGATTTCTACATTCTCGCTGTTCATGTAGTAAAATTCCAGCATCAGGCATAACGTTTTAATTTATTACTTCTTTACTACTATCTCTAATCGCAGAACATTATTGATGCTGTATCTACATATTCCGGTGACGTACCTGCACAATTGCATCAACGTACGACTCATAGTATTGGAGATACGGCGTCATAAACGCTGAAAAAACTAGCTTTTGCTTGAAGCAGGGCGCAAATTACCTTCGCTATATTCATCCAGTGTTTGATAACGAGAGCACATTGCGATTTCTGACAAATTTTAACGTAATTTCAAAGCTCTTCTAAGCTTTTATTCACCTGCACGCTTTATATAATATGTTTAACACATTAATTCATGCGAGCTCTCTTCATTAAGAAATCGGTGTTAATGGGTTTACTGGTACATAAGTGAAACTTTACACCATCTATTTTTGTCACTATTAAAATGCTGTGGACATGTATGCACATCCTGCTTCGCCGTTCCCAGATGTTGTAGACTTGTATACGCTTGCCGCTTTGGTTTTTCCTACAGTGCTATGTAAGCGTTCTGAGCCACCGATGTCTCACTGCTGCGGCCAAGTTACTTTCATATGTCGCTGAATAAAAAAGTTTATATTATTTAACATACAACATAAATGGCGCATTACGTGCTGCCATTTGCAAAAAAAACGTCATTTCGATATCTTGAATTGACTATAGGATATGAAGACTGATGTAACTACATGATTCGTAATGCGCCAGGACGTGAATGGGCGCGTTGCGCGGGACCGTTCGTCGAATATAAAACCCAATCATGGGTTCTGGTCTCAATTTTAAACTATATGGTTCAAATGGTTCTGAGCACTATGGGACTTAACATCTGAGGTCATCAGTCCCCTAGAACTTAGAACTACTTAAACCCAACTAACCTAAGGACATCACACACATCCATGCCCGAGGCTGGATTCGAACATGCGACCTTAGCGTTCGCGCGGTTCCAGACTGATGCGCCTAGAACCGCTCGGCCACAACGGCCGGCTTTAAATAATATTTCGATATGTTATCAACATTTCATTCATTGCAGTGTATGAGCTGAAATCAAACATACGCACAGTTTACGTAATGCCTTTTTAACTCCGCAAACTCTTTAAAATTTCGTGCAGTATTTTACTTAATTTAATGCAATGTGGTAAGTATGATGGATAACGAAAATAAATTCAGTTTTTTCTCAAGTGAAAATACCAGAAAGTAAGACGTGGAAAAATCAAATTTTTTTTCCACCTAATGGTTTTCGACAAATTGGATGATAAGTATTTCATATCGTCCACAACGCCTCCTCTCACGAGGGAAACTTCCCGTCGCATCTCCCTCAGATTTAGTGGTAAGATGACCCAGTGGACTGCTCGTCAAAAACTGAACACAGATCAGGCATAAAAACAGGAAGAAGGTGTACTGAACTGTGAAAAAAGAAGCAAAATGAAAACAGTGAACGTTCCAAGCTCAAGATGTGCAACATCGAGCGCATTTGAATAGCCACGGCGTTGTGGGTGTGTGGTCACGGTGATGGACTGCGAAGGGGGAAATCCGTGGTCAAATCTCCCTCGTGAGCCATTATTTTTCTCAAAGTTATGAAATGTCTGTCCGGTCATTGACGTGTCTGTTCGCTACATTCAAATTTGTGTCTGTCTCGTGGTGTAACGTTCGTTTGCAACAGCGAATGGACCGCCACACGTACGTACACACTATTCTTTTCTACACAAGTACCACGTGCTGTTGTAACATAGTTCACACCCGTTTTTCATTTCTGTGAGAGGTCTCTCGCCTGCTCTCACTATTCCAAACATCCCCTTAGAAAAATTTATAAATGACAGCGCTGGAAAACCTCTACGTTACTTGAGTTTCAAACAGCTGAGCAAAACTGAACGTACTCAGACATTTCTCCCTTTACTTATTCTGATCAACACTAAACCGACACACAATACTTTTTTTTTTACGCTACGCAATATGACTTTCAATAATCCCTCAAAAGAATGACCTTGACTAACAATATCCTTTACCTTTCACGAATCACTCACCTCACAAAAATCTTCGTTGCTCGAACTACTGCAATACAGCGAGCGCCATTACTGCCATCTAAATAAAAGATTCTAACTACTGAAGGCACTAACTACTGATAGGCATAGTTAGCAAATGAAAGATTTTGATAGAGAACAAACAATGTATTTACGTTAATAGTGTTCAAAAGTCATATATAAAGTTCATGACATCCAGTGTTACAAATTTCCTTTTACTGACGGACACACGTCCAGATCGTCCGTTCTCAAAACTCTGCCATCTCTCTCCCCACGTCCACCACTGCTGGCGGCTCACCTCCAACTGCACTACGCTACCCGCTGTTCACATCTAACTGCCCAACACCACACAAGCGAATATTCGAACAACCAGCCACAGACTGGACACAGCACAGTTAGTGATTTTCATACAGAGCGATACGTGGCGTTACTAACGTAAAAACCTAAACAGCCTACTTACATATTCAGCCCATTTACTTGCTACGGTAATGTTCCTACCACACGACTCATATTCTATAACCAATGTGGCTCAAATGACTCCGAGCACTATGCGACTTAACTTCTGAGGTCATCAGTCGCCTAGAACTTAGAACTAAATAAACCTAACTAACCTAAGGACATCACACACATCCATGCCCGAGGCAGGATTCGAACCTGCGACCGTAGCCGTCACTCGGCTCCAGACTGTAGCGCCTAGAACCGCACGGCCACTCCGGCCGGCTAACCAATGTGTATTATGACAACTGCCACGCCTACAGAAGGAGAACAGATACTTTAATGTTCGGAAGGGAAGTTCATAATTTCGCGAAAAAGAAGGGGCACGAGGGAGGTTTGTACATGGAACTCCCGCCTTGCAGACTAACACCGCGACCACACAACCAAGACGCCGTGGTTCCTGCGATTCACTCGGTGTTGCACATCTCGAGCTTCTATTTTGCTTCTTTTTTTCACAATTATTCCTGTTTTCATGTTTGATCGGTTCAGCTTTTTATGGGCTATCAACTGGGTCTTTTTTACCACTAAATTTGAAGGGGGGGGGGGAGGGAGCGTTTGGGAGTTTCCCTTGTCAGCACAGGCACCAGCATTTGGCGAGTAATACAGCCACAATAAAAACCGCCCTCGGCTCGAATTTGAGAGACCACGTGTTGTAGCAGCGAAAGGGTTAGGCGTTTCTGGCACGTTAGATTTTTGGACAACATGGTTGTGGAGAGAAGCAGCGATTAATATGATTAATCAATAATTCAAGAACAGTCTTAATCGCATTTATTATTGTTATAATGCCGCCAACCGGTTTCAACCCGACGTAGGGGTCATCTTCTGGGCGTTTACACCAGTGGCGTATCATGTCGTTTTTGGAAACCCAGAATCTACTCTGTAGGAATCAACATGGATTCCGGAAACAGCAATCGTGTGAGACCCAACTCGCTTTACTTGTTCATGAGGCCCAGAAAATATTAGATACAGGCTCCCAGGTAGATGCTATTTTCCTTGACTTCCGGAAGGCATTCGATACAGTTCCGCACTGTCGCCTGATAAACAAAGTAAGATCTGTGTGGCTGGATTGAAGAGTTTTTAGCAAACAGAACACAGCATGTTGTTATCAATGGAGAGACGTCTGCAGACGTTAAGGTAACCTCTGGCGTGCCACAGGGGAGTGTTATGGGAGCATTGCTTTTCACAATATATATAAATGACCTAGTAGATAGTGTCGGAAGTTCCATGCGGCTTTTCGCGGATGATGCTGTAGTATACAGAGAAGTTGCAGCATTAGAAAGTTGTAGCGAAATGCAGGAAGATCTGCAGCGGATAGGCGCTTGGTGCAGGGAGTGGCAACTGACCCTTAACATAGACAAATGTAATGTATTGCGAATACATAGAATAAAGGATCCTTTATTTTATGATTATATGATAGCGGAACAAACACTGGTAGGAGTCACTTCTGTAGAATATCTGGGAGTATGCGTGCGAAACGATTTCAAGTGGAATGATCATATAAAATTAATTGTTGGCAAGGCGGGTACCAGGTTGAGATTCATTGGGAGAGTCCTTAGAAAATGTAGTCCATCAACAAAGGAGGTGGCTTAGAAAACACTCGTTCGACCTATACTTGAGTATTGCTCATCAGTGTGGGATCCGTACCAGATCGGGTTGACGGAGGAGATAGAGAAGATCCAAAGAAGAGCGGCGCGTTTAGTCACAGGGTTATTTGGTAACAGTGATAGCGTTACGGAGATGTTTAGCAAACTCAAGTGGCAGACTCTGCAAGAGAAGCGCTCTGCATCGCGGTGTAGCTTGCTCGCCAGGTTTCGAGAGGGTGCGTTTCTGGATGAGGTATCGAATATATTGCTTCCCCCTACTTATACCTCCCGAGGAGATCACGAATGTAAAATTAGAGAGATTCGAGCGCGCACGGAGGCTTTCAGACAGTCGTTCTTCCCGCGAGCCATACGCGACTGGAACAGAAAATGGAGGTAATGACAGTGGCACGTAAAGTGCCCTCCGCCACACACCGTTGGGTGGCTTGCGGAGTATAAATGTAGATGTAGATGGTAGACTGCTGGTGGTGTCACTCCTGTCTACATATCATAGTTTCCTGCCATTATTTAGACAGGAGTGACACCACCAGCAGTCGACCAATGGTGTAAACGCCCAGATGACCCCTATGTCGGGTTGAAACCGGTTGGCGGCATTATAAAAACAATAAATGCGATTAAGACTGTTCTTGAATTATTGATATACGTTAGATTTTGGTGCGACAAAAGTTTATTTCTTTTTTGGGCGGGGGGGGGGGGGGAGGGATGGGCGGTAAACTAATATGAATCGACGCCGTCCCCCACAGAACAGAGCCCTTGCGACTGTGCTGAGCTGATGGTGGCAGGCCGGCACAGAGCCGCACACAGCCCGAGCAGTCGTGAGGCTCGGCACGCACTGGCGCGGCCGCGCGTTCCCCCCCGGTGACTCAGCCGCGGGTTTCGTCAGCTGCGGCTGCCCGCTCGCAGCAGTCGAGCCGCTAATGAAGGCTGCGGTCCCGCTCGTCACATCCTCCTCCCGCGCCCGGCTAGCCGCACCGCGCTCACAGTCTGGCGGCGCTTGTGCTATAATCGCCGTCGGGTATACGCTGAAACTGTCACGTTTGCTTATTTTGTTCTGACTACATTCCTATGGACAAGCGATAGACGTAAGCACTCTGGACAAAAAACTGGTCGCCCCCAGGAGACAACGGACTATCACCATTTAATACCAAACCGATCTGTGACTCGGGGGCGAAGATCTCACAGGTTTGTTCAGCAATGAGATATCCGTGTGCAGTCACACGTTGCACATTAGCTCCCGCAGAGCGACCAAGCAGTGGAAATGTTAATCGTTACATTTCACTTCCTCTCGTTATACTCCCCGACTATCTCCAAAAAAAGATACACCTACCTTACGTCGTGTAGGGAGCCCGCGAGTACGCAGGAGTGCTACAACACGACGTGGTGTGAAATCGACTAATGTCTGAAGTAGTGCTGGAGGGAATTGACACAGTGAATCCTGCAGATCTGCCCATAAATCCGTAAGAGTGCAAATTGTTCAAATGGCTCTGAGCACTATGGGACTTAACTTCTAAGGTCATCAGTCTCCTAGAACTTAGAACTATTTAAACCTAACTAACGTAAGGACATGACAAACATCCGTGCCCGAGGCAGGATTCGAACAGCAGCAGTGCGGTTCCGGACTGAAGCGCCTAGAACCGCTCGGTCACAACGGCCGGTTCTGTAAGAGTACGAGGGGGTGGAGATCTCTTATGAAGAGCACGTTTCAAGGCATCCCAGATATGCTCAATAATGTTCATGTTTGGGGAGTTTGGTGGACAGCGGAAGTGTTTAAACTCAGAAGAGTGTTCCTGGAGCAACTCTGTAGCATTTCTGGTCCTGTGGGGTGTCGCACTGTGCTGATGGAATTGCCCAAGTCCGTCGGAATGCACAATGGGCGTGAATGGAAGCAGGTGATTAAACAGGGTGCTTACGTATGTGTCACCTGTCACAGTCGTATCTAGATGTATCAGGGGTCCCGTATCACTCCAACTGCACACGCGCAGGCGGCCGGAGTGACCGAGCGGTTCTAGGTACTTCAAGTCGGAAACCGCGCGACCGCTACTGTCGCAGGTTCGAATCCTGCCTCGGGCATGGATGTGTGTGATGTCCTTAGGTTGGTTAGGTTTAAGAAGTTCTAAGTTCTAGGGGACTGATGACCTCTGATAAGTCCCATAGTGCTCAGAGGCATTTGAACCTTCTTCTTTTTTTTTTTTTTTTTTCACACGCCCGACACCAATACAGAGCCTCCAGAACCTCGAACAGTCCCCTGCCGACATGCAAGGTCCATGGGTTCATAACGTTGTCGCCATACCCGTACACGTCCATCCACTCGATATAATTTGAAACGAGACTCGTCTGACCAGGCAACATGTTTCCAGTCATCAACAGAACAATGTCGGTGTTGACGGGCCCAGGCGAGGCGTAAAGTTTTCTGTAGTCCAGCCATCAAGGATACACGAGTGGGCCTTCGGTTCTGAAAGCCCATATTGATGATGTTCCGGTGAATAGTTCGCACGCTAACACTCGAGGGCCGAGCACTGAAAAATCTGCAGCAATTTACGGAAGTGTTACACTTCTGTCGTGTTGAACGATTCTCTTCAGTTGTCGTTGGACGCGTTCTTGAAGAGTCTTTCTCCGGTCGCAGCGATGTCGGAGATTTTAAGTTTAGCGGATTCCTCATATTCACGGTACACTCGTGAAATGTAAACATAAATGTTGTGTGAGTAGGGCCTCCCATCGAGTAGGCCGTTCCCCAGGTGCGAGTCTTTCGATTTGACGCCACCTCGACGACTTGCGTATCGATGGGGATGATATGATGATGATTAGGACAACACAACACCCAGTCCCTAAGCAGAGAAAGAATCCGACCCAGCCGGGAATCGCACCCGGGGCCTTAGGATTGACATTCTTTCGCGCTGACCACTCAGCTACCGGGGGCGGACACTCGGGAAATGATCAAATGGTTCAAATGGCTCTGAGCACTATGGGACTCAACTACTGTGGTCATAAGTCCCCTAGAACTTAGAACTACTTAAACCTAACTAACCTAAGGACATCACACACATCCATGCCCGAGGCAGGATTCGAACCTGCGACCGTAGCGGTCGTGCGGTTCCAGACTGTAGCGCCTTTAACCACTCGGCCACTCCGGCCGGCAAGGGAAATGATTGTACGGGAAAATCCCCACTTCGTCGCTACCTCGGAGATGCTGTGTCCCATCGCTTGTCCGCCGTCTATAATACCACGTTGAAACTCTCTTAGATCTTGATAACATGGCATTGTAGCAGCAGTAACCGATGTAACAACTGCGCCAGACACTTGTGACTTATATAGGCGTTGTCGACCTCAGCGCCATATCCACCTGTTTACGCATCTCTGTATTTGAATACCCATGCCTATACCAGTTTCTTTGGCGCCTCAGTGTTTGATCGGGTGATTTATAGGGTTTGTCCAAGTGTGATACGGTGGTGAGTGTTCGTAAGACCAAGAACGTATATTTGCAGCCCTATGAGCCCTGCCGCTGACATCTTCGAAGACGGGAGTGTCTACAGTATACTCATAATGAATGTGTCAAAGAAAGGGCGGCACTTGGTCACCGAAACTCTTGAAACCGAGATCATGGTTAACGCCCAGAGTAAACTCAGTCAGTGAGCCCACATAGTCAAACGGCAAACAACCACGAAACCAGAGATCCATCTCCGGTGCGAACTACACACTTCACACACTGCGGATTAAACGGCTCATTGTGTGGTGTGTGCTCTGGACGCCTTGAATCAACTGATGAACAGGAAAAACCACGGAAGTAGTGAAGGAAGATTATGATTTAATGTCCGATCGACATCGAGGTGGAGCACACACTCGAGGATGGGGAATAGGAAATGTGCTGCACCGTTTCAAAGCAACCATCCCAACATGTATGGGGAACGATTCAGGGAAATCGCGGAAATCTAAATCTGGATGCCCGGACTCGGGTTTGAAGTGTCATCTCCCAAATACGAGTCCTTTGTGGCAACAAATGCGTCACATCGCTTTGCAGAAAAAAACCACGAGTTGTCGGACCACAGTACATGCCCGAAGACAATTACTGTGCGATATCTATTACGTCCGGTCCACTGAAGACTTTGAGCCTTATATACAGGGCTATTACAAATGATTGAAACGATTTCATAAATTCACTGTACCTCCATTCATTGACATATAGTCACGACACATTACAGATACGTAAAAAACTCATAAAGTTTTGTTCGGCTGAAGCCGCACTTCAGGTTTCTGCCGCCAGAGCGCTCGAAAGCGCAGTGAGACAAAATGGCGACAGGAGCCGAGAAAGCGTATGTCGTGTTTGAAATGCACTCACATCAGTCAGTCATAACAGTGCAACGACACTTCAGGACGAAGTTCAACAAAGATCCACCAACTGCTAACTCCATTCGGCGATGGTATGGGCAATTTAAAGCTTCTGGATGCCTCTGTAAGGGGAAATCAACGGGTCGGCCTGCAGTGAGTGAAGAAACGGTTGAACGCGTGCGGGCAAGTTTCACGCGTAGCCCGCGGAAGTCGACGAATAAAGAAACCAGGGAGCTAAACGTACCACAGCCGACGGTTTGGAAAATCTTACGGAAAAGGCTAAAGCAGAAGCCTTACCGTTTACAATTGCTACAAGCCCTGACCCCCGATGACAAAGTCAAACGCTTTGAATTTTCGGCGCGGTTGCAACAGCTCATGGAAGAGGATGCGTTCAGTGCGAAACTTGTTTTCAATGGCGAAGCAACATTTTTTCTTAATGGTGAAGTGAACAGACACAATGTGCGAATCTGGGCGGTAGAGAATCCTCACGCATTCATGCAGCAAATTCGCAGTTCACCAAAAGTTAACGTGTTTTGTGCAATCTCACGGTTTAAAGTTTACGGCCCCTTTTTCTTCTGCGAAAAAAACGTTACAGGACACGTGTATCTGGACATGCTGGAAAATTGGCTCATGCCACAACTGGAGACCGACAGCGCCGACTTCATCTTTCAACAGGATGGTGCTCCACCGCACTTCTATCATGATGTTCGGCATTTCTTAAACAGGACATTGGAAAACCGATGGATCGGTCGTGGTGGAGATCATGATCAGCAATTCATGTCATGGCCTCCACGCTCTCCCGACTTAACCCCCTGCGATTTCTTTCTGTGGGGTTATGTGAAAGATTCAGTGTTTAAACCTCCTCTACCAAGAAACGTGCCAGAGCGGCGAGCTGGCATCAACGATGCTTTCGAACTCATTGATGGGGTCATGCTGCGCCGAGTGTGGGAGGAACTTGATTATCGGCTTGATGTCTGCCGAATCACTAAAGGGGCACATATCGAACATTTGTGAATGCCTAAAAAAACTTTTTGAGTTTTTGTATGTGTGTGCAAAGCATTGTGAAAATATCTCAAATAATAAAGTTATTGTAGAGTTGTGAAATCGCTTCAATCATTTGTAATAACCCTGTACGTTGTGAACAATGGTCTGTTGTGATGTACCAGTCCACAGACGTCCGTTGCATTCAGTCACCTTCGCTTATAAACAGGCCGAGTTGCGCCTGCATTCACAGACAGAAGCAATTCTTCTCGCATCTGAAGCTGACATGGCGTGACATTCATCTCGGGTCCCTGTCGGTTCGGATCTTTTTACGACACGTTATCCTACCCGGTGTCGCGAATGGTACACCATTCCTTGTATACACTTTGTACAGTTCGTGTTGGTACACTAATCAAGGCAACTCCATTCACTGTGTGTTAATGGGTGCGCCCCATGACGACGGTTTCTTTTTGCCGCGATTCCGCGTTGACACGCTGTATGTGCTTTCCATGCAACCGAGTCTGCCAAACACAGCACTACACTCACACGACTTCGTCTGCGGTGGAAAGTCGTATGAACGCCTGACACTAGTAATACGCCGTGTACAGCACTATAATGCTACCTGTTTACTCTTATAAACGAGCGATTATTTACTTTGTCCAATGAAATGACATGGAAGATAAGAAGTACCCTTTGAGGTAACTGGTACCCCCTACGAAGTACCCTTAGCGTACGAACACTTGTTTGCGAGAAAGAGCTATGCCGCTTGGTTTAACGGCTTGTCGCTAGCGGAACACAGGTGCGTATCATTCGCCGTTAGGCCGCTGGCAATTGCCCGAAGGCCACCACTGGAGAGAGAACGCGAAATCCGCAGCACGCTACGCCAATTAGGTGGCTGTTAGGAAAACAATAAATTCCTGAGTAACGTCGCATTTTGGAGCAACGTTTGATGTGAGGAAGAATGTATCTATGACTGTTCTCAACAACAAGTGCATTAATACACACGGTTCTACTGAGGTTGCAAGCCTTTGCCTTCTTCCCAACGCTGGAAGAAAGAAGACTAGGTTTCAGGGTCTTATCGACGACACGGTCAAATTTTCGTTTGAGGAAGATAGTGAAGGAAAGCTGTCTTATTTTTGTAATGAACTATTGCGGAATTTTCCATCTGCAATTTAAGGAAACCGCAGAAAGTTCTACTTACGGATGGCAGGATTTTAAACGACGTCTTACTTCAGCGAGATCGCTCTCGATCCATACATTTCAATCGATTTATACAGCCAGCTAGAGAGTGACCTACATAGTATTGCGAGTTATTGTCCTGCTTGCAATTTTTGATAACAGGTCACTGCCAAAGAGGGAAAGAGATAATTGACAGAACAAATCCTACGACTGACTCGAGAGAGAGCCCTGTACCTTTGGACGTACTGTGTGGAACTTATCCACTGAGCTATTTTTCTTCTTCTAAGGAATCTGTGCCACCCGCTCCCCCCGCCCCCCCCCTCTTTTGATTCTTTAGAGAATCAAACTCCCAAGTACAAACCAGCTTCAAACGTTTTAGCAGTTTTCTTGCGTCTCAGTGTTCATGACGTCATATTTCCTGTACCATGTATCATACAACGATCTAATTTTGCAGTACATTCAGTATTACGTGTGGATACTGTCTGCAAAATGTGTTGCGAATAGTTAGTAACACAGAAGTCGCAATTAAAAACGTAATGTCTCATGATGAAATACCCCTGCATGAACAGCGAAAATGTAACAATAAAAGTTTTTTGTTCCATTATTTTGTAGGTCTTACAGAGAGAAAAAATTTTCTGAAAGGTCTGAAATTATGTTTGAAGTTTGTTGGAAGTCGCCAAGCGCTCTCATTCTCAAACACAGGAGGAATGTAGTCTGCGTAATTTCAATGCCGCGAGGTGTGCTGGCTCGAGACATACACGTAATTTCCATTTTTAATTCTTGACTCACTATGTGAAACCTTTAACATAAGATTATAACTCTTAATGAGTAGATTATGACAGCATTTAAAATTTTTAAATTCCGTCAGTAACTGGATGAAATACTGAAAAACAAATTTTTATTGCACTTGGAAGCCGTTAGACAACCTGGGATCACGTGACCGTTGTTTGAGAAATTTAGTAAAACAGATCTGTCTTACAACAGGCATCGATAAGAGATGCTCCACCTCTCCCTGTCCTGTACCTCTTCTTTAATCCACTGCTAACTTCGCCTCTTTCGAGAATCATCCAGCATTGCAAGGTGTTTTGTTCTTCTCCCTCATTTCCTTACGATCTATATTTCGATGCTTCTTCGTTCAGGCAGTTATTTGCAGTATGTTGTCGCAACCAAGATGTTCTCCTCATTCATGTTATTTCCATTAGTTTTCTTCACTTTCCTATCCTTGGAAATTCTTCGTGTGCCAGTCAGTCAGTTTCTTTAGCAGAGCTATTGTAATCTCTCTCGCATTTTCGTCGGTGTTAGGGAAATATTTCAGTAATTCTTTCACAAGAATTGTTGAGCAATTTTATTTGAAATATTCGAGTAAAAATTTTAATTAAAGGGAAGTAAAATGGCTAAGAACAGAAAGTTATGAGAGAACAAAGTTGTAATACCGTTGTTTGTTTTTGTCTATACAAGCACGTAACCATCACTGTTACCTCATTACCTTTCTGATTACTATACCGATTCCTGTCCTGTGATTGCTGTTACTGCTGTTGTCGCGATTGCTAATAATGCGTGTCGTGTAGAGTGAAGTACTGAAAGTATAGCAAGTCATTTAAAAAAGTGTACCGATCATTTTACTTGAGCGAAGTCGGTATAATTTTCATCATCCATAAAGATAGTTTCAGAGTAATGAATTTATTTAAAGAGAAAGATAGATTCTTTACTGATTAGAACTGAAGATTCGTGATACCTGGCGTTAAATGGAATTATCAAGCGAAAAGTAAAAGTTGAAATTAACTGCATTTTAGTGTGAATATTTGCAAAAGAGATGGGCATTCAGGTGTTGGTATAAAATTTCAGTATTGCAGACGGTTACAATCTCTGGTCGGACGTGAACTTTGAGGTAGATGGAACATCATTCTGGTTAATATTTATTGGTCTCGCAAAAGAAAGAAAAAAAACCGAAAAAAACAACTTTGAAAACCTATAATTAAAAATCAGAACCAATAATGAAGGCCAGATAATTACGTCGATGCAACCTGCTGTGTAGAGTGTGTAATAAACGGTTCATTTGTATCGCACGCAGTGACTATAAACTATTTAAATTTAAACGGACTGTATCTTCTTGAAGCGAGGTGTTGGTTCTTAGTCTGCGTTCTTTTAGGTGACCGAAGTATAGTAGTGCCCGCCTGGCTAGCCGTGCGGTATAACGCACTGCTTCCCGTGCGGGGAGGCATGCAGGTCCGGGCACAAATCCGCCCACCGCACAAACATTGGGGTTACACTCGTCTGGAATGAGCCGTTCCCGGGGAGGAGGGGTGGGGGGAGCTTCACGGAGGGCCGAACTGCACAAGAACCCTACGTTCGTTGTGGGGCGGCTGTGGTGTGAGTGGACTGCTGTAGCTGTTGTGGGGTTGCGTACCATTGAGGGTTACGGCGGGGACAAAGCCTCTCCGTCGTTTCTAGGGCCCGGTTCGATACACACACACACACACACACACACACACACACACACACACACACACACACATATAGTATAGTAACCAAACTGAAGTTTCGTCGCCGCGTTATTAAAATAAAATAAGAGCAACACTACGAACGATTTACGCCGAGATCCGTACACACGGCGACGCCACATCCCAAGAGAGCCACATATCAAAATATCTACAGTCAAGACAAAACCACGACAACCCAGCACCATCTTCACTATACTTGGATTGTGTTAGCTTTGTGACTGAAATTTTTAGGCAGTGGAGTGCTGAGGGCCCGTCATCAGGCAACCTTGGTTCTATTTTTAGCGCCACATGTTCGCAATGTTGCCTGTTTAGTAGGTACCCGTAAAGCGTATGAAGCGTGACTGCCTGCAAGGCGTTAGAACGTCCGTGTTGTACAGAACCACAATAATCGAGTGTAAGTTCTCAGACGCTACCTGCCATTTTGGCTGGACGACGAGAGAAAAGCGACGATCGTAATGGAGTGAGACACCGAGAATGAGTCAATGAGTGCAGGTGCAGGTAGCGTGCAGTTTCCACTTCCGCAGGTGGCTCGCCGCCAGCCTGCTGCTCGTTGCAGGTAGGCCACTGAAAGCCGAGACGCCGAGCGGCGCCT
Source organism: Schistocerca cancellata (assembly GCF_023864275.1). NCBI lineage: Eukaryota > Metazoa > Arthropoda > Insecta > Orthoptera > Acrididae > Schistocerca > Schistocerca cancellata. The sequence goes on from NC_064633.1 coordinate 144,081,726, forward strand.
AGAGCGCATTTCTCCAGCGAGCAGAACTAATAGACTGGACTTGACCTTGCAGCGGCGCTGAAGAGAAGTAACCGGTTGCAGGCGCGGGGCGAGCTGGTGAAAGTAGGTCTCCGATCTTTACGCCTGGCGGTCGCGCCGGCTGCGCTGCACGACCGGCTGCTATAAAAAGACTTGCAACGCTCCGGCGGACGCCGGCCTGCCCTGTACAGCTAAGGTTTTACCGGTCAAGTTAAGACAGATGAACGGAAGTCCAGACCAATGAAACATATGTCATTCCAGAAGCGCACGTATTTGCTGACGACCGGCGACTGGGATGTACAGGGGTGGCCTAAAATACGAAAACAACGAAGACACAACACATTACCATACTTAATATGTTGTAGGAAAATCTTTGACATTCAGAATAGCTCCCAGTCGCCTCGGAACTGATAAAAGCATGTCCTACAAGGTTTTCAAGGGAACCTTATACCATTCTTGCTACAAGATAGTTTGGCAACTTCGGGTAACGGTCATGGAGGTGGATAGCGATTACACACTATTCTCTTCAAAGTAGACCACAAACGCTCAATAATACACTACTGGCTATTAAAATTGCTACACCACTAAGGTGACGTGCTACAGACGCGAAATTTAACCGATAGGAAGAAGATGCTGTGATATGCAAATGATTACCTTTGCAGAGCATTCACACAAGGTTGGCGCCGGTGGCGACACCTACAACGTGCTGACATGAGGAAAGTTTCCAACCGATTTCTCATACACAAACAGCAGTTGACCGGCGTTGCCTGGTGAAACGTTGTTGTGATGCCTCGTGTAAGGAGGAGAAATGCGTACCATCATAATGCACTCAAACTACGTAGAACACTGTTCTGTTGACAACACGACATTTGCAAAGTACTGAGAACTGTGCCATTCGTTGTCAAATACATCAGCGCAACATGGAGGCTTGAGTGCCATCTGTTCATGTTCAAGCATCCACGTCTCTCGGCGTTTTCATATTTTGTCGGACCCCCTGTACATTGCACACTATTAAAACAGAAATGCCATGAAGCGACACTTAACAACCGTCAAATTGTCAGTAAGTGTACTACGTGCTTCGATATGCAAATGATCAGCACTGCTGCGGAACCACACAGATTAGGCAGGAATTTTTCCATTTGTTTCCTGTGTATAAGGAAACATTACATTGCGACTTCTGACTCAGAAATCGCAGTTGAATGTCGCTGGTGTCTACCACCGCCTGTCGGAAATCAATACCAACTGGACCGTGACCTGTCTAAAAGGAATTTTATAGTTCTACAACAGTGCTGCTCGCCTTGGTTGAAATCCTTCCACTATCACAAGCAATTATGGGGTCAATGTGTCCCACAGAGCCATAATCTATGCCTCGTAGGACATCTAAGGCCTGCTTGTCTAGAGCTCGATAGACATTGTTCACTTGAGCATGCACAATCGTACGGCCCCTTCGTCAACACTAAGACTCCGCATGCCCAGAATCAGGCACCAAAGCAGCACTGTACTGCCACTCAGCTGGCAGGCGTCGAGGGGTTGCCTGCCTGCAGGCGCCTAGGAATTGGCCAGCATCCCACCGTAAACGGTCGCTTTTCACTGTGAAAGGGAGTAGGCGGTTTCATTGACACCGTTTATGCCAACTCCTGAGACCTTTTCGTGTCGATTCTGAGCGGTAGAGTGTCTGAATGCTGTCCTCCGCCACCAATAACAGAACCACGATTTCAACAGTAGAGGACCCGGCTTTGACTTCCATCGCAGAGGCGTCAGGGAAAGGGGGAAAGATGTGGATAAAAGAAATGTTCAAATGTGTGTGAAATCTTATGGGACTTAACTGCTAAGGTCATCAGTCCCTAAGCTTACACACTACTTAACCTAAATTATCCTAAGGACAAACACACAAACTCATACCCAAGGGAGGACTCGAACCTCTGCCGGGACCAGCCGCACAGTCCATGACTGCAGCGCCTCAGAACGCTCGGCTAATCCCGGGCGGCGATATGGATAAGGGTGCTGGTGACGACCTTACCATCGTGGGACATATCCACGGTGACGATGGGCAGAACTCTGATGAAATTTTGTGGCAATGTGGCACTGACCCTTCTTATGCCCCACTTAAATTTCTGGGCTCTGAGCTTCATTTCGCGTCGGTTGACAGCTTGCTGTGAAGCGTCGCCAACCCTGAGGGTGAGGCTGGGGGCCACGTTTTTGCATCACAAAAGAGGAATACTGTAGGCACCTTAGATCCAAATTTGAACATTTTGCTTCGCGCTGGGAGAAAACGATGGGATTAAAAAAATGTGACCCTTTAATTCTTTTAGGAAGCGTATATTAACGAATGTACTTTCATTTTCTTACGCCTTAGGTAAAGTGAATGTAAATGATAGTAGTTGTTATAATGGTCCATCCGTCCCACGTTTCCCTTCAACGGTTTCTGGTTGTTGTACATTTAAATTTTAAAATAAATCACTCTGAGGCTGTCCAAGACCCATTAATAAGAAGAATGATATGCATATAAGAATAGTGAACTTAAATAAACGTATTTGAATTTTTAATCATCTATCTCGCGCCGGTGAGCGCTGCGGCGTAGCCGTCATTTGTGGTGCTACGGAACGGGTTGTAGAATCTGGAGAGAGGAAGGAGGGAGAGAGAGAGAGAGAGAGAGAGAGAGAGAGAGAGAGAGAGAGAGAGAGAGGGAGGGAGGGAGGGAGGGAGAGAGAGAGGGGGGAGGGAAGGAGGGAGAAAGAGAGAGAGAGGGGGGGAGGAAAACAGAGAGGGGAGAGAGAGAGAGAGAGAGAGAGAGAGAGAGAGAGAGAGAGAGAGAGAGAGAGAGAAGGGATGGATGGAGATAGGAAGCGCTGCCTTCAAAAGCAGCGAGAGGAGCGGCATCTGCTGTACCACGTGGTGTACCGGTGACATTTCGCGCATATTTCCTCGAACAAAGCCCGCGTTGCGAGAGCTGTGCCCCGCATCCGTCGCCTGTAGCCAGCAGGGGCGGCGGATGCGCAAATAGAATACCGGGAAGGGACGGGAAACGAGAGGGCGTCGCGACGCACCATTTCCGGCGCCAGCGCCGGCGGCGCCTTATCTCGCTGTGACGCCGCTGCGACCATCAGTCTTCAGCCGGCGCCACACAAGGCCCAGCACACCTCACCTCACCCCAGACCACGTCAACGCCACCGGCGACGAGCGCCGTCAAACAGGCCCGGGGGACCGCGCAGTGCTGTGTGTACAGTTTAAGGCTTACCACCACACGACTGCCTTTTCATACATATTTCAACGCGGAATCCTGGCGAAAATAAGGATTCCGCGTCCTTTGACGCTTGTACGCTGTCTGCTCTCTCTTTACGAAAGTGGCGCGTCTTTACTGAACGCCTTAGGGGCAGAACCGTACCGAGGTGATGCTACCCCTCTCACAGAAATGCCAAAGCCGCGTTCCATCCCTCCCCTGCACTCCGTCTCCTCCCCCTTAAAACCACATTTCTACTTTTTTTCCAGGCAAGTTTAGCAGATTTTATAATCTGTTAAGTTGTTGTTGTTGTTGTTGTTGTTGTTGTTGTTGTTGTTGTGGTCTTCAGTCCTGAGACTGGTTTGATGCAGCTCTCCATGCTACTCTATCCTGTGCAAGCTTCTTCATCTCCCAGTACCTACTGCAACCTACATCCTTCTGAATCTGCTTAGTGTATTCATCTCTTGGTCTCCCTCTACAATTTTTACCCTCCACGCTGCCCTCCAATGCTAAATTTGTGATCCATTGATGCCTCAGAACATGTCCTACCAACCGGTCCCTCCTTCTTGTCAAGTTGTGCCACAAACTTCTCTTCTCCCCAATTCTGTTCAATACCTCCTCATTAGTTATGTGATCTACCCATCTAATCTTCAGCATTCTTCTGTAGCCCCCATTTCGAAAGATTCTATTCTCTTCTTGTCCAGACTATTTATCGTCCATGTTTAACTTGCATACATGGCTACACTCCATACAAATACTTTCAGAAACGACTTCCTGACACTTTAATATGTACCCGATGTTGACAAATTTCTCTTCTTCAGAAACGCTTTCCTTGCCATTGCCAGTCTACATTTTATATCCTCTCTACTTCGACCATCATCAGTTATTTTGCTCCCCAAATAGCAAAACTCCTTTACTACTTTTAGTGTCCCATTTCCTAATCTAATTCCCTCAGCAGCACTCGACTTAATTCGACTACATTCCATTATCCTCATTTTGATTTTGTTGATGTTCATCTTATATCCTCCTTTCAAGACACTGTACATTCCATTCAACTCCTTTTCCAGGTCCTTTGCTGTCTCTGGCAGAATTACAATGTCATCAGCAAACCTCAAAGTTTTTATTTCTTCTCCATGGATTTTAATACCTACTCCGAATTTTTCCTTTGTTTCCTTTACTGCTTGCTAAATATAGAGATTGAATAGCATCGGAGAGTGGCTACAATCCTGTCTCTCTCCCTTCCCAACCACTGCTTCCCTTTCATGTCCCTCGACTCTTTAACTGCCATCTGGTTTCTGTACAAATTGTAAATAGCTTTTCACTTCCTGTATTTTACCCCTGCCACCTTCAGAATTTGAAAGAGAATTCTAGTCAACATTGTCCAATGCTTTCTCTAAGTCTACAAATGCTAGAAACGTAGGTTTGCCTTTCCTTAATCTATTTTGTAAGTTAAGTCGTAGGGTCAGTATTGCCTCACGTGTTCCAATATTTCTACGCAATCCAAACTGATCTTCCCCGAGGTCGGCTTCTACTAGTTTTTCCATTCGTCTGTAAAGTATGTTTAGTAAAAATGAAACATTATTGAATACTCATATAAACTTAACAGTGTTTGACTGTCATGGAAACAATGTGGGCGAGTAGGAGACAATGAAACAAATAATCCTCGTACAGGTAGGTCCGGAAACTAATGGTCCACGAGTTCAGCCATGCAAAAGCTAGTCGACTATTTGGATGACGATACTTGTAGTGAAAAGATGGGTGTGTGGTACATGCATGATCGCACACCGGCACAGTTTAAGGTGGCTGTTCCGGAGCACGTACGACGAATCTTATACATCAAGTGTAGCTCGCCAATACTGTGGCCTCACGGGTCCCCCCGACTTTAGACAGTTGGATTTTTTTGTGTGCGGATATTTCAAAGCTTTGCTGCATTCCAACGCTACTTTTTGTGTTGATGGACTCCAGAAAAGTGTTGTAGATGGTTGTCAATGCATTCTGAACACGTCTGACATTTCTGAAAATGCAGGGGCATCGATGAACAGACGAACTGTATTCTACGGTCACATGAATGGTGGCCATATAGAATACGTGTTGCAATGTGTTTATCCTGAAGTGCAGCTCTGCAGTTTGGATCCTCGGGTACTTTGTTATGTGGTGTTCAAGTGCTCAGTCATAATACCTCTTAGCAGCGAAGCCATTGGTTTTCGAATCTAAGCTCATGAGAATTATTTGTTTGCTCCATTGTCGTTTATTAGTTTCTTTCGTCTGTAACCTACAGTAGTGAAACACCTGGTACAAAAAAAAAAAAGGTTCAAATGGCTCTGAGCACTATGGGACTTAACATCTATGGTCATCAGTCCCCTAGAACTTAGAACTACTTAAACCTAACCTAAGGTCATCACACAACACCCGGTACAAAGATGAGTAATATTCTACCCGGAAAATTAGAAGTATCGTTGTAGTAAATGAATTACAAACTGTATAAACTTTCTAAAAAGAAAAAAAAAAAACAGCAAGTAAAATCTATAGCGTACTCTCTAATGCAGCTACTGTAGACTGGTGTCTTGCTGTAGTGAACACAGCATTTCTCAGACTTCTGTTCGCACTAGAATAAATAATAATAATAATAATAAAATCTAATGCGTAAGTAAGGGCTCTTGCTAGTGGTCTTGCGACCCAGACACTTAAGTAATGCAGCCTATCATCAGAGCATAGGTGTCGTTACGCAAGAGTCCAATTCATATTTGGAGAGTATAATTGTTTTGGGACAAAGACTAACGACTACCGTAGTATACATTGGGAAAAATAAAACTAACCTGGAAAATATTTATAATACTGACGCTAAATTGACCCTTGTTAATAAACAGAACTGAACACATTGGATACGGTGATTTCGATGCACCAGTTGGTAAAAGTGAGAGAGCCTTCTCATATAAACGAACCATCTACGTCGCATGTAACCACTGGTTTCTCTGTGGTCAGACACACAACCCTTTACGACTGGGTACTCTAACGATGACAGTGGGATGCAAATAACTAAGCTAAACTGTCAATATGTACCAAAACCGCACGCGAAGACCAAAGCGGTGACCCTCATTACTGCGGCCAGTCGGCTCCCTGCTTTCCGTACCCATTTGACTCTAAAGCGAGTAACGGTGATTCACCTGACAAGCTACACGATAACTGCAAAGAAGCCAAGAGGAAACTCTAAGCATACAAGTTCCAATGTAACGTGAATCGATTGAGCTTTCCGCTTCTGCATTCAAGGCCTCCCTTGCGAAGGGCCGTAACTCCTCTTCTTGCTCCACCACGAGAGGCGGAAATGTCTGCAGACCGCAAACCACACGACAAGCAACAGCTCGGTAAAGCCGTGAATTGCCCCTTTGTACGTCTCTCTCTATTTCAATGGCTCCGTATACGAAGAAGCATTTGAGCCTTTGAGGAAGATTTCATAATCTGCACTGAAACTGATGTTTCCGTTTTCCCCATGTTTCAACACCTTTTCTAAATACGTGGGATGTGTCACGTCCAGGTCTCGGCTGTTCGCTGAGGGGAGAGAAATTATACTTCAAGATGGACAAACGGCGCGCCGTCCGTTTATAACAGGGGTTGTTCCCGAGTCCCAGCATTTTCAAGTCCGTTCCCGAGCAGCTGTCCGAATCGGATTCACGCAGTTTCAAAGTTCTAACCGAATTGAGTGCCATATTTCATACTTCGCTCGTTGCAAGTCTTCGTTCGTATTGAATAAATCAGCCTAGAGTGCAATGCTGATCGTGAATTTCACTGGGCAAGCTGGAAAAGAAAGTAATTCTTACAAGGAACAAAATGAATGAGCTCCAAAATCACTCTTCTACGGCCTTCATAAGACTAGTATCATTTGAATGACGAGGGTGCGTTTACATGAATCGATGATACATATGAAAATAACACTGCACTTGTTTTCAAAGTACATTAGCTCAAATTACACAGATGAAAAAAAAAATCGCAACACCAAAGCAAAGTTTGTAGGCGTGTTTCTACATTTGAAAGATAACGTCTCTTCTGATTCCACGTCAGTACCTTAACAGTTGACTGGAATACTCTCTTTCAAATTCTGAAGGTGACAGGCGTAAAATACAGGGAGCTAAAGGCTATTTACAATTTGTACAGAAACCAGATGACAGTTGTAAGAGTCGAGGGACATGAAAGGGAAGCAGTGGTTGGGAAGGGAGTGAGACAGGGGTGTAGCCTCTCCCCGATGCTATTCAATCTGTATATTGAGCAAGCAGTAAAGGAAACAAAAGAAAAGTTCGGAGTAGGTATTAAAATCTATGGAGAAGAAATAAAAACTTTGAGGTTCGCCGATGACATTGTAATTCTGTCAGAGACAGACTTGGAAGAGCAGTTGAACGGTATAGACAGTATCTTGAAAGGAGAGTATAAGATGAACATCAACAAAAGCAAAACAAGGATAATGGAATGTAGTCGAATTAAGTCGGGTGATGCTGAGGGAATTAGATTAGGAAATGGGACCCTTAAAATAGTAAAGGAGTAGTGCTATTTGGGGAGCAAAATAACTGATGATGGTCGAAGTAGAGAGGATATAAAATGTAGACTGGCAATGGCAAGGAAAGCGTTTCTGAAGAAGAGAAATCGGGTACAGATTAAAGTGTCAGGAAGTCTTTTCTCAAAGTATTTGTATGGAGTGTAGCCATGTATGGAAGTGAAACATGGACGATAACTAGTTTGGACAAGAAGAGAATAGAAGCTTTCGAAATGTGGTGCTACAGAAGAATGCTGAAGATTAGATGGGTAGATCACATAACTAATGAGGAGGTATTGAATGGAATTGGGGAGAAGAAGAGTTTGTGGCACAACTTGACTAGAGGAAGGGATCGGTCGATAGGACATGTTCTGAGGCATCAAGGGATCACCAATTTAGTAGTGGAGGGCAGTGTGGAGGGTAAAAATCGTAGAGGGAGACCAAGAGATGAACACACTAAGCAGATTTAGAAGGATGTCGGCTGCAGTAGGTACTGGGAGATGAGGAAGCTTGCACTGAATAGAGTAGGATGGAGAGCTGCATCAAACCAGTCTCAGGACAAGACCACATCAACAACAACAACCTTAACAGTGGCGATAGCAGCACTACTATGAGGATGCAAATCATGTTTGCTTTAGTACTTGCTGCAACGGTCTTGAGCACTAGTTACCTTCGAGTTTAGACTTAGAGAGTTGATGTTAGTCAAGAAGGCCTTTAAGACGACGAAGGCGCCATTATCAAAGCTCACTGTGTTGAGTCATATTGAAGAAAGACCCGCCAGAAGTGAAGCGACTGTACGTGGTTGCTAGGTACAATGATGACGGGAATCTATGATCGCAAGAAGACGGAGTTGCGGACGGCCACGTGGCACTACCGAGGGGACAGACCGTCGTTTTTCGAGTATGGCTGTGATGCATCGCAGCAGCAATTAGAGCAGCGGTTGGCATCACAGTGACAGAACGAACTGTTACAAATCGGTTGCCCCAAGGTCACCTTCGAGCCAGAGTCCTGTAATGTGCGCTGCACTGAACTTGCAGCACAGCCATTTGCTACTTCAGTTGTGTCACGCGACAGTTCATTGCAGGGCGATTGCAGGTCTTCGTGTTTTGCGATGACAGCCAGTTCTGTCTCGGGGCGAGTGATGGCCTTGTGTTGGTTAGAAAGAGGCCAGGTAATCGCCTGTAACCAACCTGTCTGCGACCTAGACACACTAGAACTACACCTGCAGTTATGGTCTGGGTTGCGATTTTGCATGACAGCAGGATCACTCTTGAGGTTATTCCACGCACTGCAAATCTGGACGTAGTTATGGTGATTCGACCTACTGTGCTGCCATTCACGAACAACATTCTAGGGTATGTTTCCCAACAGGACAACTTTCGCCCACATATAGCTGTTGTACTCCAATATGTTCTACAGTGTCGACTTGCTGCCTTGCTCTGCTCGATCTCCAGATCTGTCTCCAGTCGAACATGTAAGGGTCATCATCGGAACTCCAGTGTCATCTACAGCCGTCATTAACTGTCCCTGTATTCTCCGACTAAGTTCAACGGGCGTGGAACTCCATCCCACGAACTGTCAAGCGACACCTGTACGAAACAATGCATGCACGTTTGCATGCCGGTATCCAGCGTTCTGGCGAATATAATGGTGATTAATGTACCAACATTTCACATTTGCAATGACTTTTATCGAACTTCCATTAGCCTGTTGTCTTGTAACATTAATCATTGAAATATGTTACCTAGATAAATGTATTTCGTTACTTTACATTGATTATTTCTTAGTGTTACGATTATTTTTCGACAATGTATACCTGATAAAATTCACCAGTGATAGTACATGTCACCGTCAGGCTGTTTCTAGACGGGCCTAGTAAACGTACAGAAACATCTGTCGTATGTATTTCTATACGCGAACCAATCTAGGCATTGTCCAACACTGTCACAGCTATATTTTTGAAAACGGTAGTATATTGTGCTCTAAAATTAAAATAGAAGTCACACTTTGGGCGTCGTTACCATTCTGAGCACAAGTGTCACATGAAACTGGGTTCATTTCCTCATCATCATCAATACGTATGTTGTCCGTATTTGCTGTAGTACCATACATTGTTTCTTTCGTCTGGACCCAGTGTTTTAGGTGTCATCCTCTTTTGAATTTTGTGTGATCCTCTTGAGTTTTATAGTTCCGGCTCTACTTTTCTCGCCGGCCGGAGTGGCCGTGCTGTTCTAGGCGCTACAGTATGGAGCCGAGCGACCGCTACAGTCGCAGGTTCGAATCCTGCCTCGGGCATGGATTTGTGTGATGTCCTTAGGTTAGTTAGGTTTAATTCTAAGTTCTAGGCGACTGATGACCTAAGAAGTTAAGTCGCATAGTGGGTTGGGTTGTTTGGGGAAGGAGACCAGACAGCGAGGTCATCGGTCTCGTCGGATTAGGGAAGGATGGAGAATGAAGTCGGCCGTGTCCTTTCAAAGGAACCATCCCGGCATTTGCCTGGAACGATTTAGGGAAATCACGGAAACCCTAAATCAGGATGGCCAGACGCGGGATTGAACCGTCGTCCTCCCGAATGCGAGTCCAGTGTCTAACCACTGCGCACCTCGCTCGGTTTAAGTCGCATAGCGCTCAGAGCCATTTGAACCATTTACTTTTCTCTCGTATAATGCGACCTTTTAGGAAAATCGAAGACTTTTCAGTTTCTTTGAAAATCGTTCTACTATCTGATGCTTTAGCTCCTGATTTACACACATGATCTCAGGATTAATTTCACCACACACACGCATCTTGAAACCTACACTTAATTCACTCCGATAAGATAATTTCTCTGACATCGGGTCACTCTTGTGGAAGACGTAAGCACTGGATTCATGTTGCGCACTTGCGGAGTCCGTGACTTTCAGTAGCCACGAATGTCAGTACAGTCTTCCTTTCCAAAACGAGTTCAATATGGCGGCCGAGTCACTGCAGTTTGAAATTACGACGAAAACTAGCTGCCATCGTCTTCCTACATATGTCGTCGACATTAAAGAGGTAGGAAAGGAAGCTTAAGCGATAACGCTTCTCTATTAAAACCCTGATTCAGCTTTACAAATCGTGAGCGTCAGAAGGTTCACTCCATCATAGATCAACAGATCTGCTTCTGTTTCCCCTCAGACTAGCTAAACTCTGAAGTGTTTGTTCTTTGAAGAAAGAATGGAAACAAGGGAGGCAGGAAGCTTAGCGTTTAACGTCTCGTCGACAAGATCATTATAGATGGAACGATGACTGTGGTTGTTGGAAGGATAAGCAGAACAATTTGCCATGCCCTTCTCTGAGAGACCACTCCAGCATCCGCCTTAACCGATTTAGAAAATCCATGGAAATCCTACGTCTGCATGACTGTACGAAGATTTGAACCGGTATTCTTACGAATGATAATCCTATGTGTTAACCACTGAGCCCACTTGTTCAGTATTTGTGTTCTTTGTCAGTTGCAAAGATGACTAATTTTTTATCGTTATTACTCCACCTGCTGAAGAATAAATACCTCGATAGCGTTACTTTGTTCATGTACAGTATATTCATTCTTGGTACCGTACCAGAGCTTATTACCGAAAGCATGATCACATGCGGTATTACGGGAATCTTGTGAGTGGATTGAGGATTTGATGGTAAGGAGATCACAGCGTGTTATCTTTAACGGAGAGTCATCGACAGAAGTCGAAATGCCTTCAAGAGTGCCCCAGATAAGTGTATTGGGGCAAAAAAATGGCTCTGAGCACTATGGGACTTAACATCTCAGGTCATCAGTCCCCTAGAACTTCGAACTACTTAAACCTAGCCAACCTAAGGACATCACACACATCCATGCCCGAACAGGATTCGAACCTGCGACCGTAGCGGTTGCGCGGTTCCAGACTGAAGCGCCTAGAACCGCTCGGCCACCAGCGGCCGGCTGTAATGGGACATTTGTTGTTTATTTTGTATACACTCCTGGAAATTGAAATAAGAACACCGTGAATTCATTGTCCCAGGAAGGGGAAACTTTATTGACACATTCCTGGGGTCAGATACATCACATGATCACACTGACAGAACCACAGGCACATAGACACAGGCAACAGAGCATGCACAATGTCGGCACTAGTACAGTGTATATCCACCTTTCGCAGCAATGCAGGCTGCTATTCTCCCATGGAGACGATCGTAGAGATGCTGGATGTAGTCCTGTGGAACGGATTTCCATGCCATTTCCACCTGGCGCCTCAGATAGACCAGCGTTCGTGCTGGACGTGCAGACCGCGTGAGACGACGCTTCATCCAGTCCCAAACAGGCTCAATGGGGGACAGATCCGGAGATCTTGCTGGCCAGGGTAGTTGACTTACACCTTCTAGAGCACGTTGGGTGGCACGGGATACATGCGGACGTGCATTGTCCTGTTGGAACAGCAAGTTCCCTTGCCGGTCTAGGAATGGTAGAACGATGGGTTCGATGACGGTTTGGATGTACCGTGCACTATTCAGTGTCCCCTCGACGATCACCAGTGGTGTACGGCCAGTGTAGGAGATCGCTCCCCCACCATGATGCCAGGTGTTGGCCCTGTGTGTCTCGGTCGTATGCAGTCCTGATTGTGGCGCTCACCTGCACGGCGCCAAACACGCATACGACCATCATTGGCACCAAGGCAGGAGCGACTCTCATCGCTGAAGACGACACGTCTCCATTCGTCCCTCCATTCACGCCTGTCGCGACACCACTGGAGGCGGGCTGCACGATGTTGGGGCGTGAGCGGAAGACGGCCTAACGGTGTGCGGGACCGTAGCCCAGCTTCATGGAGACGGTTGCGAATGGTCCTCGCCGATACCCCAGGAGCAACAGTGTCCCTAATTTGCTGGGGAGTGGCGGTGCGGTCCCCTACGGCACTGCGTAGGATCCTACGGTCTTGGCGTGCATCCGTGCGTCGCTGCGGTCCGGTCCCGTGTCGACGGGCACGTGCACCTTCCGCCGACCACTGGCGACAACATCGATGTACTGTGGAGACCTCACGCCCCACGTGTTGAGCAATTCGGCGGTACGTCCACCCGGCCTCCCGCATGCCCACTATACGCCCTCGCTCAAAGTCCGTCAACTGCACATACGGTTCACGTCCACGCTGTCGCGGCATGCTACCAGTGTTAAAGACTGCGATGGAGCTCCGTATGCCACGGCAAACTGGCTGACACTGACGGCGGCGGTGCACAAATGCTGCGCAGCTAGCGCCATTCGACGGCCAACACCGCGGTTCCTGGTGTGTCCGCTGTGCCGTGCGTGTGATCATTGCTTGTACAGCCCTCTCGCAGTGTCCGGAGCAAGTATGGTGGGTCTGACACACCGGTGTCAATGTGTTCTTTTTTCCATTTCCAGGAGTGTATTAATGACATGGAAAACCAGATTAATAGCGACCTCAATGTTCTTGGAGGTGCTGCAGTTGTCTATACTGAAATATTGTTTCGAGAAAGCTGAACAATTATCAGGTCAGTTCTAGGTAAGATTTCAAAGTGGTGCACAGGCTGGCACCTTGACTGTAATGCTCAGAAATGCAAAATTGTGGTCTTCGCAAAACGCGAAATGTAATGTCCTACGATTACAAGATGAGTGAGTCGTCACTGAAATCAATCAACTCGTCCAAATACCTTGACGTAAAAATTTGGAATATGAAACAGAATGATCGTATTGGCTCAGTCGTTGGGAAAGGAGGAGGGAGACTTCGGTTCACTAGCAAATACTGCAGTCAGTCTACAAAGGAGACTGTTTGCAAAAAAGTGCTGCGACCCATCTTAGAATATTGCTTAAGTATGTGTGACTCGTGCCAAAGAGAACTAACTGCGTATAAAGAACGTAATCGAAAAAGGGCAGCACGACTCATGAAAAGTTTGTTTCATTCAGGGAAGAGCTGAAAAAACCTGAATTAGTAGAAGATTGGAGATGAACGCCAATTACTACGCGAAAGTCTACTTGCAAGGTTCCATGCAACAATATTAAGAAAGGAACGGAGTCTACTAAAGCCTCCTGCATATCGCTCCAACACAGACATTAAAGCAGTTTCCAGAATGAAATTTTCACTCTGCAGCGGAGTGTGCGGTGATATGAAACTTCCTGGCAGATAAAAACTGTGTGCCGGACCGAGACTCGAACTCGGGACCTTTGCCTTTCGCGGGCAAGTTCTCGGTTTTAATTTGCCAGGAAGTTTCATTAAAGCAGTTGTTCTTCCCGCGCTCTGTCCGTGACTGGAAAGGGAAAAACCCTGACATGATGAATGCTAATTATTCTCTGCCATGCACTTCGCAGCGGATTCAGATGGGTGTGTGTATATGCAGATAGTAGGTGGTTCAGTGATAGTACGGCCCAAAATAGGTCGGCTACGTCTTCTATCGTAACTTTGCATAGAAACGCCGTCTTCCGCAGCCGTTTCGCACGTGCCGATCACGGAAGTGCAGACCCCTTTCAGCATCCGGACCGTCCGTCATTGTAGCGGAGCAGCCGACGAAGCTGCTGTAACGGACCATCGCCGGCGCAACTAACGAGATGCAGGAGCCGGCCCGTTACGCCGCCTGCACGAGCGACCAGTATCGAGAACCGGACGCCTGGAATTGCCTGCAAGGCGCTGCGCTCCGGCTGCTACAGCTAGAGCAGTGCAACCTCTCACTGTGCTTCGCAGCATTCCTCGGAGGCGCTCTGCAAAGGTCGGTACTCAGAGAATGTCAATGCCTCGGGTTGGATCACAGTCTTACTCTCTCTCGAGACGACTGTAGTGTTGTTATTGAACTCATGCGCAGCACACTACTGGAGGTCCAATTTTCGACTTCTGTTAAGAAGTTTTCAGACTATAGGGGGGGGGGGGGGGGCGGTCCAAAAAAATTTATCCACTGTTTAAAAGCCCATAACTTGCAAACAAATTGACGGAGTTGTCTCATTTTTTGTGAAGCTTAAAGATATCACTGTAGGTGTTCGAAATGGTCACCACAAACATCCACACACAAACGAAGCCGCCGAACTGCAGCACGAACTACTGACTGCAACGTGTTCAGTTGGATATTTGCACATGAATGTACGATGGATTATCGAAGTTCATCCAATCTGCGTGGCTTTTGTCGATAAACGACGTCCTTTAGTGTTCAAAAATGGTTCAAAATGCTCTGAGCACTATGGGATTTAATTTCTGAGGTCATCAGTCCCCTAGAACTTAGAATTACTTAAACCTAACTAACCTAAAGACATCACGCACACCCATGCCCGAGGCAGGATTCGAACCTCCGACCGTAGCGGTCGCGCGGTTCCAGACTGAAGCGCCTACAACCGCTCGGCCACTCCGGCCGGCTCCTTTACTGTTCCCCACAGGTAAAAGTCCAGAGGAGTTAGGTTTGGCGAACGTGGTGGATACTCCACAACACCTCTACGGCTTATCCATCTTCCTGCTAGATTTTCGTCGAGATACACCCTAACATGATTTTGGTAGTGGGCTGGGGCACCATCTTGTTGAAAGTAAACTCTTCCGTATCCATACAAGTCTCGGATGGCAGGTAAAAATGGATGTCTGAAGCTTCTGAAGGTACACCTCACTGGTAACTGTGCCGTCAAAGAAGAATGGCCCAATCAAGCCCCGGTAAGACAACCCACACCACACATCTACTCCTGGCAAATTCACGGCTTTGTCTACATGGACGTTCGGATTTTCGGCGCGCCAGTAGATGCAATTGTGGCGATTTACTGTACCATTGAGTCTGAACTGTGCATCATCAGACCACACAGTCATCTCTGCAAACTCTTCAGCGTTGCACATCATGTTAGTAAACCACTCGTAGTACTCCATTTTATGATCTGGGTCGTCCTCGTTCATTGCGTGTAGCAATTGTGGGATGTAGCACTTCCACTTTGCTGTCTTCAAAATTTGCCAAACACTTGGGCGACTCACTCCAGTTTCACGGGCACACTGCCCCACAGACTTCTGTAGTGAGCGAGTGAATTGTTGTAACACACAACGGGAGTTAGCTGGACTTGTTACTGTTACAGGTCGTCCAGATCGTTGTTAGTGTACATCTTCAACACAGCCTTCGACTTCAAATTTGTCTCGAATGTGACGAATCGTTAAACGTGTCGGTGGCTCTGTTTGATACTCATTTCGCCATTGTCGTTGAACCTCATTAATGTTTTCCTACTTAAAATACCACTTCGAAACTGACTTCCTTTCATGGAATTTAAGTCTTGCGCCAGCTATGTTTACTCGAATAAGTAGGTGCAACTAAGAACAAAACACTATCTCGCGACTGTCATCTGACAAAACAAAACAACGGAATACAACGCTTGTGTGGCGAATGCCGGAATTACAAACTATTACACTATCAAAGATGAGATGTCTCCGTCAATTAGTTTGTCAGTTATGGACTTTTTTTGGACCCCTATGTATCATTATTGCTGAAGCCGCAACTGGTCAAAAAAATGGTCATGTCCACGAGACATCATGGTAGTACCACGTAACACCAACCCTAGCCTTGATGAGGGCCTCTATTCGGACAAAGGAGAGTCCGCAACTCTCATCACGTTTGTCGTATCCAGCTGAAGCTACTCATTGATGATTAGATGTTGTACTGTTACCAGGCTTCCGCGATATCGATTACTGTCTTCTTCCACTGTTACAAATACAGTGATGTGCAAAGCGTGAAGACGAAAGTAGCTATCACATTTATCATTAATAAGGAAGTATTTCGATGAAACTTGGAACATATATAGAAAGAACTGTTACGGTATTGTACAGAAGGAAGTTCAAAAATGGTTCAAGTGGCTCTGAGCACTATGGGGCTTAACATCTGAGGTCATCAGTCCTCTAAAAATTAGAACTACTTAAACTTAACTAATCTAAGGACATCACACATCTATGCCCGAGGCAGGATCCGAACCTGCGACCGTAGCGGTCGCGCGGTTCCAGACTGAAGCGCCTAGAACCGCTCGGCCACCCCGGCCGGCGTTTTGTGTTATCATTAGATATTCGACTATTTCTGAAAAAAACGACGGTTAAAGTTTTCGAGATAATTTATGTGCCTTTTAGTGAGCGAATGATCCAGCCGAAGCGGCGATACAGTGCAGGAACTGTGTCACCATTTGCGGTAAGCTTATCGCGCGCGAAAAGGCACCTGAATTACCTCGCTCTCTCAGAAACGGTCGATTACCTACGGATAACCCGAGAGATGTGTTCGCTTATTTTGGCTTCTCTTCTACTGAACGGAGTTACTGAGAAGTCAATTTATGGCACATCAAGGGGTTTCCCTCTTGAGGATATCAATGTCATCAGCTGATGTTATCACTGATTTTCGTTGACCCTCTTTGCCTCCTTTTTATTTCCGTCACTGCGTCTTGGATTAACCAGCTGGGAGAGAGTCTGCATCCTCTCCATATACCTTTTTCAATTTGAGCACTTCTTTTTATTTCAGTGGTTCTTTATTACCAATCTTTCCCTACAAATTTTATATCATAGACTTTTCCAGAGCAATGCATGCTAGCGTTGGCGAGGTCGTCAACCATTAATACAGCCTATGCACAGAAAGAGTATCTTATAAATCGATTCATCTGAATTTCGATTAGAGATTACAACTGCTGATCCAATTACGAACCCAATGATTGCCATCATGGATCGATTACATGTATATTAACCGAACATATACTGATCAGCCGAAACATTATGACTACCTTTGACATCTTTGGAACAGAATACATCACTGGTTTTTTGGTAGGTTTGTGGAGGTATGTGGTATTAGATGACTACGCATAAGTCATGAAATTTGCATAAATAACGGGCTGGTGATTTGCGAACGCGCTGATGGTGCCCTACAGTGAACCAGATGGATTCCACCGAATTTGGTCGCCGATGCATCAACGGAGAGAGACTCCGTCCGAACGGAGTCTCTCATCACCATCTATTCCACTTTACAGAGAAAACAAGCTTCCGAAGCCCGTGTTCTGTGAAGAGCCGTGAGCATCCAATTGTTTAGCGTCTAGTGGTAGTTCCACTGCCCTCCTACACCTTTCCGTAGATGCTCACGGCAGTAGCACGTGAACATTCGACCAACTTTGCCGTTTTCGATACTCATTCACTGGCTCTACGTAATAATAATCTGCCCTTTGTCAAAGTCGGTTATGTAAATGGATTTCTCCATTTGCTGCTCATAGCTTCGCTGGGGTGATTCCCCGTCCGTATCTGTTCCACTTACATACTTTTGATACGCGTCACGTGACTTACACGTCCCCAGTCGGCATCCATCGTCGCGGTGGGGAGTGACTACAGTGTTTTGCCTGATCAGTGTATTAACTTTTTCCCTGTAAAATTGTTATGAACAAGTCCTAAACTATGAACGTATGGTGGAAGGATTGGGTATTCGGCAGTGATATCAGAATAGCTGCGATTACTGTAAATAACTTCTATTAAAAATCGCAATACAGCCTTGGCTATTGGGAAGCAATTCCCGTTCAAATTTTATTCGTAGCCCAAGCATTCACAGAGGAAGATGTTTATCGCCAAGTCCTCGCGTTGGCGTCTCCTGGAGGGGGACAAACCTAGAGCTAAAAAAGCAGTCGCCCTCAACGTAAAAAAGTAACAGGGGTAAGTGAGTGCAGCCTCCCTTCAGGGTTTGCATCGCATCTGCCGGACACACTACACTCCGTTTCATCCGTTGTTCAGTCGTGTCTCAGCCGGCCGCGGTGGCCGAGTTGTTCTAGGCGCTGTAGTCCGAAGCCGCGCTGCTGCTACGGTCGCAGGTTCGAACCCTGCCTCGGGCATGGATGTGTGTGATGTTCTTAGGTTAGTTAGGTTTTATTAGTTCTAAGTCTAGGGGACTGATGACCTCAGATGTTAACTCCCACAGTGCTTAGAGCCATCTGAACCATCAGTCGTGTCTCATTTGCTTCTCGTTCGATCGCCGTGGCTTATTCGTGCTTTGTCATCGTTAATGACGACGCAGCAGTCTGCCGCCATACTAGATAACGGCACGCTCTGACCTCCATTACCTCAGAGTCAGAATTGCAGAATGCAGCCTTGCTAATAATTCAGTCATATCGCCAGAATATGGTAACGACGAAAGCCTCAGCTGAGGCCACGCAAACCTGCCGCAAAACTTACGAGCTTCCGACAGCTAACGACTTGCTGCCGCTACCCGTGGAAGCGTTACGGTCTGTACCGCCGGAGGCAACGAATCTCTTAACTCTCATGGCTAGTCAACAACTCTCATGCTCTGCTTCAGCAGTTACCTCCGACTGCATCTGAAATACGAACTCTATCTTTTTTTTCCCTCCTACTAATGCATGGTACTTACCTTGTCTGCTGCTATTTTGTCATTACCTTTTAACGTGCTGTGGGCTGAAGAAAGGAAATTTCTCTATTCATTTAATTCTTTTTCAGTTGACGACCATATGGCTATCTGATCTTCGGAAAGTTTTATATTTATAGTACGTGAATTTCAGGACTCAAGTCTGGTTTCTCGAAACTGTCGAAAGCCTTCGACAAAATCGACTTTGAAGTTCTCCGAGCATCTTTAATACCCTAGAGAGATATCGATTTTTCGACAGTAAAATGCATAAATGTTAAAAAATTACTTTTAATATTTTTAAAGTTAAACAACATTTCGAGAAAGATCGGTGATTTGGAAGTTACGAGGGCGTGCTGAAAAGTAAAGCAACCTGTCTTCAGGCCACGAGTGGCCCACCGGGACCATCCGACCGCCGTGTCATCCTCAGAAAAGGATACAGATAGGAGGGGCGTGGGGTCAGCACACCGCTCTCCCGGTCGTTATGATGGTATTCTTGACCGAAGCCGCTACTATTCGGTAGAGTAGCTCCTCAATTGGCATCACGAGCTGAGTGCACCCCGAAAAATGTCAACAGCGCATAGCGGTTGGATGGTCACCCATCCAAGTGCCGGTCACGCCCAACAGCGCTTAATTTCGGTGATCTCACGGGAACCGGTGTATCCACTGCGGCAAGGCCGTTGCGTGCTGGAAAGTAATGTCTCCAAATTTCTTGGGCGAAAGCTATTAAATCACTTTGGATAAAAGAAACTTCATTAATATTCGACCTCTTTTTTTGTTGATGTCTACATGACGACGAAAACATTTCTCCTAACGAGAGACCAGTCTGATGATACCGTCACTGCAGAATGGTTGACTCTGTTGACGGAAGTAAAACCTCACCTCTGCTTGCACCGCTTCATCGCTAACAAAGTGAAGTCCGTGAAGGTGTGTTTTAAGTTTTGGAAGCAAATGAGAATCGGATGGGGTCAAGTCGGGATTGTATGGAGGATGATCGATGACTATGTACCAAAGTCGTCGGATTGTTGCAGATGTCGCAGCGTTCGAATGTGATCTGGCATTGCCGTGTTGAAGGAGGCGGTACTCCATATGCAATTAGAAACTCGCGTATAGCACGCTGTTTGTTACGCACCGACGTAATTACGTTACACGGCGGCCACGCTACAACTCGGAACCCTCAAGTGCCAGACGGTTACAACTTCCGTCAGCGAAGGGGGTAAGTCGACCGAGTAATACAGTTCAAATGGCTCTGAGCACTATGGGACTTAACATCTGAGGTCATCAGTCCCCTAAACTTAGAACTACTTAAACCTAACTAACCTAAGGACATCACACACATGAATGCTCGAGGCAGGATTCAAACCTACGACCGTAGCAGCAGCGAGGTTCCGGACTGAAGCGCCTAGAACCGCTCGGTCACACCGGCCGGCCTGAGTAATATGCGTGACATGTAATACCTCAATCGATATTGAGAACAGAATAAAAAAATTGTGAGGCATTGCTTTTCAGCACGCGCTCGTATATTTACAATTAAAACTGGCTTTCTGTGTGTGATACGTAATTACTAACAAGACGACGTGAGTTTTTCATAAAAGTCACAATTAGATATATGTTAATTAGGATGTAGTTACTGAATGTTATATTTAAATGACGTAGGTATTCCAACTGAACGGAAAAAAATTTAAAAATATGACCGAAACGAGACTCAATCCAGCGATTACCCGTCTCCAGTGCTATTGAATTTTTTCCATCTTGGAGTATTTTATGCTTTACGTAAATGCTCACGCAACTCTTAACATTTCGAATCTAACACAGAGCCTCCTCGTGCCAGACGAGCATTCCTACCACGGAGCCAAGCCACAAAGTTCCTCGAAAACTTCAAATTATATTTTCCCAAGAATTATTGAGAGTTGAACCGATCTGCTTTGGTAGCTGATATTTGAGTACGTATCTTAAAATCTCGGGCACGGTAATAAATACGCAGTATGTAAATCTATGAAACATACAGCGTGTTTACTTTCATTAGGACGTGATCTTTCTATTTGATAATTACCTGTGCACTTTGTTATGAGGTACTGCCACTGTGACAAGTTTTCGCTGTGATGTTCAACAAATATTGTCTCACCTAATCAGAAGTGAACGATGATATTATAAATGTATGGGTGAAGGACTAAGATGCAATTCTGCTTACCTGTAAAACTGTGTACTCTACATATGGAAGTGACCATCAAAATCTTGATAGCACGAAGGAAGTGGGAGAGAAAGATTTCATTTTAACTACTATGTGGCGTACTTCAGTTGGCGCTATTATTTTATAAACCTTTATATGTACAGCCTTGTGACAGATCAATAGGAAATGAAAACGCCTGCAGAAGTCTCTTTTGCATTTAATTTATTCGCGCAGCCAGTTTCGGGGTTCAGTTGCACCATCTTCTGGCTCATTGAGCAACGTAAATTACGAGGAATCCAATGTCGTGCGCAGACACAAAAAGGGCCAACATTAAATAACTAGTGTCTGTAGATATGTGGTTCACACGTCATTGTCACTTGGGGTCGTGTAAACCAGACATCTACGGACCTGATTATTTAATATTGGTTACTGTTATGAATTCAGTCTCGTAAACTGACAGCGGCCAGGACAGCGGTGTGCTGACCACATGCCTCTTCATATCGGCATCCGGTGACGCCCGTAGTTGAGGATGACACGGCGGTCGGTCAGTACCATTGGGCATCCCGAGGCGTAACACTGCAGAGTGATATGAAGTGGGACAAGCATGTAATGGTAGTTGTGGGGAAGGCGGATAGTCGTCTAATACGATCTATTCTTGAGTACTGATCGAGCGTTTGGGATCCCTATCAGGTCGGATTGAGGGAGGGCATAGAAGCAATTCAGAGGCGGGCTGCTAGATTTGTTAGTGGTAGGTTTGATCATCACGCGAGTGTTACGGAAATGCTTCAGGGACTCGGGTGGGAGTCTCTGGAGGAAAGGAGGCGTTCTTTTCGTGAATCGCTACTGAGGAAATGTAGAGAACTAGCATTTGAGGCTGACTGCAGTACAGTTTTACTGCCGCCGACTTATATTTCGCGGAAAGACCACAAAGATAAGGTAAGAGAGATTATGGCTCTTACAGAGGCACATAGCAGTCATTTTTCCCTCGTTCTGTTTGGGAATGGAACAGGGAGAGAAGATGCTCGTTGTGGTACGAGGTACCCTCCGCCACGCACCGTATGGTGGATTGCGGAGTATGTATGTAGATGCAGATGTAAAGGCCACTTCGGAAGGGGGTTTTCCTATTACTTACTCTTCTGACTGCACACGAAATTGATCTCCTTCCAGTTTATGTTGATCAAAAGTGCTGAAGATGGTGTAATGCAGCGGTAGATTACCGTTTTTACCTACCGACCACTTTTGCATCTCTATTTGTAGTAAAATTTTCAGACTGCTCACCCATTCCTGCCGGCTGCTGTGGTCGAGCGGTTATAAGTGGCTCAGTCCGGAACCACGCGGCTGATACTGTCGCAGGCTTGATTCCTACCACGGGCATGTGATGTCCTTAGGTTAGTTAGGTTTAAGTAGTTCTATGCCTAGGGGACTGATGAACTCAGATGTTAGAGGCATTTGAATTTTTCACTCATTCCACAGTAATGGTTATTTATACAGTTGGAAAGTAACTTTATTAAATTTGTAAAGCAGATTTACAGTAAGTTAAACCTAATGGCAGTAATTACTTACTAAAGAGTTTATGTCAAACTTTTATGAACAAGTAATCTTTTTTTAAAATCCGTACCTGCTGCCACCCACCATGAAAACTGGAACTCTCCCTAGCGTACAGTAGGGACCAGGTTGACTGCCACTGGTGTGACGGAACGCCGAAACTGGATGCATAAATAAATTAAATGCGAAAGAGGCGCCTGAAGGTGTTTTAATTTTCACATGTGTGTTGTCTGTATTTTTCTTTTTTTCAGATATGTCTGAAAGAACAGATACCACTGGCCGGCGATCTCTTCAGTGCAAACGCACATCACGGTCAAACTCTTACAGGAACCGGCGAAACGGAGAACTACGTCAATAGTGTATGCATAGGTTGACAGTTTGGGTCTGACGAGACGTGCGCTAGGGTAGGCCATGAAGTTGCGATGGCCACTGTGTCCGGATGGCTTAGTGTTCAGAACATCTGCCTAGTAAGTACGAGACCCGGTTTCCAATCCCGGTGCGGCACAAATTTTCAGCTTTCCTCACTGACGAAAATTAGTGCCACTAGCAGCTGTCATTAATTCTTTTGTTTTAATTTTCATCTCATAGCCATTTTTAAGTCAGCATATATATATATTTCATGGTGGGTGGCAGCAGGTAGGGAATTTAAAAAAAAGATTACTTATTCATAAAAGTTTGACATTATATATATATATATATATATATATATATATATATATATATAATTATTATTTTCGATTATTCCCATTTAAGAGAGCGTTTGAACTTGAATTCCTTTATGATGATTGTTTATGTTTTTTCTGAGCCCAAATTTTCTTCATGTGTTCACTGTGTTGTTACTTTCGCTCCGCTGTCCATTTGCATCCTGCTCTCTTCTGTGTTGTGGTGTCAAATTTATGTTTTTTGATGATGTTCCTGAATTCAGTTCTATTTTCTGCATCGTTTACTGTTATGTGTGCTTGTCTGAGGTCCTCTTCAACTTCTTTTATCCCTTTTGTTTTTCCCCTGCCTGAGTTGATGACTTTAAGAATTCGCTTTGAAATTCTGTTTTCATTCATCCTGTGGATATGTCCGTAGAACTGCATTCTTCTTTTCCTTATTGTATCCGTAATCTTGTCTGTGTATTTGTATATTTCTGATGTTGGTCTCTTCATCCAGATTCCTTGCTCTTGTATCGGGCCAAAAATTTTCCTGACAATTTCCTTTCTTGTTTCTCTATTTCTTTGATTTTATTTCGAGGTCAGTAAAATCAGAACGCCTTCCAGTGGATTTGTCGAAGTCTTGCTTCCAGTATCAAGCTTGACGTCAGAAGTGCCCCAAATTACGTTGCTAATTCTCTGGAGTGAGCGGTCGTGTGCGCGTCACCACTCTCGTGCCGAGTTGGCAGTAGTGGAGCGGTGACGCGCCCGCAGCCTCCACGCCGCCGTCCCACGCCAATGGAGCACTTTCCGCCAATTAGCGCGAAGCGCCGGCGCCGCCCCGTTTCCGCGTTTCGCTGTTCCCTGCCTGGAAGCGTGGCGGTTCGACCGAGCCTCCCAGCCTGGCGGCTTGCGGGGCAGACATGAGCGGCCGCGTGGACGCCTGTGACTCAGCCCGCCAATGGACGGCTGTGGGTCAAGGCTGGTATTCCTGGCAGCACCGCAGCTGGCGGGCCGCCGCGTCTTCTGGCACTGCGCTCGCGATTCAGGCTGCTTCACGGCTCAGCACGCCTCCACTGGGGCTTCCGTGTTGAGGTAGGGTGGACCGCCAACACTCACATGCCAGATGAACTGTCTCGCAAGTCAGTTCGAAGAGCTGGATAAGTTTATGACTTATCACGCCCGAAGCGTATAACATACAATGAAGAGCCTAGGAAACTGGTACACCTGCCTAATATCGTGCAGGGCCCCCGCGAGCACGCAGAAGTGCCGCAACACGACGTGGCATGGACTCGACTGATGTCTGAAGTAGTGCTGGAGGGAACTGACATCATGAATCCTGCAGGGCTGTCCCTAAATCCGCATGAGTACGAGGGAGTAGAGATCTCATCTGAAGAGCACGTTGCAAGGCGTCCCAGATATGCTTAATAATGTTCATGTTTGGGTAGTTTGATGGCCAGCGGAAGTGCTTAAACGTAGAAGAGTGCTCCTGGAGCCAGTCTGCAGCAATTCTGGACGTGTGGGGTGTCGCATTGTCCTGCTGGAATTGTCGAAGTCCGTCCAAATGCACAATGGAGATGAATGCAGGTGATCAGACAGGATGCTTACGTACGTGTCACCTGTCAAGTGTCGTATCTAGACGTATCAGGGGTCCCGTATCACTCCAACCGCATACGCTCGACTCCATTACAGACCCTCCACAACCTCGAGCAGTCCCTTGCCGACATGTAGGGTCCATGGATTCATGAAGTTTTCACCATATCCGTACACGTCCATCCGCTCGATACAATTTGAAACAAGACTCGTCCGACAAGGCAGCATGTTTCCAGACATCAACAATCCACTTGGAAATTGCGTCAGTCAAGCGGGAAAGTCGACAGAATAATATGCCTGACATGTAATAACTCGACGGATATTGAGAGCAGAATAAAAATTTCGGAAGAATTACTTTTCACACGGTCTCGTAAAATATTATCAGGTTGTTGCCTTTTATGTTTGTGTGTCTGCATTGTATCTAAGCTGTCCAGTTTTCTGCTGGTTGGTTAGGGGGTTAAGGGACTAAATACCAATATCGCCAGTCCCTTGTTCATGAGATAGTCCATCTCTAATTAGTGACGTCAGCCAGAAATCTGATCTAACTGTAATACTATGTAGGAATGGAAAAATCGCACCTTTGAAATCATAATCTGTAGACCAGAGAGCTGATAAGCATCCCTTCTCGCCCAGCGTTCAACCACAGTAAGAGGCACTTTCCCATATCTGACACGCTGCCGCGCGATACATGGGTAATACCGTAACAGTAAAAATAGTTCCTTCTATCCGAGTGGAGAAAAGACCCGTAATAGCAAAACAGAAAAGACTAAAAGCACAGTGTATACAAGCATGGCCGACAATAGCAGAAGAGATGAGAGTTGTAAGCTGGTCGGTAGGGCAGGTCCAGCTTTCTGATGATAATTGTGCAACCAACATATTGTTTTGTTTTTCAGTGTTCTCCTTTGTTCCTTGAGTCTGGTATCACTTTATCTACCGCCCAAAGATTGTTTGTACATTTCAACTGATGCATTTATTTCAGTAGTCTACAAAGATAAGCAATAAGATCTATGAATCAGTATTTGCTACTTTTTTTGCTTCCCATCAGGACACTCCTTTTGGCTTCGGATTTGGGGTACAATCAACAGACGGGTAACTATAGAATTTCTTTACATTGCCCAATGGCAACAATTTTATTAGAATGAGAAAGCTTCATTGAAGTGTAAACACTGGTTGCTCAGAGCTTGTATGTGTACGTCTTAAGTAATGTTCGCTGAAGCTGACAATACTTTATCATGCACACATTTAATACCGAGAAACAGCCTTTTAAAAGCGGGCCGTTTTTCTGCATAAACTACGTTCCACGCCCAAATGGCCGAAATTCTGATTTATTCCACAGATAAATCAGAAAGAATGTTCTCTCGATATTGTCTGGTTGGCTACCTCCGTCTCTCTTCTTTCCTCCTGTACAGGTAACCTTCTGCATTTTCGAGCGAGCTGCGAAATTAAAATTTTATGACCAGTGCTAATTAGTTGAGAACGTATCTGTGGTGGTCATCTCAAAATAAGTTGAGACCGACCACGAGTACAGTTTAGCGTGCTATCTTTCTCATAAATGTTTACTGCCCTTGTTATCATACACATGTGCGAAATAGACTGCTGTACCGCCGGCCGGTGTGGCCGAGCGGTTCTTGGCGCTTCAGTCTGGACACACGCGACCGCTACGGTCGCAGGTTCGAATCCTGCCTCCGGCATGGATGTGTGTGATGTCCTTAGGTTAGTTAGGTTTAAGTAGTTCTAAGTTCTTGGGGACTGATGACCTCAGATGTTAAGTCCCATAGTGCTCAGAGCCAATTTTTTGACTGCTGTGCCCAGTGTCACAAATTTGTAATATCTACCAGAACGGAAGAACAACAAACTAATTAATGACTACAAGTTATTGACAGTACACTTTACACAGAAATCTTACTAAGCAAGCGCAGCAAAAGTAGTTTTCATGTATTTTAGGTTCCGATGTCATTTTGTCTGGCTGATGATTCTACAGAAACTAAGATTATGTAAAGGAAAAGTAAAGTAAACGACAATCAAACTATACATCTTTGTAATCTTAAATCTCCGACGGTGTATGTTAGTGGTATTAAAGAAGAAACTCTCTCCTAATCTTCGGCCAGAGAATTAGAAAAGTATTTTCTTCTCGATGTGATGTATCTGTTATATACAGACATTCAGTTTTTTAGTTTTTTTCTGCCCTAACTTTCCAAGGAAAAAAGATCACCAGACTTTGCATAACAAATAGGTATCAGCATTTGTTGCCGTATGAGCTAAATACGGTACTAGCAAACAGCATGAGAAGCCTGTGGAAGAAGCGTGAATAAAACCTGGCCGAGTCCAATCAGAGCAAGACTCAATTATTGAGGGCGCAATCGGACAGGGCCAGTTCTCTATCTGAAATATTGTTTCCTTTATCTGCTTTAACAGAGGGTCTCACTTTTTTATGAACGAAGTTAGTTGGTCTTTCTGAAATATTTTACTCTAAGCTTTGAAAAGTTAGTGATAACTTTTCTACAACATATAATCTGTAAACGTGATATGCTAAAAGCATAGGGTGAGTTAAGAGCTTGAACAACCGATCTTTATGAGAATTCAAACAGTAGAAATCATATTGTGAATCTCTCAAAACAATTTGTTCCATCTATTTTCGTAACAAGAGTGTTTACGAGTTTTAAGATAGTAATAAACAATACGGTAATGCAGGGTTATTTCAAATGACTCAGGCGCTTCAGAAGAGCATTGTGTGAAAGCTGCAAGGCATACCGAAAATAAACGCATATCAGTGGCTAGAGCATCTTTCCCTATTTTTAGTTTCAAAATACTTATTATTGTAATTAAGAGCAGGATGAAAGGAAAGGTAGATCACTGTGCTGGGGGAAGACAAATTTGTATTTAGATAAGGCAGAAGACCAATAGAAGTAATTTCGGCTTTGCACCTGCTAGTGGAGAGAAGGGTGGATATGAATAGAAGAGCGTATCTTTTCATTGAACTAGCAAAAGCTTTTGGGAATGTGAACTGGGAGCTCCTCTTTAGAACTATGAAAAGAATAGGACTTAACTGGAAGGAAGAAGACTGATTAATTGATAGTATCAGAACTAAAACACAAAAGTAAACATCAGTAAAGCAGAGGAAGCGGCCAGGATTAGGAGAGAAGTTGGGCAAAAATGTCCCATTTCTCCATATTTATGTAACGTGTTCATGAGGAAGCTGCTCAAAAATGGTTCAAATGGCTCTGAGCACGATGGGACCTAACATCTGAGGTTATAAGTCCCCTAGAATTTAGAACTACTTAAACCTAACTAACTTAAGGACATCACACACATCCACGCCCGAGGCAGGATTCGAACCTTTGACCGTAGCGGTCACGCGGTTTCAGACTGAAGCGCCGAGAACAGCTAGGCCACACCGGCCGGCGGAAGCTGCTCAATTCATAAAGAAGGATAAGAGAATTAAAGGCAGTGTGAAAGGATACATCACATAAAATTTTGTGATAGTGTCGTGATAGCTGCAGACTCCGAAAAAGACATGAACAGTATGTTGCAAGTCCTGCCAGACACTCTTAAGCTATGGAAAATAAAAGTGAACAAACCGAAAACAGAGGTGACGGTAGTACGGAAAAATATGGGAGAATTGAAACCAATATAAAAGTTGATGACTCCAGAATTGATCAGGCGAAATAATTTCTTTATGTCGGTAGTATAATCACAGAGGACAGTACATGCTTAGTGGAGATGAAGAGGAGGACTGCATTGGCAGAATAGGCATTTATGAGTAAGAAAACCATCTAATTAAGCAAATACACGAATAGATATGTCAGGAAACCCTCTGAAAAATCGTTTTTATGGAGTATACTGCTCTGTGGAAGTGGAAACTTGACTCTGGGTAAATTGGAAAGGAATAGGATTTAAGCTGCTGAAATATAGACGTGACGTAAAATGACAAGAAGGAGCTGGATGGAAAGAAAAACCAACGTGGAATTCATAAGAGAAGTAAACGAAAAGAAGATTATTACAGGAAACGGAAATGAAAAAATAAAATTATCTAGACGTGTCTTCAGACAACACCTTCATGATTAATATTTTTGAAGGGAAAATGCTGTAAAGCCTTAAGTATTTGAAGAATATAGAGAAGCGGATAGGATGTGACAACTACAAGCAACTGAAACGGTCAATGATAGATCATTTTCTGCATGAGGGGTACTTCAAACATACATTTGTTCCCAGAATGAAGACATTTCAAAAGGTTTCGACTTCGGCTGTTATTGACGTGTATTAACTTTATTAAAGCTTACGCGGTTGACCGATTTCGGCCTTACAGGACATTTGCAGATGCAGTAGGCGTTAATACGTTGTGAACTAATGCGAACATTAAACGGCGAACAAAGCAGATGCACTCTTGGACTGGTGTTGAATCTTCTCCCACACGATCCATCAAAATGCACTAGTCAATGCGATAGTGCAGTGCACACTTCTAGTAATACTGCGTGAAGAGTACAGCTGGAGCAGTAGCTGCACCATTAACAAAATACAGCCGGCTGGAGTGGCCGAGCGGTTCTAGGCGTTGCAGTCTGGAACCGCGCGACCGCTACGATCGCAGGTTCGAATCGTGCCTCGGGCATGGATGTGTGTGATGCCCTTAGGTTAGTTAGGTTTAAGTAGTTCTAAGTTCTAGGGGACTGATGACCACAGATGTTTAGTCCCATAGTGCTCAGAGCCATTTGAACCATTTTTGAACAAAATACATAGCCGTCCACAAGGGGATAGGACAATAGGGGCGCTTACCCTCCCACACACATCTTGGAATCTAGAGAACAGAGACTTTTCATTTATTTATAGAAGTGAATGGATAACCATCAGTTATCTGGAATATGATAAGTTTAACCTATAAACAGAAACTTTTTCTGGCATTTATGTTTCGAAACTGATCGTATCATTTATACAAAACTTGTCAATTTTATGGTCCTGCCGCCCCCCTCGCACAGCATGTTCCATGATTCTGCAATAGACTGATGTCAGCAATTTACAGGGTGTAACTAGATCCCCTTTACAGACTTCAAGGACAGGTTCCTTACACCAGAACAAGAAAGAAAGTCTGATAAATATGGGCTCTAAAATGTATGTCTTAAGAGCTGTGAGCATTTTCTCATCTTCGCCACTGTGAGACATCTCTTCTATTGAAGAAGTGCTCATAGCTCTTAAAATATGCACTTTAGAGTCCATTTTTACTGGTCGTTTTTCTTATTTTGGTCCATATTACTTCCTCCCAAAATGTGGAGCCTCTAGTAGAAGACCTAAGAGCTTACAGAAGAAGAGATGTGATTTACAGTATCGACGTTGAACAAGTGCTTATACCACTTAAGGTACGCATTTTAGAACACGCGTCTCCTAGACTTTCTCTTCGTCTTTTGTTGTCCTCAAAACCTGTAAAGGGAATTAGTTACACCCAGTATACCTTTGATTATTTGCATCCGTTCGATTATGCTTCTTTAAAACTGGAATGACTGTTTTTTTGCCAATCACTTGGTACAGCCGGCCGCGGTGGTCTAGCGGTTCTAGGCGCTCAGTCCGGAGCCACGCGACTGCTACGGTCGCAGGTTCGAATCCTGCCTCGGGCATGGATGTGTGTGATGTCCTTAGGTTAGTTAGGTTTAAGTAGTTCTAAGTTCTAGGGGACTGATGACCATAGATGTTAAGTCCTCATAGTGCTCAGAGCCATTTGAACTTGGTACCCTCCGTTCTTGTAGCTACCCACGATATACTACTGTTTCTGGAGTCGCACGCTCTTTCGCACAGTGTCTGTAGGAGCTCATCCGCGCTAGATGCCTTCCCAATACTCAGCGGTTTTAGTTGCTTTTCTTTCTCTTTCTTATCTCAGTACCTGCCATTTCGGCGTTCGTGCTGTGATAGTACGGAGGAATCGTATGACGATCTTGCCATATTCTCTGCTTACCGAATCTATGTTAATTTTTTTTTTAAAGAAAAGGACATTTCCATTCTCCGAAAAGGGCCATGGTGTGCCATCTCAGGGAGGAAGTTACCTGGAGCGTTTGTTGACGAACACTCGCGCCTAGGAATGGGTAGACTCTCAACAGCGCGGCCCGTCGTTGGACAGGTTGCGCGACGTGACAGGGCGGCGGCGGCCGGGATCCAGTGTTGTTTGCGCCGGCGGGGGCGATCGGAGAGAGGCGCCTCCCGTTCGTTTGCTGTTTGCCGTGTGCTCGGCGGCGCGAGACGGCGTCGGCGGCTGAGCGGCAAACACGGCCGGGATAACGTCTTGCTCAAACACTGCTGGCGCAAACACGATGCAATGGCCGCCGCCTCGCCCAGCATTACTTGCACCGACCAGGTAGCCGGCACCCTCTCAGCGCTGCCGCCTCTTCACTAAGCGTCTGGCGCAAGCCAACGAGCGTCAAAAGTGTCTTCAGTGCACCATAGCAGTAATTTTCTGCGACAACGAGTAAGGAAATACGTCACGCATCGGTAAAGAACAATTGTAGCTTTTTATTCTGTTTGTATAGTTAAGATGGTTACGTGGGGAAAGAAATATTTCGCACACCGAGACACGTCTGACGCACACTTCCGATAGCAAGATAAGTGTTTCTGAAAAAAAAAAGAGAAATTTGTTCACATCCAAAACAAATACAGGTATTTTTATTTTGTTCCAATATCCGTCACAGACAGAGACAACAAAAGACTTGGAAAAGCAGCAGAATGGAACAGACAGTGTCTTGAAAGGAGGATATAAGGTGAACATCAACAAAAGCAGAACGAGGATAATGGAATGTAGTCAAAAAAATGGTTCAAATGGCTCTGAGCACTATGGGACTTAACATCTGTGGTCATCAGCCCCCTAGAACTTAGAACTACTTAAACCTAACTAACCTAAGGACATCACACATATCCATGCCCGAGGCAGGATTCGAACCTGCGACCGTAGCAGTCGCGCGCCTCCGGACTGAGCGCCTGAACCGCTAGACCACCGCGGCCGGTGGAATGTAGTCGAATTAAGCCGGGTGATGCTGAGGGAATTAGATTAGGAAATGAGACACTTAAAGTAGTAAAGGAGCTTTGCTATTTGGGGAGATAAATTACTAATGATGGCTGAAGTAGTGAGGATATAAAATGTAGACTGGCAATGGCAAGAAAAGCGTTTCTGAAGAAGAGAAATTTGTTAACATCGAGTATAGATTTAAGTGTCAGGAAGTCTTTTCTGAAAGTATTTGTATGGAGTGTAGCCATGTATGGAAGTGAAACGTGGACGATAAATAGTTTGGACAAAAAGAGAATAGAAGCTTTCGAAATGTGGTGCTGCAGAAGAATGCTGAAGATTAGATGGGTAGATCACATGACTAATGAGGAGGTATTGAATAGAATTGGGGAGAAGAGAAATTTGTGGCACAACTTGACTTGAAGGAGGGATCGGTTGGTAGGACATGTTCTGAGGCATCAAGACATCAACAGATTATTACTGGAGGGCAGTGTGGAGAGTAAAAATCGTAGAGGGAGACCAAGAGATGAATACAGTAAGCAGATTCAGGAGGATGTAAGTTGCAGTAGGTACTGGGAGATGAAGAAGCTTGCACAGGATATATTATAATAGTCATTTCTCTGTACTGATTAGTTTCGAACCACAAGTATAATTACAGAGTCCACCAATGAACGTGTGGGTAACCAAATGTTCATTATTACACGTCGCTAGAAATCGTTACATGAATACAAAATGTTAAGCTTCATATTTAGTATATAACGTGATTTCTTTCCAATTAAACGCAAGTTTGGTGTGAAAATAGACGTAGTGGTCCGAAACTAGTCACCACAACGACCTAACTTCATTGCAACTGTGGCAGATACTGACAGAAAATAAAAATATTTTATAGAGAAGTTTCTGGTCCTATGCTCTATTTGTATGTTGGAACTTCAAAACTGTAAGTGTTAGGAAGACTTTTCTAAATGTATTGGTATGGAGTGCAGTCTTGTACGGAACTGAAACGTGCGCGATAAACAGATGAGGCAAGAAAAGAGTAGAAGCTTCTCAAATGGGTGGATAGCGTAACTAACGGGCAGGAACTGAATCGAATTGTGGGGCGAAAAGAAATTTGTGACACAACGTGAATAAAAGAAGGGGACGGGTGAAAGACACATTGAAGCATCGACGAATCATTAGTTTGGTTATGGAAGGAAATGAATGTGTGTGTGTGTGTGTGTGTGTGTGTGTGTGTGTGTGTGTGTGTGTGTGTGGGTTTAGAGGAAGAGCAAGGCTCGAGTTCAATAAGCAGTCTCAAGAAGATTGAGGGTGCAGTAGTTACGAAGAAATGAAGAGGTTTTCGCAGCGCACACTAAAATGAGGAACTGCATGAGACCAGTCTTCGGACAGAACACGACAACAATTTCTTTAGGCAGATTGCAGTAAGGAGGGGAAGAGCACGGTTCTGGTATCCCGGCAGAAGGTTTTCGACACGATGTATAAAAAGTGTTGTCGAATAGGCACTGGGATGCTACGCAGAGGGCAAATATCTTGACAGACGTTTATTCTAATCTACTTGTTATCCTGTGAGTAAACCTAGAATACGACAGTCCAGCATGGTTTCCCTTTTCCGCACAAAAGGGTTCTTCCACCCGTATCACGTGCGTTTTAATCAGCAGATTGGGCAGCGGGATTGCCGAGATGAATAGAATGCGGTCGCTCCGTTCCGATGAGATATCAAGACCGTAGTTTTCTTCTTCAAAAAATTCCTTTCACCAAAAAATAAAACACGACAAATCTTCGAAACTTGAATTTAAGAAATTTTCATTATTGCGCCACTGATAATTCGTACTGGCCTGTAGTAGGTTCGACGTCACGGATAGTAAAGTGCATGAATGTTTGATGTGGGAGTACAGGAGACTGTGTAATACATCCTTAGTTCACTGAAGAAATCTTAATCGTTATCGGAAACTTTCTGACCGAATTGTCCTAGAGGAAGTACCACTTGAAAACTTGAAATATGCAGACTTAGATGGAAACAGCACTATACGTAACCGACATACTAGTCGCTCGGGGCTAGGCATGCGTTGTTTCCCGTTCGCTGGATATGACGTGCGGGAGTTATCAGTTGGTCTTCACGTTCGCCTGAATCGACCACAGCGCTAAGTACCGACGATTCTAGGCACTTATTATCTGATGAAACGCTTGTCCAAGCGTTATCTCACTGCTACTGCAACAGCAGAGGGCCGAGTATCCGGCGTAATGCAGATCTATGCAGCTTCCGCTTTGGCGCCTAGGCGTGCACAATTCCGACGATAATCTTCTCACCGTACGTTTACCACGGAATTAAATAATGCGCTACATATCTCTCCGCGATTGTAGACATCTCAATGCAGACTCTTTTCCACGGAACGTAATAAACACCATGTCTAATGCAGTCGCGTACATACTAACATTACGGAATGTTTAGCATGTATTAGAACCTCGCAGCTCGCACGTTACTTTACCGGCTGATGCATTTAGCTTGCAACTGCGCTGTCCTCTCTGCCTCTGGGATCCACGCAAGGCTCATGTGCTAGACTCCAGCTGCAGCAGTAAAGTAGACAAATGTCCTGCTGTGGAGGTTTAATTTCGGAATTCTGTTACTTGTAGTTTCGAATTTGTTAAATAAATTAATATCCATCGGCCTGCGCCTGCTCTGCAGAAAGTGTCGCCTAAGGGAAGATTTTCAGTTTCGCTTTGTAAATTTTCGTAACTTGCATTGTTTGGATATTAGGATACTGTTCACTATCTGGAAAATATACGAAATTAGGAAAGCAATATGTTGTGGATTGGCAGGAGAGCCAACACCGTATTATTAGAGGAAGCCGAAAGGCACGCGTTTTAGCTCACGCAGGCTGGCGTGAGGTCTGGAACAGAACAAGGAATTTAGACTTTAGAAAAACGGACGTAGCTGGCGGAATACTTAACTTTAATCCATTAATGATGAACGTCGCTCTTGACGGTACATGTTTTACAGTATCAATAGTAACTGGTAATGGCGTCTTGCTAGGTCGTAGCAAATGACGTAGCTGAAGGCTATGCTAACTATCGTCTCGGCAACTGAGAGCGTATTTTGTCAGTGAACCATCGCTAGTTAAGTCGGTTGTACAACTGGGGCGAGTGCTAGGAAGTCTCTCTAGACCTGCCGTGTGGCGGCGCTCGGTCTGCAATCACTGATAGTGGCGACATTCGGGTCCGACGTATACTAACGAACCGCGGCCGATTTAAAGGCTACCACCTAGCAAGTGTGGTGTCTGGCGGTGACACCACACAATAATGAATCTTTTCATGTTTAGATACTGAATGTAAATTCTGTTTAAAGAGTTAATTGAATGGGCGTTTGAAGTTTTTGCCTGAAGTATTATATTGGAGACCTTTGGTTCGGTGTTCACATTATAGTAACAATGATCAGTAATGGAGCCTTGTTCACACCTATTTCATTTCGCTGATTGAAACAAACCTAAAGTTCAATTAGTTTTTTTCTTCAAACTGTTCGACATTAAGTATCCACATCCCGCTTGATATTCAAAAGTTTTTAGTATTTCGGACTCGTATTGCAGTTAGCGGGGTACTACTGTTAAATGTACGTTAAGCTGGCGCAGTATCTTGCATTGCACATAGCAGGATTATTTAAATGACGACAAAACAGTGTGATTTGCTTTAGGCAAGCAGTTGCGTGGCGTAGCTTAATTATCCGCCGCCGCACAGATACGCCAAGGTGATTACTAGAGTCGTAGCTGAACACTGTGGCGTGCACTTAGCCGACAGCGATTGTCCACTCAGGTTACATTCACATTTTGATGTTGTTTAGCTCAGTGGCTGTGGCATTGTTTTCCATTGTAAATTTAAGCATTGCGATTATGCATAAAGTTTAGACAGCACTATAGTTATCACTTGTGATGGGCCAGATGCATATTGTTCATGAGGACTGCGTACAAAGTAATAATGCACGTAGGTACTTCAAACACATAAGCTTCATATGCTGTATGAATAATGGTTACATACAGTCACTTCTAAACATGAAGTTACATTACATATACAGACAGACTTAAGTCAGAGACATAAAAGTAATAAATTTGTCTTAAAAAATCATACTTAAGACACTTACTCTGATTATTAGCCTTTTTAGAAAACTTACAACACCAGTCAAATAATAAACGTTAATGCTCCATCATATGCTTCACAAGGGATCAAGTGAAAAGCGAATGTCACCAGACCGAGCAGCAAAAACGTGTCGCAAACATACGATAATTTATCTTCGGGATTTATGTTTAATCAGAAACCGTATTGCCGAGATTTCACCGTACAACCAAATTCTGAAGTCGCAAGGGCAGTAATTAAGCCACTGCGAGAAAGCTATCTAGTGTCATAAACCCGTTAAGTGATTCAGGAAAGTGGAAGTTAAGGATGTTTTGAACTGTCGATGTAGAGGTTATTATAGGGGGAGGAGAAGCTCGGACTGAACAAGGATGAAAATGTATGAAAAACACTCCCTTTCGGAGTATAAATCCAGATAGTTAACCGTTGTGACACTGCGATAGTATATATGGCTCACTAGAAGTTATGTACGCGCTTCGGAAAACCATACGCTCTCAGTCTCTAGTTATGCGAATGTTCACTGTCCACTAAAGTACCCGAGAGCTATGTTGTATTTACGTTTCTAACTTACAATTATCTTCAACTCAAGAAAGTACGCAGTAAGACGTCTACCAACTGTTTTTCTTCGTTTTACAAGTATAAGCTTTTGAAAAACACAGAAAAAATCACTTTCGAGTTCCTCTAGATACCAGGATATTTCTGTTGAACAACATTTAGCAGAGGCATGGGAAGAACTTGAGCCGGAATTGTTTGGTCGTTAAAACTTTTCGAGTGTTGCCGACAAACAGCAGAACCCTGCCGCGTCCGCTACCGCTGTTTCTGCAGGCGTTTCTTATGGTGCATCAAACTTGGCTCTAATTAGGTGCCCGCAAGTTTGCTCGGCATGGAGGCTGACCGCAGAGTCCGTTCGTGAGGCCACTCACCAGGGGATGCTAATTACCGTGCCACCATTTAATAAAAGTCAGCATTTCCTCTTTAAGTCACGCAAAATTACAAGTCCGACGGAGAAATTTATGTTTAAAGCGCACTCCAGTGCAGTGTACGAAACCTCTGTTTTCTCGTTGTAGCACATATCCAGTGCGAAACTGGATAACTGCAAAAAAATTTACATAAATTAGTTATAGCTGATCAATATGGCCTTTGAATTTATCGACTTGAACACTTGCTAAAACTGATAAAAGCGGTGTATCAACACCAGCAACAGGTTCATTAAAAAGTTTGTAACAAGAAAGCCATCTGAGAAAATGATATGTTATTGTTACCATAACGATCAGAAAAATGACAGTAGGGGAAGAAATCCACTATTCCTCCAGAAGGAAGAGGACAGAACTTTGAAACAATTAACAAATTAGGAAATTTGTAGAAACACAAGCTACAGACAAATAAAAATACATGCCATTACATATCACATACGTTCTTTACTTAATTTTGAATATAATTCTATACACGCCGTCAAGTTCCGTGCATTCCTTCAGAGTGTGAACAAAAGCTTCCATCACCAGATTCAACGTGTTCCATCTCCTCCACAGCTGTATGTATCCTTCCCAAGGGATCAGTCATGCTATGTGGGCGTGTAGCGTGTACTGGGCTGTTCGAGTATCCCCATAAGAAGTAGTCAAATGGTTCAAATGGCTCTGAGCACTATGGGACTTAACATCTATGGTCATCAGTCCCCTAGAACTTAGAACTACTTAAACATAACTAACCTAAGGACATCACACAACACCCAGTCATCACGAGGCAGAGAAAATCCCTGACCCAGCCGGGAATCGAACCCGGGAACCCGGGCGTGGGAAGCGAGAACGCTACCGCACGACCACGAGCTGCGGACTAAGAAGTAGTCAGCGGAAGCTAAATCGGGCGACCGTGCTGGCCAGTGAATGTCCATATCTGGAAACAATCGACCGACAAAATGACGCCGCTATAAATTCACGGACTGGCGAGTTCTCCGAGCTGTTACCTCCTCCTATTGGAACGATATGTCGTTGTTCAACCTTGGAAGATGAAACTCATTGCAAATTTGGACGTAGCGATCGCTAATAACCATCACTGCACGGCGATTAATATTCTCACAAAATTCTGAACCGACGATACCAAACGAAGCCACGAAGCTCCATCCAGTCACGTTCACAATGCACTGATTTATCATACGAGTATGTTCTGTCTCACACGTCCACATCGGCTAGACTACATCCGAACAGTGTCAAAGGCAGCATTAAAACTCTGCTCCAGTGTCTCTACATCTGGAATGGGCTCCACATACACGATACTTTTGAAATGGTAACCAGAAATCGCACGGGTTGAGATCCGATGAACGAGAAGGCCATGCAACTGGGCTCCCTCGTCTCTCCCATCGATCAGGGATGACACGATTCAGATGCGCCCGGACGTTGACGGCGAAGTGGGCTGGAGCACCATCATGAAGCAGCCACATAACCCTTCGAACTATCAATGGCACTTCTTCCAGCAAGGGGGAGGAAATGTCAGTCGCAAGAAACGTCGGTAGTCCCGGATTGTTGAACAGGCCACGTGTAAGGAAGACTGGTCCCAAAATACAGACCCCAATTATCCCGGCCCACACATCCCAACTGCACCAACGCTGATGGCTCATTGTCAAGGTACCATGAGGGTTCTGTATACTACACCACAGATGAAAGTTGAAGATACCACTCCGCATAAAGGTGGCCTCATCTATGAATAGAACGGATGATACAAATCCCAGAATCGTTGTTACTTGGTGACAAACCAGTGACAAAACTGCTCCCGATGTGGAAAGTCTGTCGCTAGTAAGCCCTGCACACGCTGTTAGTGGTAAGGGTAGTAACAGTTGTCATCGAGACTGTTCCCCACGGTCGTCTGGCTTGTCCGTACTGGCGGTCGAACTGAGTGGTACTGACACGGCGGTCGCCTTCCACAATGTTAATCACATTTTCCTCCAAGTACGGTGTCCGAACATTTCGGGTACGTCCTTCATGATTTCCTGCTTCCTGAAATGACCCTGTCTCAGACAAATGGCGAAACAGTGTTGCAAACATTGAATGCTGTGGTTGTTGTCGGTGGAGATATGTCTCCTGATACGATTTCTACTAGCCCTTGTCTTTTTACCTACTTGATCCTCTGCTGCCTTCACTACTTCATCCCTCAAAGTTACCCATTCTTCTTCTACTGTATTTCTTTCCCCCATTCCTGTCAATTGTTCCCTTATGCTCTCCCTGAAACTCTGTACAACCTCTGGTTCTTTCAGTTTATCCAGGTCTCATCTCCTTAAGTTCCCACCTTTTTGCAGTTTCTTCAGTTTTAATCTACAGGTCATCACCAATAGATTGTGGTCAGAGTCCACATCTGCCCCTGGAAATGTCTTACAATTAAAAACCTGGTTCCTAAATCTCTGTCTTACCATTATATAATCTATCTGATACCTTTTAGCATCTCCAGGGTTCTTCCATGTATACAGCCTTCTATCATGATTCTTAAACCAAGTGTTAGCTATGATTAAGTAGTGCTCTGTGCAAAATTCTACCAGGCGGCTTCCTCTTTCATTTCTTAGCCCCAATCCATATTCACCTACTAAGTTTCCTTCTCTCCCTTTTCCTACACTCGAATTCCAGTCACCCATGACTATTAAATTTTCGTCTCCCTTCACTATCTGAATAATTTCTGTTATTTCATCATACATTTATTCAATTTCTTCGTCATCTGCAGAGCTAGTTGGCATATAAACTTGTACTACTGTAGTAGGTGTGGGCTTCGTATCTATCTTGGCCACAATAATACGTTCACTATGCTGTTTGTAGTAGCTTACCCGCATTCCTATTTTCCTATTCATTACGGAGATCCGAATGGGGGACTATTTTACCTCCGGAATATTTTACCCAAGAGGACGCCATCATCATTTAATCATACAGTAAAGCTGCATGCCCTCGGGAAAAATTACGGCCGTAGTTTCCCCTTGCTTTCAGCCGTTCGCAGTACCAGCACAGCAAGGCCGTGTTGGTTATTGTTACAAGGCCATTGTAATTGTAATTCTGTCAGAGACAGCAAAGGACTTGGAAGAGGAGTTGAACGGAATGGATGGTGTCTTGAAGGGAGGATATAAGATGGACATCAACAAAAGCAAAACGAGGATAATGGAATGTAGTCGAATTAAGTCGGGTGATGTTGAGGGTATTACATTAGGAAACGAGACACTTAAAGTAGTAAAGGAGTTTTGCTATTTGGGGAGCAAAATAACTGATGATGGTCGAAGTAGAGAGGATATAAAATGTAGACTGGCAATGGCAAGGAAAGCGTTTCTGAAGAAGAGAAATTTGTTAACATCGAGTATAGATTTAAGTGTCAAGAAGTCATTTCTGAAAGTATTTGTATGGAGTGTAGCCATGTATGGAAGTGAAACATGGGCGATAAATAGTTTGGAGAAGAAGAGAATAGAAGCTTTCGAAATGTGGTGCTACAGAAGAATGCTGAAGATTAGATGGGTAGATCACATAACTAATGAGGAAGTATTGAATAGGATTGGGGAGAAGAGAAGTTTGTGGCACAACTTGAGCAGAAGAAGGGATCGGTTGGTAGGACATGTTCTGAGGCAACAAGGAATCACCAATTTAGTATTGGAGGGCAGCGTGGAGGGTAAAAATCGTAGGGGGAGACCAAGAGATGAATACACTAAGCAGATTCAGAAGGATGTAGGTTGCAGTAGGTACTGGGAGATGAAGAAGCTTGCACAGGATAGAGTAGCATGGAGAGCTGCATCAAACCAGTCTCACGACTGACGACCACAACAACAACATGTTGCCATTTGCCTTTTCGTAAGTGAACACCATGTTGGCAAGCTTTCGTTTCGGACGCGAAAACACTGTGTACAACGCTGTATCACATCCACTACAAGGTGAGACAGCAAGAGGAGTGAATCAGACACAACATTTACCAATTTCTACGACAGGAAAGGGCGCTAGGGCATGGATTATGAGGAACAGTACCACTCTCTAGGAGGTTCAACTGGTTCAAATGGCTCTGAGCACTATGGGACTTAACATCTGATGTCATCAGTCCTCTAGAACTTAGAACTACTTAAACTTAACTTACCTAAGGACATCACATACATCCATGCCCGAGGCAGGATTCGAACCT
Organism: Schistocerca cancellata; assembly: GCF_023864275.1. Classification (NCBI taxonomy): domain Eukaryota; kingdom Metazoa; phylum Arthropoda; class Insecta; order Orthoptera; family Acrididae; genus Schistocerca; species Schistocerca cancellata. Next base: position 144,122,964 of record NC_064633.1, read on the forward strand.
GCGACCGTAGCAGTCACGCGGTTCCGGACTGAAGCGCCTAGAACCACTCGGCCACCGCGGCCGGCTTTCTAGGAGGAAACCATGCATACTGTAACTGTGGCAGCGTGGTACGGCGCGTATTAGACAGTCTTCGCAACGAAGTTCTCTTTGAATAAATAGTCTCAAGCATGGGGAACATGCATTTCCGGACATAAGTTCATTAGATCTTTTTTGTTCCGTATCCTCTCATCGATCAATCCCTAGAGTTTGTACATAGTAGAAAAAACACCCCGTATACTTTCCTTGCCTCTCCGCCATCCAAAGGAGGCTTTCAGTATCGCGGTGGGAGTTGGTAATCATATTTCGACTCATCGGTTCTCTCTCCGTTAACAATGACGAAGTCTGTTCACTTCAATACAACCACAAGCCTGGTTTGATACTCTGTGCGCTCGTATTTTGTATGTGGAACAGTGTGCTGGCTTGTTCTTCTCTAGTGTCAAAAGAATTGAGCGAACTCAGTTAACATTCCGCTACATATACTGTTCACAATGAAAGTAACATTTCTCAGTTTTTCGGAACTGCTACTGATTTTTCGGAATGTATCTCCCTTCCTTCCAAATGAATGAACGGGCTCGTCGTAGTGAAGAGAGGCATTGTCTCCTTTTTTTTAAACAAAATTTAACTGACACTTCCCGTCGACAGCCGCGGCGCCTCTGGCGCCGGCTTTGTGTACGCTACACGTCACACCGGCCTCGACGCAAAACATCCAATAAAATTCGCCCACAAAGCGGCCTCCTATAGAGACCCCACCCGTTAGCTGAACGGCACCAGGTATTGGAAATGGATAATCTTTCCAGCCCTTTAAAAGGGCCTCGTCGCCATTGTTCACTGCGGAAAATCGGATTATACCATTTAAAACGAGGATGAGGGTGGAAACGGAAGATTTCACATTTTTGACGTTAACTGAACGGAGCACGGCAGCCGGAGAGTTCGAAATTTATTCTTTCATTTGTGATACTCTGCTCGTCAGATTTTAATAGAAAGAAGTTGATTCTGTTGCGTTTTGTCGTCTTTCAGAAGCTTGTAAGAGCCTTCCTGCAAGCCTACAGTCTGGACCCGCGAGACCGCTACGGTCGAAGGTTCGAATCCTGCCTCGGGCATGGATGTGTGTGATGTCCTTAGGTTAGTTAGGTTTAAGTAGTTCTAAGTTCTCAGTAGTTAAGTCCCATAGTGCTCAGAGCCATTTGAGCCATTTTTTCCTGCAAGCAGTACTGGTGCCTCCTATTGCTACGTGAACACTGTTCCCTTCTGATAACTGTTGAAGGCTACAGGCTGTTAATGTTTAATCAACCTGAACTGGAATGATGTCTCTTTAATGCTTACTTAAACATCTTACAGCTAAATTATTCAATGATACATTCGTACGATCTGGTGGAAAGTAGACTTACTTCTACTAAATTTTTTAGGTTGCGTTATCTGGTCATTTACACTAACTATTGGCTCTGCAAATTCGCAAGGAGAAAATGTGTGGAAAGAGCCAAGATGTGAGTGTTTGCTGGCGACCGCTCAGATAGTGTGTAATCTGTTTGCTGTTGCATTTGTAAAGCAAAAATATTTTATTATCTTTCTCAACATTTTAGTCATCTACGCAACACCGTTATGGTGGCTGATTTTCTATTCCAGCTGATTTGAGTAGAAAAACTAAGGTCCGTGAAATAAGCAGTAAGTTTCCAAACAGCTCAAGATAACTTTCAGAAACTACTTAAATCAATTTATGACGATTCCCTGGTCCCTAGTAGGCTCCACCTCTTTTAATCACGTGATTCCTTATATAGCTGGTAAACTGGAATTTTCCTCTGTCACTTAGATCAAGTGATACATGCACGATGTCCTCCAAAATTTTAATGAAGCATTCTGACTCGCTAGCTGCTGAGGACAATCGTCTTTATAGGAATCTGATTACGATGTTTCACACAGATATATCTGCATTTAGAATCTGTAATAACCTCACTTGATATTGCATGGTCCCTTCTGACGTTCAGCCTGAAGGTGCAGTAAAACCATTTAAAACGGTATTTTTAAAACCCTCTAGACGGGGGGGTATCGCAGCATCCCTAGATGGGGAAATATTGTTCAGTGGAAGTGCTAGAGTTAGAATGTGCTGGAGGTAGAACACTGAATCCAGTGACGCGCTTTTTCAAAAAATGGCTCTGGGCACTATGGGACTTAACATCTATGTTCATCAGTCCCCTAGAACTTAGAACTACTTAAACCTAACTAACCTAAGGACAGCACACAACACCCAGCCATCACGAGGCAGAGAAAATCCCTGACCCCGCCGGGAATCGAACCCGGGAACCCGGGCGCGGGAAGCGAGAACGCTACCGCACGACCACGAGCTGCGGACTGACGCGCTTTTTCCACTTTCACATGTTTACGGGGTCAGCTAGGAATTGTCAGTATTCATAGATTGGCAGGAACGATCATTCCAAGCATATAAGTCTAGTAGCATCGGCTCTAAAATTCATACCTTAGATATGTATTTCACAGTAATGAAGATGGGAAAATTGCTCAGAGCTCTTTTACATCTCTTTTACTGAACAACTGCTCTTAAGTTATGCATTTTAGAACCCATGTTCACTAGATTTTTTTTGCTGCGAATGATCGTTCTTGTAAATACCTTCGAATATCGTGCATCCCTCCTGGGGCACCCTGTAAAAATCTGCGGAAGTGTCTGTGGCTATCGTATTTGCCAAGTCTGCTGCAGGTTTGCGGACTTATAACAGTGCATGCATCAGTATGAAACACGAAGGAAAACAGACGCCAGATGTAAACATTGTGAAAACCTTCAGAATTATGCACTGGTATCGCGACTGCGCCAACTTGTCAGCGAATGTCACTTACGTCCATAATCTGCCAAAAGCACAACCGACGTAAAGACACACAGGCAGTCGTAAATAGAAGCTGAAGGGAGTAGTGTTGAGTCTACACCTACTACGTCAAGTCGTGGTCTGTAGAGGCATCTAAGCTGACTGACGTACCGTTGCACATACCACGACACACGACGAATGAGTTGACGAAAGCATTGCTAGAGCACTGCATGCAAGACCTGTATCATTTCTACTTTTATAATCCAAATATTGGCAAGGAACCTTCCAGAAGACACGATCTAATTATGACTCACCTGCGCACCGCGTACTCGGACGAGTCCTTCCAGACACTGAATACCAACATTTACAGGCAGCTGTTATGCAGAAGGTCCAGCAATCACATTCGCTCGCAGCCATCGTGTATGGCTGGACGATGTTGCGAACCACAGGGTGGTGGATTTCACGACGGCGACTACGGATCGAATATTTTATAGAAGCATTCTTGATACAGAGCAAAAGGAAATTGCTCAGTATTGGATACCAAGGAAGTTATCTGACAGATAGGAAATGGAAAGTTCATTGCTATGTTCGAAGTATCCAGGCTGCAGGCAACATTTAATACCAACGATATCCGCATATCGCCAGCGTAGACTGTGTAGCGGATAGCGTCAACCTACTAACAAAACACATTATTGCTCTCGAAATAGTTTATTAACTTAACCGTGCAGACAAATAGATAATTAAATCTCTCATGTACAGTCATTATCCCAACGCTGTGTTGGAGGATAAGAGCAAAGAGGAAATTTGTACACTGTGTGTCACACTGAGACTTCCATTTCTAACGCTATGGGCTCCTGAGGCAATACGTTTTGATAGCTTGTTGAAACCAGGGAAGCAACACTGAAAAAATTTTTCGTCCTCTGTACAGTTCAAATGGTTCAAATGGCTCTGAGCACTATGGGACTTAACATCTGTGGTCATCAGTCCCCTAGAACTTAGAACTAATTAAACCTAACTAACCTAAGAACATCACACATATCCATGCCCAAGGCAGGATTCGAACCTGCGACCGTAGCGGTCACGCGGTTCCAGACTGAAGCGCCTAGAACCTCACGGCCACACCGGCCGGCTGTACAGTTCAACATGGCCGTTCTAGATGATGAGGCTATGTTGTTACTGAAACCTGTGCGTTACGCTATAACGCGAGCAGAAGCAGACAATACAGTTTTGTCCGAAGTACATGAGTTTTTGCTGTGGTTTCAGCTAGTTCAGAGACAGTACTGTAGAAGAGTAAAATATTTTCTGCCGAAGACTTCTGGACCCCCATTATAAGAAAGGAGCTCTTACTCCAGACGTGGAAAGTCAAGCAGTGCACCCTGTTTCAACCCTAGACAATTTGCTTCAACTTGATTCAAGCATTATAGCGGTAAATCTAGCGGGATTTCGAGCTGCTAATGCTTTCTTTTCGAATGTCTCTGGGCTGCTACTAGCCATGTGTCTCTATCGAACTGCTGGTGAGAACTGTGTACTGATCCATCTAAGTGCACTTAGGCATCCAGGATTTTAAATGTACCACCAGTATCAACTGCGGCAGAACTCAAATGGTCCGTTCATAGTCAGACGTAAGGAGCTGGTGTCAGCGCAGCGGAAAGTCATATAAAGTTCTGATCGAACACTTGTAAAAGATGGTTCAAAAAAGTATCTTTTACCGGATGAGGACTCGATGTAATGGCCAACTATATATTGCAAACTGAGTCAACAACTTTGTGAATTTAAAGTAACTACTTTATTCAGTAATCGAAAATTCTGAGCCCGAAATATAGAATCTTAACTCAAGATATATTTTTGCTTTTGATACACTTTACCCAGTTAATCCAATTGTACCGTTTAAACCCGTTATTTAATGGTTTTACATGAATGTTTTCTTTTAAACCAATCTCACTGAATCGCTTTAAACCATCGGCCCATCTCTAGTTCAGCCTATTCTTATGGTATATTTACAAATCTGAAGTTAATATTTCACCACTGTCTGCTTCCGATTTCAGCAAGCTTTCAACTGGTAACATGAAATGGCATTATTACCGACTATAAATGAGGCTCACTGTACTCTGGATTCTTTTGTTTTTAATTAATAACAATGTCACTATTTATGTACTTTTTTTGAGAGAATAAATATTCTCTTCTGTTCTGAAACTACTTCCTGTAAGTACTACTTCCTCCATATACGCTACGTAATTGATAATCTTGTCTGTAGTTGGAGAGGGAGTGGAGTAGGGTGTTTTCTAACGCGAACAAACCCTAGTGTCTACGTCTCATGTACTGCTGGTACCCGAGTAGCTGTCTCCCGAGCTTAGAGCACGTATGACCATTGAGAAAGTTCCATGATGGACTGCTCATGAACGTTTCGTATCGTTCAAGGAATTCTTTGCTATATAATGTTTAGTTTAGCCATCAAGCGTCCTTACATTACCAGTGGAAGATGATCTTTTGTGTAACGCATGTTGTCTGTGTCTCATATGATTTAAATTGGTGCCCATTGGTACTTAAAAATAATATGTTATACGCTTTTCGTATTTTAAGTTCGATGCTCGTGCGTCCGTCGTAAAGTGAATTTTACTGATATTCACATTTAAGCTTATTTCCTCTCCATTTGTAACAATATAGTATGTAACTACCACTGGTATGGAAGTGAAAGTTTGCTATAAAGTTTTAGGCAACACAATTAGCAAGATCACTCAACATAACAATCCGTGTCTACGGTAAGACAAAAGACTTGTGCACTTTGCGAGACCTTAGCTTGAGAAACTGTTTCCTCGCACTGTAGCATCCTTGTGGACGTCCGTCATCTTTGACCTGAGTATGAACTAATACACAGAAAACGCTTGTAAAACATAAATAGAAGGAAAACAGAATTTTAATTACTTGCTTTTTACATTAATTAATTTCGAAACGCACAAGATATTGGGAGAGTGGTAGTCTTTGGCTGTGGTTATACAACGTGTTTGAACATTTAAAAATCTTTAGATAATACGAGAACACTCAGTTTGGCCGTGATACACAACTAACCGTGTGTAGTTTCAGGTACGTCGGCACTGAAAAACATTAACTATCTCGAACCTTATGAACAGGAATGCGACAACAATCATACTGGTTTCCAGAATGAGATTTTCACTCTGCAGCGGAGTGTGCGCTGATATGAAACTTCCTGGGAGATTAAAACTGTGTGCCCGACCTAGACTCGAACTCGGGACCTTTGCCTTTCGCGGGCAAGTGCTCTACCATCTGAGCTACTGAAGCACGACTCACGCCCGGTCTCACAGCTTTACTTCTGCCAGTATCATACTGGTTATTGTCGTTGTCACAGTGACGTGACAGACGAGTGATAGGCTTTTATAGATAGGATAGGCAGTGCCGTTAAATTGAATACATCATGCAACAGCTGGCCGGAGCGGACGAGCGGTTCTAGGCGCTTCAGTCTGGAACCGCGCGACCGCTACGGTCTGCGTAGCTCCCTTCCAAAAAATCTGTTCCAATAATAATCTGTAAAACTGTCGCGTCTGTGTCTTTCAAGTCACTAATCTCTGAAGCTACTAGATGAATTTTCGAAGTGCATTCACAGGTAATTTGTTCATAATTTCTGGTACCGTATAGGCTTTAATTAATGAAATCCGGATCACGAAAAAAAAAAAAACGAAAAAAAGACATAGCCATACACATCATAAGAACATATGTATATAATTGTATGTTCTCCATCTCCTCCGAAGCCTGCCAGCCGCGGTGGTCTAGCGGTTCTGGCGCCAGAACCGCGCCAGAACCGCGGGTCTGCTACGGTCGCAGGTTCGAATCCTGCCTCGGGCATGGGTGTGTGTGATGTCCTTAGGTTAGTTAGGTTTAAGTAGTTCTAAGTTCTAGGGGACTTATGACCTAAGATGTTGTGTCCCATAGTGCTCTGAGCCATTTGAACCATTTTTGATCCTCCGAAGCCACAGGGTCGGTTTCAACCGAAATTGGTACACATATCACTTACTGTCTGGAAAGAATCGCTGTTCGGCAAAAACCACCTAACTATGAAGGGGATAGGGAGGGTGGAAAAAGTGCACGCCACGGCGCGCGGCTACCCACAAAAAAAATGGCTCTGACCACTATGGGACTTAACATCTGAGGTCATCAGTCCCCTCGAACTTAGAACTACTTAAACCTAACCAACCTAAGGACATCACACACATCCATGCCCGAGGCAGGATTCGAACCTGCGACCGTAGCGGCCACCCACACTTTATTCACCCAGTATTTAACAATGACAGCACTTAATGACCTACAACGAACGTAACACATAATTTCACACTTTTACGAAACTTTTTCTCGCTGACACAACCCAATGAATGATGAGAGAAAGGAAAATTATCGCTTATTGCATTTTAACTTGTTTTTCATATCAGGTATGAGTTTTAATTTATTAGTTCTTCACTGCTAACTGTATTCACAACACATTTTCCAAACAGTGTTGTGACTGTATCTGCAAAGTTATATTATTGTATGACACATAGTTCATGACATGTGAGATCAAACTCTGAAAAACTGCCGTAACATGCATGGCGTTCGAATTTATTATTAATAATCCGCTGAACCGATTTCTACGAAATTTTGTGAGGAGATAGCCTGAAACCCGAGGAAGAACACTGGCGACATTATAAAGAGTACAGTACACGATACTTACACAGTGGAAGACTATTACACGAATTAGGGAAAAAAATTACTCTTTGACTTTTGAACTACTTCATATTTGTGAAAATATTTTAATTTGTTGCTACGTGCTATATGATACGATTCAATGTAATTAATACAGAGCTTATATAATCTTCAACGTGTGTTATTATTGGTTATCCGTCTTCAGCTGACTGCAATAACCAAGAAAGATACTTTATAAATAAAAGCGAAACGAGTCTGGTGTGATTGTTTTTAATTAAATTCCAGTCAGTCCATGACGGATAACCAACAGTAACCGATTTTTAAAGCTGCTGCGAAAGATGGCCACGCAAACACACATATACTCTTCAACGTGTTTAATCCATACTTCCACACGACCTCAGAAGCACGATGCATATATGCTCGCTGCATCCCATGCTCTCTGTAGAAGGGGGAGAGCAGCGGTCACATCACGAGCTATGCTTACCCAAACAGGCAGACACGTGAGTGCAGCTGCTGTTATTGCACGTACAACAGCTTTCTTGCTCACCACCACTCATCATAACAAAACTACTGATATGCACGTGCGGCGGCAGCTAACAGCTGGTCAAACATAAAACCGGTACGGATTTGGATTGGATTGGATTGTTTGGGGGAAGAGATCAAACAGCGAGGTCATCGGTCTCATCGGATTAGGGAAGGACGGGGAAGGAAATAGGCCGTGCCCTTTCAAAGGAACCATCCCGGCATTTGCCTGGAGTGATTTAGGGAAATCACGGTGAACCCAAATCAGGATGGCCGGACACGGGATTGAACCTTCGTCCTCCCGAATGCGAGTCCAGTGTGCTAACCACTGCGCCACCTCGCTCAAAACCGGTACGGCGTAACTTAAATTGAGTATTACGAATACAGAAGTACCAATCAGTCCCATACTCAGAGTGTCGGGTACAGGTGCGTGAATCCAGCATTGCCACCCTGGACGAAGTCCCGTTGGGGGCGGTTTGCCGCTGCCTTCCACCGATCTATCATCAAGTGTCAAGTGTAGTTCTGTGTCGTGTGAAAGACTGATGGGTGTTTGCACAGTGTACTGTTGTGTTTGTTTTGTTACGGATGAAGGGCAGGGAGTGGATGAAACCCGGTGCCCGCACACTGCTTACTCCGCTCGAATAGCACCGACGGGCCTGCCTAGCTTAACGTCCCCATACGACAGACGACTCACCATTAAACGTGTTACTGGCTCTCACTCCATGCGACACTGCCAAGTATTTTGAAAGACTTAGATGTAGAAGATTTGCATCAGCTTTGAAGCATGACTTAATTATGGTGTGAAATTTGAAGTCATATATGCTTGAACATAGAATACAGAAAATATTTATTTTATTGTCATTTAAATTTTTTGAATTGTAGGTTGTGTAACAGATCTGTGCCACAGCCTGAGGTATAGGTTAGGCTAAAAGATACGGACGGTAGTAGCTAACGAATGCGATATGATCTATGTTAAGCGCACACATACTCATGCTCATAATTTAAGGATAATTGCAGAATGTGATGGCTGGCTCTGAGCACTATGCGACTTAACTTCTGAGGTCGTCAGTCGCCTAGAACTTAGAACTAATTAAACCTAACTAACCTAAGGACATCACACACATCCATGCCCGAGGCAGGATTCGAACCTGCGACCGTAGCGGTCGCTCGGGTCCAAACTGTAGCGCCTAGAACCGCACGACCTCTCCGGCCGGGGCAGAATGTGATGCCACACAACGTGGCACTACACAAAACTGGCGCTAATAGCATAGACACATAGGGAACACACGCGACACAAAATCTGTATGTCCACAGTGTTGGTGATAAGTTGAGAAAACCGCCCAGAAACACATGTGCTACAAAACGCCACTGATTCCTGCGCGTGTACACCGACATCAATATGGGATGTGATCACCATGCACACGCACAAAGGCCGCAACAACGGGTTGGCATACTCTGGATCAGGTGGTCGAGCAGCTGCTGGGGTATAGCCTCCCATTCTTGCACCAGTACCTGTCGGAGTTCCTGAAGTGTCCTAGGGGTTTGAAGACGTGCAGCGACACGTTGACCGAGAGCATCCCAGACGTGCTCGATGGGGTTTAGGTCTGGAGAACAGGCAGGGCACTTCATTCACCTGATATCTTCTGTTTCAAGGTACTCCTCCACGATGGCAGCTCGGTGGGGCCGTGCGTTATCATCCATCAGGTGGAAGATGGGACCCACTGCACCCCTAAAAAGATAGATATACTGGTGCACAATAATGTCCCGACACACCTGACCTGTTACAGTTTCTCTGTCAAAGACATGCAGGTGTGTGCGTGCACCTCACACCATCAAACCACGGCCTCCACATAAGTTCCTTTCAAGGACATTAAGGAGTTGGTATCTGGTTCCCGGTTCACGCCAGATGAAAACCCGGCAAGAATCACTTTTCAGACTATACCTGGACTCGTCCCTGAACATAACCTGGGACTACTGTTCCAATGACCACGTACTGTGTTCTTGACACCAGGTTTTACGGGCTCTCCTGTGACCACGGGTCAGTGGAATGCACCTTGCAGGTCTCCGGGAGAATAAACCATGTGTGTTCAGTCGTCTGTAGACTGTGTGTCTGGAGACAACTGTTCCAGTGACTGCGGTAAGGTCCCGAGCAAGGCTACCTGCAGTACTCCGTGGTCGTCTGGGGGCACTGATGGTTAGATATTGGTCTTCCTGTGGTATTGTATACTGTGGACGTCCCGTACTGTAGCGCCTGGACGCGTTTCCCGTCTACTGGAATCGTTGCCATAATCTTGAGATCGCTCTCTGTGGGACACGGAGGACTCGTGCTACGACCTGCTGTTTTTGACCAGCCTCTAGTCGCCCTAGTATTCCACCCCCTATAACGTCATCAATATGTCTTCTTTGGGCCGTTTTCAACACTCACAGTCACCATTAGCACGTTTGAAAACGTCTGCACACTTACTCGCTGCACCGCACTCTGACACGCACCAACACACCTCTGTGTATGTGGACTGCTGCCAGCGCCACCGTGCGACGACCGCTGGTCAGATGCACCGCATGGTCATACCTCGACGTGATTTCAACCCGCAAACCGCCCACCAGAGCGTTGTGTCACGGTGTATCAGCATTATCCTTAATTTATGAGCACGAGTGTATTTCTCCCACATTTAATTATAATGAACAGTTTATATTCGCCATTTTGATGGCATCGTGGTTCAAAGCGGACGAATGGTACTGGCGAGTTCAACGTTTCTGAAGCTTAAAGTACAAAGCAAATAGGAAGTACTGCATTAGGATAGTGAAGAAGCTTTAGACAATGGGGAAACTAAAGTACCTAAGGTCTCTAGAACTAGAACAACGTCCGCAGTCCTGCCTTGTATTCGGTGAGAGCGATATTTTCAGATATTGCACAGTAGGCGCGGAGAGGCACGTTGGGCGAGGTCGCAGCCCTAACGAGAGCTGTTGTCGCCGTCGCCGAAGCGGTCGGCTGCGCACCTGAAATGTCAGACCGGCGGCCGGCCCGGTGCTGGTATTTGCGTCGCGGCCCGGCTCACAAAACGTGTCGATAGCGGCCGGTGACGTCTGCATTAAAAATACAGGCCCGATGGCGCGGTCATCTCTCGCTCTTCGTTGACACCTTATAACTCCAACGCGGCTCTATTCAGTTCTGTGAAAGAGTAAAAGTATCTTGAACCGTGCTTAGTGTAAGTTTGTGCCAAACCGGAATATTGAAATAGTATCTAAACTTGAGTGGTTGGAAAAGGAGACTTTGAAGGTCACGTTGCATCAATGAGTTATGCGTCAATGTGTAAGCAGCAAGCGACGGAAGTCGACGTTGTTACTGTATCTCCCACCACTTGTGAGGTACGTTCTGTCATTCGCTTCCTGCAAGCAGGATTCAATGCCGCTGAGGTTCATCGTGAATTGTGTCTTGTGCATGGAGACGGGAGTGACGGTATTCTGAGAGAGCGGTACAGAAAAAAATAAAGACTGGCCACATACAGATTTCTGATGAAAGTGATCAAGGAAGAGGTGACGGTTGAGCTAGGGCATAAGGTGTTTGGCATGCGAGACAGTGCTATACATTTTGCGAACTTTCTGAAAATGTGCCTCAGATATCAAGGACAAACTTCCTTAACATTTTCACAGAGGCGTTTGGTTACCACAAGTCCTTTCACTGTCATGAACTGACTGCAATTTAATTAAAAAGAATTACACCAGACACGTTTCACTTTTATTTATAAATTATCTTTCTTGGTTACTGCAGTCAACTGAAGATGGATAACCAGTAGTAATTTACGTTGAAGATTATATAAGCCCTGTATGTCTAACCGGTATTCACAAAACTGAAATCATGGGTTCAGCTTTGACATTCCATCAGCGCTAATACGATGAGACGGAGCGATTTCTGAGCTGAAACGCGACTGGGGACTAGACTTAGGTACTGTATGTGAACTCAAGCTAAGGAACAGTCTAAACTGTGAATGCACACTCATTCTTCCAATAAGCTGAAAAAATTTGAGCAGACGCTGTCAAATCGCAAAATAATTGTTACATTTTTTTGATATCACAAAATAATTTTGACAACAGATTTCATGACAGCAACGCGTGAGAATACTGTGACATCACAAGTTTATTCAGAGATCGTTACGAAACTCCGAAGGTCAATCGAAAACAAACGACGTTGGGTGATTATCGAGGAAATCACACTCATTCACGACAATGCGCGACTCATTACTGCCAATAGAACAAAGGAAAAAAAACTTTTGACGTAGATTTTCATCTTTCTCCCTATGGTAGCGATTTGGCATCAAGTGGAATTTATCTTTTCCCCAAGAAGAAACTCTTCAGACCTGCCTTAATTCTTCAAAGGAAACGCATGAACACGACACTCAGGCTGGCAACGGATTGAAAACGACTAATGGGGAACACAGCTTGCTTCGCTGTATCTTGAAAATACACTGTCCAGTAACAGTAATGTGCCCACCTGTCAAAAGCCCGAATAACCATCTTTCGTAGTGCGGATCGCTGCGTAACGTGCAGCAGAAGAGTGAGTGAGGCTTCGGAACGTACCAATACGTGTAAGAAGCCATGCTGACTCTAGTGTCATGGCCAGATGACTATGTTTTTCGGTTCAGGAACCATGACGCTAACATCCCGATCTAGGTGATGCCACTGATTCTCGACTGGGTTTCAAGCCGGCATGTTTGGTGGTTAGGGCGGGGGGGGGGGGGGTGAGGGAGGCGGCGGGAAGGGGGCTGGCAAACTCGTCCAGGCGCTCTTCTAACCACGCACGTACACTGCGAGTTGTGTGACATGTTGCATTGTTCTGCTGGAACATGCCATCATGATGAGGAGAAACAAACAACATGTAGGGGTGTAGATGGTTCGAAAGGGTAGATGCATACGTATGATCCACTATGCCTTCCAGAATGACGAGATCACCCAGAGTAAGCCAAGAATACAATCTCCAGACAATAACACTCCTTTCTCTGTCCTGAACCCTTCCGACGATCCCACAGCCATGTGTCCGAAACGGAGCGTAAATCGTGATTCGTCTGAAGAAGGCCACGTGTCACCGCTCAGTGGACGTCCAATTGTTGTAATGGCGTGGAAATTCCAGCCTTCGTCGCGGATGAATAGCAGGCATCATAGGTGCATGAACTAGGCGTCTGCTGTGGAGATCCATACGCAGTAACGTTCGCTGAACGGTCGTTGAGGAGACGTTGTTGGTAGCACCTTGGTTGATCTGGGCCGTCAGTTGCACATCTATTCGCCTGTACACATCTGCGCTGCCGTCATTCACCCCTTTCATCTGTAGGCACTGGTCCTCCACAGTTACCTTTATGTCATTTTACCATGCGCGGCGTACCTCAACGATGGGGCACGCGAACAGCCACTTCAGAAATGCTTCCACCCTTGGCGCGAAAGTCAATAATCATGCTCTTGGACGTCAGATAAATCGCTCCCTTTCGGCACTACGGTAACAGCGCTGTTTTTCGCGTCGTCCGTCCTGCTGTATACACCCTAGATTGCTTGTGCTGCCACCTGCATTCTGTGAGTGGTTACTGCACGTTGCCGTCTAACATATGTTGCGGTCAAATTAATGTGACTGGACCGTGTAGCAGATATGCAGGTAAACTAGCAGATTGTGTGTTCCTAGATTACCGAATGGCCCAAATAAGATCATATGGAGTAAGCACAGACAGCTGATTGGCTTCATGCTTCTTTTTTACTATTGTAAGCCATCATGTCGGCAACGGCCTTGCCGCAGTGCATACACCGGTTCCCGTGAGATCACCGAAGTTAAGCGCTGTCGGGCGTGGTCGGCACTTGGATGGGTGACCATCCGGGCAGCCATGCGCTATTGCCATTTTTCGGGGAGCACTCAGCCTCGTGATTCCAATTGAGGAGCTACTCACCGATTAGTATCGGCTTCGGTCAAGAATACCATCATAACGACCGGGAGAGCGGTGTGCTGACCCCACGCCCCTCCTATCCGCATCCTCATTGAGGATGACCCGGCGGTCGGATGGTCCCGGTAGGCCACTCGCGGCCTGAAGACGGAATGCTTAAGCCATCATGTTATATTAAGTGGCGAATGTCCAACAGAAATCTAAGTGCATACGATAGACACACTAACTAAGACAAACAGAGTGGTCATCTTGCACATTTTTCAGTAACCGGTATCAACTTATTAAAGCTAGAAGTTACGTTTGGATTACAGAGAGGACAGACCCATATCACTCCCGCGTTTACGGCTGAAGCACAGAGAAGAGTCCATTTCAGTTATCAGCCGCCCACTCCTCCGAATCGGAAGAAAAAAGTCATCTAGAATTGCACCCTACTGTTTGTAACAAGTGAAAGACTCAAAAGTAATGGTCTGCAGCACGCCACTATAAGAGGACGTGTAGAACAGTGAAACTATAATAAGAGATTTAAATGGCAGAGAAGTGGCGTGCACGTAGGTCCAACAGCACCCTCTTTTGCTTGACTTGACAGGACAGGACGGTTACGCAATGCTTAATCAGTGTCGAGCCGTCATACGAAGTGGAAACGTGTACCCAAGTGCCACAAGGCATCGCCGACTCCTCAAGGTGGAGTTTCGGCATCAGAGTGCGTTCGAAGGGTGCAGGATGATTGGTCCCCAGGAGGCTGGTCTGTCGTTCCGCGACCATATGACTTTTACAGGGCGTGCTGCTATAACAGTGGGGAGTGTGTGGGAAATTGAAGGAGACCATACACAGCGCCGACAGGATACTGGACGACACCATGTGACTACAGCGTCAGATGACAGTCATCTTGTGCTCTTGGCCGTAACGGACAAAACAGCTTCGTCCATAGTGTTGGCATGACGTTGGAACACTGCAACGGGTGAGGTCATGTCTGTGTCGACAGTCTTCTGCAGACTAGACTGGTGGCACACATGCCATAGTGTCGGCTTCCATTGACGAGGACCCACCACCGCCGCAGACTGTAATGGGCACATGAACGCCGACACTGGCGTGTTTTCGGACGAGTCCCATTTCAGCTTGTCCTATAGCGATGGCAGTATACATTTTCGACGCTGCCGTGGTGAACACAATCGGGCAGACTGTATTGTTCAGAGGCATAGCGAACAAATGGCAAGTGTGATGGTTTGTTGCACAATTGTCTATAACACGACATCCTGACTTTTTTCTCTTGAGGGTAATCTCAACAGATACCACTGTATCAGGGAGACTTGAGGCGCTATCCCTCCTGCAGGCTGTTCCAAGTGCCATATTTCACTAGGGCAACGCCCGGCCGCATGTGGCAAGGAATGTGCAAGCCTTCTTTGAAGAACGTCGGATACCACTGCTTCCCTGACTTTCCCGTTCATCTGACACGTCGCCCATCAGACATGTCTGTGATGTGTATTGTCGGTAACCGTTCAGGTCCTCCTGCTGCCACAGTTGATGCTTTTGTGGACACGCCTACAAACCGCGTGCCAGAGTATCCCCCAACAGCACATTCAGGCGCTTTTTGATTCAATGTCACGACATCTAGCGGCTCTGATTACAGCACGTGTTGACGCTACCGCATACTGAATTCCACAGTTGCAGGACAAGTACAGGTATGTAATGTAAATCATTTGTGTAGCGCCGTGTCCCTAATCGGTAGAATAAACTTGATTGTGGCTTCAAATGGCTCTGAGCACTATGGGACTCAACTGCTGTGGTCATCAGTCCCCTAGAACTTAGAACTACTTAAACCTAACTAACCTAAGGACGTCACACACACCCGTGCCCGAGGCAGGATTCGAACCAGCGACCGTAGCAGCAGCGCGGCTCCGGACTGTAGCGCCTAGAACCAAACTTGATTGTGATTACATCTCCCGGCCTTGGTGTTTCACTTCTTCGAAACACTAGTCTATTATCCAGGGCTGCTCCACACAGCCGCGGTGCAGTCTGCCGGCAGGTAATGGGGCGGGAGTGGAACCGCGGACCTCGCGGTCGCCACTTTGCGCAGCTGGGCTGAGGAGGCGGGGCAGAGGCTGCGCAGCAGGTGCGCGCCTATCGATCACGCCGCAGGTCCGGCCGGCGTGGTGCGAAATGTCACGAGCGCCGCGCCAAGCCTCGAGCACTCTCGCCTGTCCAGCCCTCGTTACCGGCGCACAGCCATCCACAGTTCACCTGTGACCCGCTTGTGCGCTAGTGCGGGCACTACCGAGTTCTCTCCTTTACAACAAAATACACTTATGGTGCTCCTCCTCCTCCGTAGCGTTCCTTTCTCTCCCTCTCAACAGGTGGTGTATCATTACAAATGGATCTCTTGAAATAGAGGGCAGAAAGGAAAAAAAAAATCTGATCAAGGGATTAAAAAAGAAAGAAGGGATGGAAAATGTCTAAAAGCCAAGTGCACTTCTCATACGGAAAATCTAAGCCCTGTACGAAGTTCAAAAATGAAATGGCTCTGAGCACTATGGGACTTAACATCTATGGTCATCAGTCCCCTAGAACTTAGAACTACTTAAACCTAACTAACCTAAGGACAGCACACAACACCCAGCCATCACGAGGCAGAGAAAATCCCTGACCCCGCCGGGAATCGAACCCGGGAACCCGGGCGTGGGAAGCGAGAACGCTACCGCACGACCACGAGATGCAGGCTCCTGTACGAAGTACAAAGACGAAGTCCCTGTACAAAGAAAGAATAAAAAACCGGTGATCAAGAAAAAATACGAAGGTCCCTGCAGTCAAGAACGAGAGCCCTTGTAGTCAGAAGAAACAAGAAAATTAATTCGAAGATACAAATAGAGTCTCTTACACTTGTACTCAAATGTAAAAGGAAAATGATTGTTGTTGCCGATGAATCTTCGGTGCAGTATGCCATCGTCCAAGAAACTTTTTGGTTCCTGACGTTTTGTCTAGAGCTGCGCTGGACATCTTCGGAGGTGCTCCTCCCGACGCTGTATTGTTGACTGACGAGTTGGACAACGCATAGATCAAATGGTTCAAATGGCTCTAAGCACTGTGGGACTTAACATCTGAGGTCATCAGCCCCCTAGACTTAGAACTACTTAAACCTAACTAACCTAAGGACATCACACACATCCATGCGCGAGGCGGGATCCGAACCTGCGACCGTAGCAGCAGTGTGGTTCCAGACTGAAGCGCCTAGAACCGCTCGGCCACAACGGCCGGCTCTTAGCAGGTCCATCAGGTGCAGGAGAGGCGACTCAGCGAGACACTGAAGCTGCCACCTCGTGGAGTATGGTCATTACCCTCCACGATGCTATTTCTTTCTTTTTGTTCTTGTCATTATCTGAATTAATTTTAAGCACAAAGGGAAACTACAATAATTTGTTGTTATTAAGATGGTGAAAATAGACGGATGATAACAAAGGCCTGGATGGGCATAACAGAGTAAATTACAGACAACGAGGAAAGGAAGTAATAGTACAAAGGGCTCTGAGCCGCGAGGAATTAGCCGAGCGGTCTCAGGCGCTGCAGTCATGGACTGTGCGGCGGATTTTCGAGTCATCCCTTGGGCATGGGTATGTGTGTTTGTCCTTAGGATAATTTAGGTTAAGCAGTGTGTAAGCTTAGGGACTGATGACCTTAGCAGTTAAGTCCGATAAGATTTCACACACATTTGAACATTGTTTTGAATGGCTCTGAGCACTATGGGACTTAACATCTGAGATCATCAGTCCCCTAGAACTTAGAAATACTTAAACTTAACTAACGTAAGGACATCACACACGTCCATGCCCGAGGCAGGATTCGAACCTGCGACCGTAGGAGTCGCGCCGTTCCGGACTGAAGCGCCTAGAAAGGAAGCAAGAGCAAGTCTGTACAATGTTCCCTATGCGCTGTCGATTATCGAGGCTTTCCGTGATTGTAATGTCTTTCGCCTTCATCATTAAACCATTTATTCCTTAGACAGGTATCACATATTAATCGAGACGTGGCGGAGGCTGCATAAAACGAGATGACAGAAGCGGTTGTCAAATCGTATATTGGCAACGGTGTGCCAGTCAGAAAGCAGCTCATATAGGTTATAGAATCTCACGGAGAAATTCATTAAAAACAGCGTTAACGAGAAAGTTATGAGTGAAATCAAGGAGAAATGTGCGAAAGAAATTAAAATTCGTGGAGAAGAAATAAAAACTTCGCTGTTTCCTGAGGACACTGGAATTCTGTTTCAGACCTTAAGGTTTGTTGGTTGGTTTGTGGGGGTTGAAGGGACCAGAGACCTTAAGGTCTTTGAAGAGCAGTTTATCGGAATGGACAATGTTTTGAACAGAACTTGTAAGATTGAACATCAATGAAAGTGAAACATGGGTAATTGTATTTAGTCGAATTCAATCAGGTTATACTGAAGGAACTCGATTAAGAAATAAAAATGTTCAAATGTGTATGAAATCTTATGGGACTTAACTGCTAAGGTCATCAATCCCTAAGCTTACACACTACTTAACCTAAATTATCCTAAGGACAAACACACATGCCCGAGGGAGGATTCGAACCTCCACCGGGACCAGCCGCACAGTACATGGCTGCAGAGCCCAAGACCACTCGGCTAATCCAGCGCGGCGATTAAGAAATAAAAGACTACCGTAATAGATTAGCTTTTCTGTTTGGAAAACAAAATAACCTATGATGGCCGAAGTAGGGAAGATATAAAATGCACATTGGCAATAATAAAGAAAAGCATTTCCGAAAAAGAGGAAAATAAATTGAAATATTAAACTCTTTTCTGTATGTACCTGTCTGGAGTGTGACTAAGGTGGAGAGCTGCGTCAAACAAATTTTCAGATTGAAGACGACGACGAAAACAACAAGTGGACTACATGGTATAATACCTGACAGAGGTCTTATCGATGACTGCTAACCTGATAACCTCGATTCTGCTGCAAACCACCACAATTTTTGTAATAATGACACCGGTAAAACTATATGTACACGCTTTTCAAAATACTGTTTAACTTATATAAACTTATAACATAAAATTGTGGACGGCTTTTGTATGTTCCTGTCTACTAACATCCTCTAATACCAGTAACGATTTTCGCATTTCGGTACGCTCTAACGTAAATGAGATCTCTCCCATTTTAATAGGTAAACACAACAGCGAACTCAAACGAAGCACTTGAGTAATTGAGAAGGATACTGCCAATGCTGCCAACAGACGGCACAATATTCCACAGAAAATTTTCGATCTGCTCGAAATTACAAAACTTCTGAACCTATTCCATATTATTTGCACTTCTTGCAATACTGAGCAATTACTTTCACCGTATGTTGGCCGCTGAAAGACGAATCCTTGGATCTACAAAATCTATTGGAAATAGACACGAAACTAGTACAGTTGAATGGAGACAAAATAGTAAGAGAAGAAATAACTTTACTTCCTCCTGATAAAATGTTTAACAGCTGACCTCCCCAATTTCCAGTATTACGAACGCAACAGACTTCTGCAAGATGTTCAGTTATCGCAGATTAGAGTCCTCAAGGCTTCGCTAGGGACTAAAAATACTTGTCAAGACAGTAGAGCCATGTGCGTGTACAGAAGTGAAAAATATGGGATCAGATTTAACGGCACTTCATGATAGCTTTTAAGTCGTTGAGTTTGAAGAGAAAGACGTACGGCTCTTCGCTAACGGATTTCTTCCAGGCCTAATCACAACTGCTGTCCATGAATATCTAGAGCTGATTACTTGCGCTTCTCCATCGCTTCTCAAACGGTCCGCATTACGGTGACAACCGAATGCTAGGAACCTCTCGACACACAGTCGTCCCGCTATATTACTTCCGCGATCGTGTCTTACGACTAACAACTCAATATGTAAGCAGCTGATAAAGGCGTGCTCCAGTAGATCAGCTGGAGATATGGACTTCCAAGAAGTTAACAAGCTGCTGCTGAATAAAGGAGCGCCGTTATACAGCTTACAGGGTACGTTACTGTTATATGAGTCGGCATATCATCGTCTCTCATTTTTGTTCTCGAGTCCTGTGACTTGTTTATGGTACACCTGGCCTACAGAAAAATGTATTATGGAACGGAGCCGTAGTCCAGTGATTACTAATTGCCTAAGGTGATATTACGGTCAATGACCCGGTTATTGCGGAGTGAAGTTCGTATGAGTCCATGATATTTAGCTGGACTAATGTGGCAAGCGCTTAACAAGACAGCTTAAGACGGTATGTCATGGTAGAAGGAATGAGGCTGGAACGTTCACTCGGAAGAAAATAAGTTTGAAATCTTTCAAGAGAATGTACCGAGTAGCTTGATTCCGTGCGACGGTCTTACTGTGACGCGCTAGTCGCTTCAGTCTGTTTACTACACTGGGTCAGACTCCAGCTTTTGTCATTTCCCCCAGTCAAATATCTCGACTGCGGATCATTAGCGTGGAGACCTCATTTGTCACCTTCAACGGGCTATAGGAAAATGTCTGTCATACACAATTCCGATAATGTAGCTGTAAATCTTCCCACACCACTTATCACCGCATAAACGCTCGTCTAACTTGGCGGTTGGCTTATCGCTTTATCAGAAAAAAACAAGACGAGTTACGAGCAGCTTTGGGCTTGTCTACAAGTAGGCAGAATAGTTAAGACTCATTAAGTTCTCGCCCCCGATTCTTTAAAGAATCGGAATTCCCATGAATAAAATACCGTTCTTCTTTAACTATTTGTGGTACAAATACCGTCTGTAAACTATATTTCGAAAAGAATTAGCAGTAAGGAAGTAATAAATTAAAAAAATCATGCGTAGTGCTAGTTTTACTGCTAGAACAACGAAATTTAGTAAGCGATAAACTTTTTTCCTTTCATTATCATGCGAGGTAGGGGGGGGGGGAGGAGGAGGAGGTGTTTAATAGCGACTTTCAACAAACTTTACACATCATTTCAAACATTTTCGAAACTCCAGAATGAGATTTTCACTCTGCAGCGGAGTGTGCGCTGATATGAAACTTCCTGGCAGATTAAAACTGTGTGCCGGACCGAGACTCGAACTCGGGACCTTTGCCTTTCGCGGGAAAGTGCTCTACCAACTGAGCTACCCAAGCACGACTCACGCCCCGTCCCCACAGGTTTACTCCTGCCAGTACCTCGTCTCCTACCTTCCAAACTTTACAGAAGCTCTCCTGCGAACCAAAACTTTTTCTAGCTAAGTGCTCTCTTTCTCAAATACTGGACGTATAGGCAGGGAAATTTGCGCGACGTGATATATACTACGTGGAGAGTTACATAACTTTAACACTTGACTTCCTGTGTTAAACGTTTAACGAAAAATTGTACATCTTAATGAATATATCCTGACAGAATTTTAAATACGGCCAATAACTGTATGCCACTCGAATGGCAACCTGCAACTTAAACTGTGCTCTTTCCAGCCGATATATTTTTTAAGTCATTCATCCGCCTTTCAAGTTATTTGACTGTGTCCTCCATTTTTCTCGGTCTCGTCAGAGGCTTTTCATGTCTGAATAACTGCTACACCAACTATTCGTTCGTTCGTTCCTTCGTTCCTTCCTTCCTTCACTATCCAAGTGATTGTGTTTAACCATTTTTGCTGAGTATCGACTAACCATCAAAGAAATTTAAGCAAACAATTCCAGGAAAGTTTAGATGTATCCCTACGAAAAGTTGTATAGTCAGTATTGTTTGTTAGATAACGTTCTTGACTGGAGTGAGATTACCAACATACATTTTTCAACGCTTCAGTGTTTACGTAGAGCATTTTACTTATCGTTAGTTAATACTTTGGAGAAAAATACATCAACTTACGAAAGTATTTCGTAATGAGCACTATAAAGCGGACGAAAGTAACTGATAGCCTTTAGAACTGCGTATACGAAGAGAAGATGATGACAAGGGTTTATTCTTGCTCTTCAGTGGGGAATCAAGAATATTTTATATAATCATGCTACCTGTTAAATTATTATCACAAAAATTGTAAAAGATTGTATTTGATAAATTGTACATAATATTAATACTATCAGAAAAACACACTGATCAGCCAGAACATTATGACCATCCACCAGATACCGATATAAACCCGTTCAGGCGATTGTAGCGTCACCTGACGTGGAATGACTGCTAGTCAGAACAAGCACGGTGCATGTAGTTTCAGTCTACATCTACATCTACATTTATACTCCGCAAGCCACCCAACGGAGTGTGGCGGAGGGCACTTTACGTGCCACTGTCATCACCTCCCTTTCCTGTTCCTCTCGCGTATGGTTCGCGGGAAGCCGGAAGCCTCCGCGCGTGCTCGAATCTCTCTAAATTCGTGATCTCCTCGCGAGGTATAAGTAGGGGAAAGCAATATATTCGATACCTCATCCAGAAACGCACCCTCTCGAAACCTGGACAGCAAGCTACACCGCGATGCAGAGCGCCTCTCTTGAAGAGTCTGCCACTTGAGTTTGCTAATCATCTCCGTAACGCTATCAAGCTTACCAAATAACCCTGTGACGAAACGCGCCGCTCTTCTTTGGATCTTCTCTGTCTCCTCTGTCAACCCGACCTGGTACGGATCCCACACTGATAAGCAATACTCAAGTATAGTCCGAACGAGTGTTTTGTACGCCACCTCCTTTGTTGGTGGGCTGCATTTCCTAAGGACTCTCCCAATGAATCTAAACCTGGCAGCCGCCTTACCAACAATTAATTTTATATGATCATTCCACTTCAAATCGTTCCGCACACATACTCCCAGATATTTTACAGAAGTAACTGCTACCAGTGTTTGTTCCGCTGTCATATAATCATACAATAAAGGATCCTTCTTTGTATGTATTCGCAATACATTACATTTATCTATTTTGAGGGTCAGTTGCCACTCCCTGCACCAAGTGCCTATCCGCTGCAGATCTTCCTGCATTTTGCTGCAATTTTCTAATGCTGCAGCTTCTCTGTCAGCGTGCTGTCCGTTTGTAGGATGGGGAAGGCGCGCGATCTACTCGTACCTGAGTTTGACCAAGGGCAGATTGTGAAGAACCGGAGGGTCGGCCCTAGTATTTCGGAAACTGCACGACTTGTTGGGTGTTCGAGGGGTGCTGTAGTTAGTGTCTTTAACACGTGCTGAAACCAAGGTGCTACCACGTGCAGACATCGTGGGGGTGGCCGGCCACCCCTCATGGTAGATGTCAGACACTGTGGGGTGGGCAGACTGGTAAAGCAAGACAGGCGTCGAACTGTGGCGGAACTAACATCAGACTTTAATGCTGGGTAGAGTACAAGTATGTCTGAACACACAGTGAACCGGACACACAGTGATGTGCCTCTGCAGCCGAGGAGCAGTGCGTGTGCTAATGTTACCATCACGACATCGGCAACTACGACTGAATGGGCAAGTGAGGATCGGCACCGGACATTGGAGCAGTGGCAGAGCGTTGCATATTCTGATGAATCCCGATACCTTCTTTATCATGGCGATGGGAGGGCGCGAATCCGTCTTCTTCCAAGGGAACAGCTCCTCGAAACTTGTCCTTCAGGACGGAGACAAGCTGGCGGTGGCTCCATTATGCTCTGGGGAACGTTCACGTGGACATCCTTGGGTCCAGTGCAAGGCACCATGACGGCCAAGGTCTATCGTGCACTGGGTGCAGACCACGTAAACCCCTCCATGATCATCATGTTTTCCGACGGCAGCGGCATTTTTCAACAAAACAATGCGCCAGTCGGCCGCTATGGCCGAGCGGTTCTAGGCGCTTCAGTCCGGAACCGCGCTGCTGCTACGGCCGCAGGTTCGAATACTGCCTCGGGCATGGATGTTTGTGATGTCCTTCGGTTAGCTTGGTTTTAGTCTAGGGCAGGGGCGGGCAGGAATCCTGCACGTGTGCGGTGCACTTGCACGCGTGCAGATAACACGTGTTCCGCGTGCACACAGGGGCAAGCTGGCTACCCGCTTACCTCCCCTCCCCACCATACCTTCTGTCCACTCCTTCCTCTGTAATGCGTTTTGTTTTTCTAGCTTGCTTTATTGAATGATGGAATAAGGTTAGCAGGAGTGCTTGAAATAAATCATGGTTTGAAAGAGTACCTATTAACTACGATACGTTTTATTTAGTTATCACAGGTGGACTTAACAATACGTTTAATATCTGGAACAAAATTTCTGCATACAGACAAACGCAAACAGTTACGTAAATTTTCATCACTAATGTTTGCTCTTAACCGAGGCTTATTAATTCAGCAAATGGTTTTCCAGCTCTCACTGTATTAAGCGCAATTTTATAGCTTGCACGTACCGCTGGGCTATTATTGTTGTCCTCCTGAAAAATTGAAAGCAGTGCTCCATAAAATGTTAAATCAGTTAGATGAGAGACATGACGAGAGAAAGTCGCAAATCTCTCGTGACAACGGCAACTAGGACAGATGCATCTAATATCGTCAGGTCGCTCTTCTTAAGCTCAGTGAATTTCCCCATCCGCTCAGAATCCGACAATAAATTGTACTCGTCCTTGTGAAATTTATTATAATGGCCTTCAATTCTAAACTTCCGCTGACCAGCGAGAATACTGCCACATATTAAACATTTCGAATTTTCACGTCTTTGCACAAAGAAAAAATGATTCTCCCATTACTTTTTAAAAGATAGCAAATCTCCACGTCTCCGTTTCCTTTTTTACTCTGCATTTTCCAGTTCTTGAAATACAACGTTCACTACGTAGTGGTCGCTTCGCATCAACGTCCGCGGCTTAGCCTTGTACTACACTGCCGCAACCTGCTGGCTGTCGCCACTGCCCCATTCGGCGATTGCACGCGAGCAGCACACGTGCAGCGCTGCGCGCTCACGAGCCGCGTGCAACGTTTGCCCGCCCCTGGTCTAGGGGAATGATAGCCTCAGCTGTTAAGTCACATAGTGCTCAGGGCCATTTGAACCATTTGAAGAATGCGCTATGTCACGAGGCCAGGAGTGCGATGGAATGGATCGAGGAATAAAGTGGCGATCTGAACCCGATCGAACACTTCTGGGATGTGATTGTGTGTGGCGTCTGGGCTCACTGCACCACTCATTAGAATTTACGAGATGTAGGTGAGTAGCGTGCGCAGATGTGGTGCCAACTCCCTCGAACGACCTACCGAGGTCTTATTGCTTCAATACCACGACTCATCACCACTATAGTCAGTGTCAAAGGTTGACATACCGGCTATTAGGTGGGTGGTAATAATGCTCTAGCTGATCATTGTTTATCTAAATTTTATTTGACCGATAATGGATAAGAAGTCGTGTTGCTTACAATATATGCTCAACCACCTTTCACAATGCAAAAGCACACGTTTAGAAGGAGTAAGTCTTTAATAATTTTAACATTAAACTAAACTATATGAAAAGCGGTCAACTCCTGCTAATCAGCTTCTAATGATAAATACCTTGTTGATATCCATGGACGACCAACAGCAAATTTCAGGCTGTAATATGGGCCAGCTTAATCCAAAAAGAATGTAACTACAAGTATAGATTTTGACGTTGATTCAGACATCAGAGTATTTTACGGTCTGATGATGGCGGCAGCCGAAACTGGTAATAGAGGATTGTTAAAAATTTGTGAGACCGAGACGGACTTTTACAAATAAAATGCCACAATATGACCCCGGACTCATTTATAGACATTACTTGAAATTGAACATAAACATTAAGATTCACATCGAAAATTGTTTACAGTTTCTTTAACATAATGCCATGAAACAAAAAAAAATGAAATCAGAACATTGATTATACTAATTTATCGAAATTCAGAAGAAAAAAATTATTAAATATACAATAGTATAGCGTTGTTGTTGTTACAACCTTAGGCAATTAGTAATCATTAGACTACGGCTCCGTCCCATAATACATTTTTCTGTAGGGCAGGTGTACTATAAACAAATCACAGGACTCGCGAACAAAAATGAGAGACGACGATATGCCGGCTCATGTAACAGTAACGTACCCTGTAAGCTGTATAACGCCGCTCCTTTATTCAGCAGCAGCTTGTTAACTTCTTGGAAGTCCATATCTCCAGCTGATCTACTGGAGCACGCCTTTATCAGCTGCTTACATATTGAGTTGTTAGTCATAAGAAACGATCGCGGAAGTAATATAGCGGGATGACTGTGTGTCGAGAGGTTCCTAGCATTCGGTTGTCACCGTAATGCGGACCGTTTGAGAAGCGATGGAGAAGCGCAAGTAATCAGCTCTAGATATTCATGGACAGCAGTTGTGATTAGGCCTGGAAGAAATCCGTTAGCGAAGAGCCGTACGTCTTTCTCTTCAAACTCAACGACTTAAAGGCTATCATGAAGTGCCGTTAAATCTGATCCCTGACAAAAAAGAATGATTCTTTTTCCGTAATTGGTTGGTTGGTTGGTTGGTTGTTTGGGGAAGGAGACCAGACAGCGTGGTCATCGGTCTCATCGGATTATGGAAGGAAGTCGGCCGTGCCCTTTCAGAGGAACCATCCCGGCATTTGCCTGGAGTGATTTAGGGAAATCACGGAAAACCTAAATCAGGATGGCCGGACGCGGGATTGAACCGTCGTCCTCGCGAATGCGAGTCCAGTGTCTAACCACTGCGCCACCTCACTCGGTTTTTCCGTAATTATTTAGGATGGTGTGCTACTGTCCAGAACCGTGAAGGAAGCTGTAACGGCTCTTATCACAGGGTACAGTAAGGACAACATCCTTATCTTACGCTGTGCTTGGCTAAGGCGTGAAGCACTGTCTTCAGTGGCTAACACGACATATTGAACAGTTTCGTATTACAGCCGGTAGGATTCTAGGTATGTGGCTTCTCTCTGGTAGTGGAAGATTTCTGAATATTAGCGTCAGTGTGACGGAACGGAGGAATCTGCGTGGTTTGTACGGTAGGGGTGTGGTCGCCGGTTTCCATCGGCTGCGTGTTGCGGACAGAGAGAGATGGCCGGACCCGTGTTCCGGACAATAAATTGCTCCGTAAGCGACCAGCAAAGTGCGGAGCGTCTGGGAATTAAAGCGGGTCTCTCGGCTGACAGATGGCGAGATTAACGCCGAGAGAAGTCGGCGCCGGCGCAGATTAACGCCGCGGCTAGCGTGCCGCTGGCGTGAGTTAGGGTAGAGCTCGCTGGCCCCATCACTCTTCTGGAGTAGACTAAACCTCAAAAATGAAACCTTCCTCACGTCTCCGGATTATAAAACTCTCTCGGCTCACTCACTTTTCTATCTAGATTTACCGAACAATGTGGCGCAGTATATAAGCACATGTAAGTCACATTCCAGGCGAGCTGGTGTTAGAATCAGTGCAAGGCCAACCAAATGTAGATTTTTTCCGTTGTTTCCCTAAGTCGCTTAAGATGAATGTAGGGCTGGTTTCATCGAAATGGTCGAGACCAAATCTCCTCCCCATCCTTCCCGAATCACAGTTTCATCTCCAGTGTACCTACATGATTAGTCTTCACTTCATACTTAATTGCATAACGGAGGGTTCAACAGCTATGTTTCTCCTCTTTTATTGCGATAGTCATTTCTCACTAAATAGGAGAGAGGAAACAGAACATTTTGCATTCAGAGAAGAAAGTTCTTGACCGAAATTTCGCCAAGACATCTCACCGTCGTTTTAATGTCTACCATCACAAGTCGCTTGTTATATCCGTGACATTCTCGTATCTATTTCCGTTGTAGTTTTTTATATTCTCTGTCAATCCTATGCAGCAAAGATCCCATACTGCGCAGCATTACTTCAGAACACGACGACAAAGAGCCGCGTAGGCAGTCTATTTAGTAGGTTTGTCGTGTCTTTTAACAGTTCTGCCAATAAAAATTATCTTTGCTTCTTTCCCACAACATTTATATGAGAGTTTCAGCCGGCCGGGCGGCCGAGCGGTTCTAGGCGCTACAACCTGAACCGCGCGACCGCTAGGGTCGCAGGTTCGAATCCTGCCTCGGGCATGGATGTGAGTGATGTCCTTAGGTTAGTTAGGTTTTAGTAGTTCTAAGTTCTAGGGGACTGTTGACCTAAGAAGTTAGGTCCCATTGTGCTCAGAGCCATTTGAACCATTTGAGAGTTTCAAGTTGTTAATACTTCTATTACGTAGGGATTAAACTGAACCGACAATTTTTAAATCTGAAATTTATTGTGTAAATCAAACTTAACGGAAATCTTTTTGTACTCATGTGAAACGTCTCCCATTTTTATTGTTCATGATCAATAGACATTTCTGGGAGCATTCAGATATCATTTAGTAATTCGTTTTCATATTTTGACGACTTCGCGGTTCACTAGACGGCAAATAATAGCATCCTCCGCAAACAGAATGATCCTTGTACTCCTTCCTAAATCATTTTACACATTAAGAATAGCAAGTGGCCTATAACAATGGTTCAAATGGTTATGAGCACTATGGGACTTAACATCTGTGGCCATCAGTCCCCTAGAACTTAGAACTACTTAAACCTAACTAACCTAAGGACATCACACACATCCATGCCCGAGGCAGGATTCGAACCTGCGACCGTAGAGTCGCGCGGTTCCGGACTGAGCGCCTGAACCGCTAGACCACCGCGGCCGGCGGCCTATAACACTTCCTTGATGAACTGGAGATAATACTTCGCTTTCGGTAGGCGATATCCAGTCAGTTACTGCCAACTGTGACTTTCTCATCATAAACTGCAACTCTAGTCGTCCAATTTAGACGATATTCCATTATATGCCATTTGTTAAGACTCCGCTTGTGAGGAATGGTGTCAAACACTTTTGGAAATTTATAAATATGGCATTAACGTGTGACCACCTGTCGACAACACTTAATTATTAGCATGAATGAAGAGCCAGCCAACGGCCTTGCCGCAGTGGTAACACCGGTTCACATCGGTTAGCCCTTGGATGGGAGACCATCCGGGTCTGACGAGCGCTGTTAGCAAGCAAGGTGCACTTAAACCTTGTGAGGCCAACTGAGGAGATACTTGATTAAGAAGTAGCGACTCCCGTTACGAGAGACCGGTGTACTGACCACATGCGCCTCCATGTCGGAATCCAGTGACACCTCTCGGCTGAGGATGATACGACGGTCGGTCCAGTTGGGCCTTCATAGGCTTCTTCGAATGGAGTTTAGTTTAGAATGAAGAGCCAGATGTGTTTCATAGCAACGATATTTTGTGAAACCGTATTGGTTGTGTTCCTCTCGAATGACTTCGTCCTCAGCGGAATTTTGGAAATTCGTGGTAAGTTCCTATGGGATCAAACTGATGAGGTCATCGGTCCCTAGGCTTACACACTACTTAATCTAACTTAAACTAACTTACGCTAAGGACAACACACATACCCATGTCCGAAGGAGGACTCGAACCACCGACGGGCGAATCGTGGCAAGACGCCCAAGACCACGTGGCTACCCCTCAGCGGAATTGTCAACCCTACTTTATCTTCCTTATTTTCTTTTTCTGCGCGATTTTGAACAATATGCGAGAAAGGCCGCTACAAATTCAGACCCCTCTTTACGAGATGAACCCCGAACCTGTGAGAGTGAAAGTACCATACAGAAGTGTTCTGTACTCCCGTTTTAGGTGCTGTTCAAATGAACCAAAGGAGTTTCGATTTCAATAAAATTTTTCGGTCTGTATGGCCTCGTCATGGTGTTGAATTCTTATGCATTTGGGCTACTGCTTCAAGGGTTAAATCCCAAACCAGTCCACTCTGCCTCATGGTGTGGGGCCATGTGACCACACCATGAGATGATGTCGATGATTCGTCTTCGCATGGGGACATTAAACTGCAGTCTCTCGGTGCTATTCGAGAGGTGTGAGCTATTGCCGCCAATGAATCTCATCCTTCCTCTTTCATTCACCCATAACAAAAAGAGCATAACGTTCGACGCTACAGACACGCTTCAGTCATCCACACGAAACAGAGGCACACTTGACGATGCAAATCACCTCCACTGAGTAGTTGGCCCTACGCCCAACGCTAATTTGCTGTGTTTGGGACGGACAGACTTTTCACTATGTATATTACAATTGCTCCTAGCAATTGTAAGTGTATAATCTTTATAGTTTCCATATTAAAAGCCTTTATTTAGTTTTCTGTGGCTCCTGGAAAGTTTCAACGTTTGGAGATCGCCCCTTTCCCTTGCCCTCTCTACGAATATTTGACTGTGCCTCGTCCATAACATCCATGTGTTCTAGGTGGCAAACACTAATAATAATAACCGCATGGCAGTGGTGGGGATGGCGATTATTAATGAAACAAGAGGTTTTCGGTTATACCAGTGTTTTATCATCTCGAAATTAACCTGACTGTTAAAACCGCTCAGAATAACCGGTTTTTTCATTGCTATTATTTCCAGCAATAAACAAAGGTAGAAAAATTCTAAGACTCCCTCAGACTTTTGCATCATATGTTTCAAGATAGATTGGAAATATACAATTAAACACCGTTCACTTCTTTTATCGAAAAGAATTAAGGGGTTGGCCGGGTGCTGTAGCCGAGCGGTTTTAGGCGCTTCAGTCCGGAACCACGCGGCTGCTACGGTCCCAGGTTCGAATCCTGCCTCGGGCATGGATGCGTGTGATGCCCTTTGGTTAGTTAGTTTTCGTAGTTCTAAGTCTAGGGGCTGATGACCTCAAATGTTGAGTCCCATAGTGCTTAGAGGCATTTGAACTATTTCTTTTAATTAAGGGGTTGAATACTAGAAAAAGTTCACAGCAATTCTCTTACTGATTCTTCTCTTCCTACCGTGACGGTCCTACAGCTATCGCCGCATCCCGCACGTCTGTAGCCAAACGCCCCCACCTCGACATTATTCCTTGTCCTGTTCTGTTCCTCTTCTATCCGTTGTACCTTTGAATCTTTGGTACCCCTTAGACACCCTTTCTGCAGTCTTCCTCGTCTTCCAGGAGATTGCCTTGAAAGTCTTGGGCCATCTCTCTTTTTCCATTGTTTCGATATTACCCAACGGTCTTACTTGTCTTTCTTCTATCCTATCCGCAAGCCTCTAATGGTTCTGATTGAAATTCCAGATGTTGTCCTCAGGTGGTCGATGTACAAAATTCTTTTTTCACGTCTTCCTGTGAGTTTCTAGCATCTACTCCCACAGCCTGTTATTGGTTCCATGATGGACTTGTATAAAGCCTTTTAACCATTAAACTCTTTTGGAGGACCAAAGTATAGGATTTAATTTTTTTAAAGCCATCCTTCCCTGCCTGATCAGCTGTTGTTTATCTAGGTTCGATATCTCAGTCTTACTGATTCTAACCTCTTACACATCTCTGCTCAAAAATCATGCTGTAATCAAGAATCGTACCACTATCTAGGCCGTACGATAGTCAGTGGCAAAGGGTGGAAACTGAGGTTGCCAAACACTATCTTTATTGCGAAGTTGTCTGTTTTCAAAAGATACAAGCAGACAAAGGCATATTATGTAGACACAGGCAGCAGATCATCTAGTTTCTATTTTTATGGCAAACTATGAATGAATTATGAGTTTTTAATTTATTACTGTTACCGTAATTTCCTTTCTTTTATTATTTCATAGAAATAGCAGGCAAATAACATTTTGAGTAAAATTTGTAGCGTTCTTTTTCTTTAATTATTTCGAATGAAAAACTCATTTGAGTAAAAAATATCTCTACAATTAAACGGGGATTTGAATAAAAATGATTTCTTACTGAAAAAAAACACAAATCCTCTTTCAGACATTCAGGTGAATAGTTTAGATAATAGACAAAATATAACTAGGAACAATAATTAATTGACAATAGTTAAAAATTTGAGTAATGAATTAATTCAGTGAAAGTGTTTATTGTCCAGTCCATTCATAAACACTCGCTCTGTAATGTGTTCATCTGTAAGTTGTCCATTGTCATCAGAATCAATATCATTCAAAGACGATATCAGTCTTTCAGAACCCACAAAACTTCCTACTTTATTTTTTTAAACAAAAGTTTTATTTAAAGGCCAAAAATTTTAGCGCCACTGCTATGGCAAATTGATATATCAGTGGTATAAACTGTCAGTGAAAAGTAAAAATACCTGTTATAACAGAGACCAAAGAAACATCGAAAAATACCAGTTATTGCGAACTTAAGGAGCGGTATCGGTTTTAGCCTGGTAGTTTTCCCCAACTGTAAGCAGTGGACACGGTTCGGGCGCGGCACAACTTGCATAATTCGCCACCGCAGCTCGTTAAGAATATCGAGCTGCCGGAGTTTACGTAAGTCGCGGCTGTAACAGTCGCGAGCCGAGACCTCGCGTGTGGCGCAGTCGTTACTGCGGCGTCGATGCCCCGCAGCGGGTCTGGAATGCGGCGCGCGGCGAGCACTCGGCACGAACATCGCGGGGGCGTCGACGTATAACACGACGCGCGCGCGCAAGACTCTGCCTTGCAACCACTCTATGCTGGAAACGCCAGAACCCTTACTTGTCTGCTGTACTGCCCATAGAACAGAAATGTAGGGTGGCAAAAATAACACTTGAACGGGCGATATTTTGAGGACGTAAAGATAGGCAACCCGAAGTGCATAACCCACCCTGGATGCGGAAGGTGTAAGTTGGGCTGCCTGTCTTAAGGCGCATGAAACATTTTACAGGCCAGTTTTATTTTGCCTGCTCTATAGTTATAGAGTGAGAATGGTGTACTGCGCACGTCGCAAATATCAAACTGGCAGTCTTACGTGACTTTCGTACAACGCCGGCCGGAGTGGCCGTGCGGTTCTAGGCGCTACAGTTTGGAACCGCGAGACCGCTGCAGTCGCAGGTTCGAATCTTGCCACGGGCATGGATGTGTGTGATGTCCTTAGGTTAGTTAGGTTTAATTAGTTCTAAGTTCTAGGGGACTGATGACCTCAGAAGTTAAGTCCCATAGTGCTCAGAGCCATTTGAACCATTTTCGTACAACGCTGTTTGATTTTTGTGAAGAGACCAAATCTTTAATACTACAAGTACCAGCACTATTTTTCACTTAATTTATTACTAACAGTAATGGTAAATTATTGGTGCTACAGTGGGTGCGAACAGAAATACGAGGGTGAGTCAGATGAAAACATTAAATTTGTAATAACAAATCGAAATTTCGCGCCGTTATCCTGAAAGTTGGTAAGCGTGCTACAAACAGCGTGCAGAATGGCCTGTAGGTGGCAGCATAGTGTAGATGCACCCATACCGTCGCAGTATCAGTATAAAGATTGCCGCCCCACTTGCTACTTGCACCAGGGCGAACAGCATTCTGTTATTCGGTTTTTGCGTAGTGAAAGTGTGAAACCTATTGAAATTCATCGAAGAATGAAGGTTCAGTACGGTGATGCATGTTTGTCATAGCAGCAAGTCTACGAATAGAGTCGGAAGTTCGCAAATGGTGTGACTTCAGTGGAAGATGCTCCTCGTGTAGGTCAGGCACAACGAGATGTGACTCCACAGAACATTGCAGCAGTGAAGGAAAACCGCCGAGCGACATTCAATGACACTGCAGCATGTTTACAGGTTAGTCATGGGTCAGCACACCACATTGTGCCTGATGTGCTCCAGTTTCACAAAGTGTCTGCAAGATGGGTGCCACGGCAACTGAGTCCTGAAATGAGAGAACGACGTGTTGATGCTTGTGAAGAACTACTTCGGTGCTTAAACGAGAAGATGATGGTTTCCTTGCAAGAATCGTTACTGGGGACGAAACCTGGGTTCACTTCCATCAACGGAAAACGAAGAGAGCGAGCAGCCCAGTCCTTGCCCCAAGTGATTTCCATGTGTTTGGACCACTCAAAAACGCAATGGGAGGAAAGAAGTTCCGTTGTGATAAAGAGGTACGCAACGCGGATTACCAAAAGATTTTTTTTTTCTAAAGGAATTTATGCACTTGGTAAGCGCTGGAGGATTTGCATTGAGCGTGGGGGAGATTATGTTGAAATGTGATACAGGTTTGTACCACTTCTGCACAATAAATAATATTTTAAAAAAATATTTAAGTTTTTCATTTGACTCACCCTCATACGTCAACAGAGGAAAATTTATTCTCCATAGCTATGTACCGCAAAGGCCTAATTATTATTACCATTCGTAGTAGAAACACCATGTGCCTTCCCGATCTCAGCACTATACCACCTCCAGTTTTAAGAAGGTGCTGAAGGTCTGAAACAACATTCAGAAGAATTCTCAGCTACCCACTCATCGAGATATTGGGAAAGCAAAATACAAGTGCTTGAAATCAATAAAACCGTCTTGTTGCATAGCAGACAACCATGTTGGGTCCTCTTTCAGTATCAACCATTCATGGAAAATACAGTGGGATCAATCTTCAGCAGTCAGCAACCCTTCTATGTGGATACAAGCATTCGGTATCCCGAGTCACTATGGAGGATCGTGAACCGCATTTGAACCGGCCAAAGCAGATGTCGTTACCCAATGCACAAGTGCGGATGGGCTGGTTCTGCAAATAGTGAATGTGGTACTTCCTTCCAGTCAATTCGCCATATGAAACTTCCTGGCATGTTAAAACTGTGTGCCGGACCGAGACTCGAACTCGGGACCTTTGCCTTTCGCAGGCAAGTGCTCTACCAACTGAGCTACCCAAGCACGACTCACGACCCGTCCTCACAGCTTCAGTTCTGCCAGTACCTCGTCTCTTACTGACTGCCCTCTTCGAGTGTACCGTACAAAGGAACGATAATGGACATTCACGACGCATCGGATGAAGCTATCAAATGGATCAAGCAACTAGGTATGGAGATTTAAGGTTTTTGGAGCTTATGATTGTGCGTATTTGTCCACAGATGTTGTATACACGTACTAGCATAAACAACTAGTTATTATACTGCTCTTGGTCAGTTGAAAAACACCGCGCGAGACAGTATAATAAAAAGTTAATACCGGTGGGCTATATAACATGACTGCATGGCCAAATAGTTACGAGACAACTTTTAGATACATTCGGTAGTGTGATGCGAGACACATTTCGAGCAATGTGTAGCTGTAGAGTAGATGTAACTGTGACAGTGAGTAATTTGTTCCAGATTATACTCGTAACGATGATTTGGAAGTTGACTCACGAAGCAAAATATTCTTATAATACCTGTGATGTAGGGAATGATCAGGAGCAATTAATATTTTTTAGTTTCCCTTAAAATGAACAAATACTAAACCTATGTCAGCAAAAAGTAAAACCAAAAGGGAAGGACGTCGTCCCTAAAAATATTTCGAAGTGTGATAAATCGCTGTCATTAACTGGAAAGTGGTTATTGAGCTAGGTATGAAACATGTTTACAGAAATGCATAATCTGGATTAACTGCTGCTATATCCCAACCACGTCACAACACAATAAAGCAGTGTCTAAATAGCCGAGTATCAAAAATTCTAGCATGCCAGTAAGACAATGCTACCTGTTCCCTGCACAGTGTGAAGAGAAATGAAATGTGTGGGGAACAACAAAGTCATCCATATGAACTAACTCGTAAAACATGTACTGGAAAAGAAAAGATTTCCTCATGCTGCGTGCTGATGGGATCTTAACAGTACGAATATTTGAGAAAAATATTAGGAGGACGTAAATAGGATACCTTGAAAGCACGACGACGTGGTTCTTACAAGAATTTTGGATTAATTTAAGCATGTTTTCACAAAAGATTCTGGGACTATTCCGCTGCAACCATTGTACATCTCGCGCAGAATCATGAAAATAATGTGAGAAAGATTAGGTTACTCACTGAGGGATACTGACGGTCGTTTTTCCTTCGCTCAACACTCGAATGAAAAGTGAAAGGATCATGTTGAAACGATGTACGCTCTGTTATCCAATGAACAATGGCTTGCGTTGCATATATGTAGATACAGAACCGGAAGGATGACCTGAACACCACTGTTTTTCTAGGTACGTTCCTATTGGATGTAATGGTGTGCGTTCTCGCTCGCTGCGAACTGCTTACTCGTCCAGTTGTTGGGGATCCTACAGTTTCATGTGAATTTTACATCACGGTGAAACATGGCACCCTTAAAATCATCCACTCAACAGCGAGATCAGACATTTGTTTCATTCATCATGGCAAAGCCCCAAAGCAGCGATGGAAAAGGTGGTAATATTAGGCGTTGGAGTCCTTGATCACATTCCCTATGTCCTAGATATCGTTAGTTGCAACTGCTACTTTCCTAAGTGAGGACCCCGCTGAAATGAAGATGTACAGCAGATTTGGGACGATTAGAAGACGCTTTGAGAGCACTGAAAGGGAAAAAGTGAAGAAGACGAGAGACATTGGGTGGAAAAACGAATCTACTATTCGAGGTTTAAGGCGTTCTTTCTTTATGCCAGTACCGCGCATTTCAGAACGGTATTTATGCCGAGACGAAACACACTGACACCTGTTTCAGTTATATTAACATTGAGTAACGAGGAAAAGTAGAGACTACGTTATAACAAAAAAGTTCTGAAGTTCGCTTGTAGCAGCTACTCCGTACCAGCGTTAATAAAACTGGTAAATATAGTTGTTGAAACGTAGACCTTCACGAATGAAGCAATTTTTGGAAACCAAGTAAGCTGCTGTCTATATCCGAAGGAGATACAGGGATCTAAATCGCACTGTTCACAGAAGTGCTGCAGCCTTTTCACTGTGCTCTGGTCCTGTCAGGAAATTTGTCCCAAAGACATTTTTATACATAGAAAGTGAACAATGCTGAAATGTATATAGGGAAAGTAGACACTGAAAGAATACAGCAGGTAGTAGTTACGTAAGACTGACCACGGGTGCATGGTGCTAGTTGTTCACAGTTTGATATCTAATAAAAATAGCGCGAGGATAAGTTTACAAAGGAGAGGAATGAGTTAAACGTTGCGATGGTTATGAATTAACATATTTAGCTGATGGATTACCGTAGCATCGTGACACAGGACGACGAGTTATTATGAAATTGCCGGCCGCGGTGGTCTCGCGGTTCTAGGCGCTCAGTC
Organism: Schistocerca cancellata; assembly: GCF_023864275.1. Classification (NCBI taxonomy): domain Eukaryota; kingdom Metazoa; phylum Arthropoda; class Insecta; order Orthoptera; family Acrididae; genus Schistocerca; species Schistocerca cancellata. The sequence goes on from NC_064633.1 coordinate 144,159,883, forward strand.
CGGTACCGCGCGACTGCTACGGTCGCAGGTTCGAATTCTGCCTCGGGCATGGATGTGTGTGATGTCCTTAGGTTAGTTAGGTTTAAGTAGTTCTAAGTTCTAGGGGACTGATGACCACAGATGTTAAGTACCATAGTGCTCAGAGCCATTTTATTATGAAATTGACCGAAACGAAAGTAATGGACAGCTTGATTATTGAATTAACCGGATGTTCACCACGCTTGTAGTTTTTGATGTTACTGAAATAATATGCCTTGATCGGCTACTATAACAACTTCCTTTCAAGAAAAAGGTACGGCTGACGAGTGTGTGTCAGTACAGACAAATGTGACAAAAGAAGAACTAACGTTGTGAAGAATCAGAAACTTGAGGAATACGTTTATCACAGTGGCCTCTAAGAAGTCACGTGAAGCAGCAGAAGTGAAGTTCTGGTGCCTAGCCAAGATTAATTCTCTCAGCGGATTACTGTTATTCAGGGAAAAACCTGCTCATAGGGACCTGCCGACTGCTGAAAAGCGGAGACCGCCTCCAGCGGATGGATGTGAATGCGAGTGTTTGCGTTTGGGATTATCCGTCCACCGCTCCCGGCATTGAGAGGCGGACCTCGACAAAGGAGCTCGTTCTGGACTGTTACCAGACTCTTCTTACCAGAGGTCGTAAGTTCCGTCTACTGCGACAACAAAGAGAGTTTCCGAATGTCTGTCGCGCGAGTGACTTTAAAGACGACGTCGGAGTACCGCTCGGAGCGCCCGCCAGACGGTTGCGGTAAGTGACTTCCCGGCATTGTGAATTCGCACACAAGAGACTTACGCGTTTAGCAACAAATAAAAGAATACAAGAGGAGCTACAGGGTCCCTGTATCTGTTTATCTGCCCTCAAAAGACTTACGAACATAACACAGAAGAAGTACAAACAAACTACGTATTGTCTTCTGTTTGCGTGGGCAAGCAGTCCTAGCGTATTTCAAACAAGACTACATGTTCCGGCGAGGCTGCTACTGGATTTATTTAGCTCACAATCGCGATTTCTGCTCGTCTGGAGTCTTCAAGTGATAACATGAAGTGCGTTAGTACGCTATTATTGCTATTGCTAGCTGGAGATCTAAGGCAAAAACCTTAAAGACTACAGCACAAGTACGTGTGTACGCTGTCGCCGGGTGCTGTTCTACTGTTTGGAGTATCCATGTAAACAAAACAGATATCCACCTAATTGATGCGATGAGGAGCATGACAGGAACTCTTAAATCCGACCCAACACAATGGCTGTCAGTATTCGCCCCTCCCAACCTCCGACGACAAGCAGTAACACGTGATTGGATGAAGCCGGCCGAAGTGGCCGTGCGGTTAAAGGCCCTGCAGTCTGGAGCCGCAAGACCGCTACGGTCGCAGGTTCGAATCCTGCCTCGGGCATGGATGTTTGTGATGTCCTTAGGCTGGTTTAAATAGTTCTAAGTTCTAGGGGACTAATGACCTCAGCAGTTGAGTCCCATAGTGCTCAGAGCCATTTGAACCATTTGATTGGATGAAACTCAAAATAACCAGAGACTTACGTATTTATCACACACTGAACTCACCACGCACTAGATTAAAAGTCTAGAGAACCAGTCTGGGTAAACACTGGCCAACTCGCCCCAGAAAGCTATAATCCAAAAGATGACTGGAGAAATCAGTGGACAGCCCTCCATAATCATAACAAGTTAGGCAACGCTGATCCGGCAATCCAACTCACGGTTGCGAACCAACCAAGAAAAATATGGAGCTCCTTCAACCGTCTCAGAACCGACCAAAGCAACGCTACACAAGTGGCGAACTGCCAATGATGACCAATGCGACTGCGGAACATCGGAACAAACTCTGGAGCACATTATGCACGACTGCCCAAAAAGAAAATCCATGTGCACCTGGAAATAGTTTGTAGACACGACACCTGCAGCAGTTAACTGGTTGGAGTTTTTGGATATCGAGCTGTGATAAAAAAAAGTTTCCTCAACTTATTTTGTCTACTGCCGGTTCTCTTTCTTTACTACCTATACATATATATACACGGGGTGAACATTAATTAATAGAACCGACAACCTGCAGGGACGGATTATTGATTGGAAATGGAGGAAAAAATCGGGAATGCATTGTTGTCGCGGTAGATGGCACTGACGAATGACTGCTCCTCTGACCACGTGCCGTTTGTTCCTTGTGTGTTGAAGGGGATAGGGATAGTAGCGGTTGTCATGCAAGATACACATAATCTTACTTTCTCTTACACTGTTGGCGGGCCACTTGTCTGGAGCTTATACTAGGTTTCGTTTCAATATCCTGTAGAAGACGGTCCTCCAAATCTGGTGTCTGCACAGTCCCGCGCCTACCTGCACGTTCGTCTATCTAAAAGAACCCATGATCACACAAAAGCCCAAAAAGAGCTTGAAATACTGTGTGATGTAGTTGGTGTCTGTGAGGGTACTTGTCTTGGTACAGCCGTGCTGCCTCTCGACCATTTCCATCTGCTTGGCTTTACATAAACTCCATCTCGGCTTACTCGCGACACGGATACATGGCTCTGAGCACTATGGGACTTAACATCTGTGGTCATCAGTCCCTTAGAACTTAGAACTACTGAAACCTAACTAACCTAAGGACATCACACACATCCATGCCCGAGGCAGGATTCGAACCTGCGACCGTAGCAGTCGCGCGGTTGCGGACTGAGCGCCTAGAACCGCTAGACCACCGCGGCCGGCACACGAATACATGCTGTTTGAAGTATGCTGCTTCAATCACACAGCCTGAAACACACGAGGGGCACACGGCATGTGGTTACAGGAACTGCACTCGTTAGCACCATCTACCGTGACAACGATGCATTTCCGGACACATGTTCATACGGCCTTTTTTCTCCATTTATGTCACGAATCTGCTCCTGGTGTTTGTCGGTTTTCTTAATGTCCACCCTGTATAGCTGCATCTGCTTGTACTGATTCATATCATTTTATCTTCTATTAACTTAATTGTATGTCATTTTAAAACGTGTTTCTGTAAGCTGTACGCTAAATAAATAAATTGCTTTCCGAAAGAAGCCGTCCTCGTGTTCAAATATCCATGTATTTCACTTTATCTGTTTAAGAAGAAAGGAAACTTCTCGTCCTCTCTATAGGAGGGACTTCTCATAATCACCACGTATTGTATAATTCAGTCTTGTTCACATTTTCTTTCATTTGAGCGGAAAACCGTCTTAGGCTTTACAGACATGAGATCTAGGAAAGGAAAAAATAACACTATTGCAAAAGTTTGCAAAACGTGAGCGTGTACCTATTACATACAAACGGAAAATGTATAAGCTTATTATGAACTGATTAATAACGTAAGTAATATATAAATTAGTGTAACAGTTACATTGCCCGCATCTCGTGGTCGTGCGGTAGCGTTCTCGCTTCCCACGCCCGGGTTCCCGGGTTCGATTCCCGGCGGGGTCAGGGATTTTCTCTGCCTCGTGATGGCTGGGTGTTGTGTGCTGTCCTTAGGTTAGTTAGGTTTAAGTAGTTCTAAGTTCTAGGGGACTTATGACCACAGCAGTTGAGTCCCATAGTGCTCAGAGCCATTTAACAGTTACAGATCTTGGCACTGGTGGAGAAGTCGGTGGCAATGTAAAAAGAAAAAAACAGTAATAAATATTTAATGTGAATAGCTGAATGTCAGAACGTGCAGTCAAATACATTTTCTTATTACATTTAACAACTACTCCAGTAACTTCAGAGAATGGAATCTCGTAGGGAATTAATGAAGAGGAGGTCCTTCGTGATGTAAAAGGCAACCCAAAGACGAGTACACTAAACGTTGTCCATGCCATGGGCTCCTGTATAGCTCTAGAGCAGACCTCATTGTCTCTGCTATTTGCATATAGTGATGCGGGAGATTTGAAAATGAGCCGATCTTCAAAGTTTTTTTTACATAAAAACAGTAAATTTCCGGACATGGGTTCCTGCTTAAATCTTTTTGTGCTAAGTCCCTTCTAGGAACCTTCAAAGGCTGTAATACAAATTGTGAAACACATTGTAGATTTCAGTGCCCCACTTTTATCACACTGTTTGCTACTTGACAAAACGACATTCATCAGCCAAATTATGCTGTGTTTTATCCCACACGAAGTAGATTCGCAGTTGCGAATATGAACCACCTTATGCTGTGTATCACAATGACAAAGAAAATTTGTGCCGGACCGGGACTCGAAACCGGATTTCCCGCCTTAACTGCTTCGGCTATCCGTGCACGAATCACGGCCAGAACGAAGCTTACACATGTCGTCGTCGTTGTGTCACAATCTGCATTCGTAGGATACGTATATTCCCGCCCAGGAAGGACGTATTAGGAGTCGCGGGCCTGGTATTGGCAAATAAACGCCAAAGAGCATTGCTGTTGAGCCGTGCTGCGGCTCGCGTTGGTGCCGTTGCTAGGTTGGCATAATTTAGTTGGCATAGTTACGGTTGTCGTCTTCTTCTAGTGTTTATTGTCGCCACTCCGTTTGCAAGTGTTGTCTGTCCGCTAGTGGCAGCAGTGGCGGTTATCGATATCTAGTAAAGGTGGTACTATCTTGGGGCGACGTTGTGGTGTTTCCGTGTCGTGTGAGTCGGCAGTTCCGTTGGAAACGGACGAGCAGCCAGGTCCGCGTAGCGCGAGAACACGCCGGGACCACTAGCGGCACGCATGCACTGCCGTATGGAAGGGCTGTAATCGCGAGGGGTACAACCTCGTTGTCAACCGGACCCAGGAAGTTTCAGTGGGCCTTAATTCAAGAAGTGCAACCTCCACCACTGTGAGATCTTGCCATTTGCTTGCGTGTTGCTGTTCGCAGTGACGCCAAGATGAGTGGAGCGTTGGGGGAAGGCTAACCTAATTAGCCTCCAAATGGCTCTGAGCACTATGGGACTCAACTGCTGTGGTCATCAGTCCCCTAGAACTTAGAACTACTTAAACCTAACTAACCTAAGGACAGCACACACCTCCATGCCCGAGGCAGGATTCGAACCTGCGGTCGCAGCGGTCACACGGTTCCAGACTGTAGCGCCTAGAACCGCACGGCCACTCCGGCCGGCAATTAGCCTTCCTCCACTTCTTATTAGTAATTGTTGCATTCTGTATATTATTATTATTATTATTTGTGAAGTTCAACCAGTGGTATCTTTCCTGCATAGTGGCCGCTCACGCCCCTGTTACCTGCCCTGGAGTTTAGTGTGTGTTACGGCACTGTACTTTTGCTCGCCTTGCCGCTGCTGTCCGGTAAGGCGTGTAGTTCGACAGCTTCCTTGATTTGTGGGCCAGGTGGTTTTTTTTCCTACTCTGGTAGTAGTGGTTCCTTTCCGCTTCCGGATGCTCTGAACACTAGAGTCTGAAAAAGTAGTGCTACCGCCGGTTCCGGCATGGGTGTGTTATTCCATCGTTGCATTGGTCATCGCATGTTACGTAGATTCGGCAAATGATAATTGATCATGCATTTGAACAGCCACTAGTCTGAGTTTCCATCTCGTGAACTGAATGCAACTCTTGGCTGCCTGTCTCATTGCTTGCGAAGTTTTGGGGGACTTTCCCAGGTCGATCCTTGGAGCAACGTCTATGCCCCCACCCTTGCCCTTGGTTCGGTCAGATTTGATGACTTTTTAAAAAAATATTTTAATGACTGTAATTTCAAGTTTGAAGATGTTTAACTGGTTCTTCGAAGGATTGCTAGTGAGGCCTTCAGCTGTGAAACAGTTTAAATTATTACTATTGGAGCCTTCAGCTGAGTAGTAGTTTGAATTTGTTGTCATTAATGCCTTCTGCCGTGGAACACTTATTTACTTATTACTACCTTTTGTTTGTTGTTGTTGTTTCCAAATAAAGTGTACATGATTGAAAAATAAACTAACCAACAGTAATTGATTACGGCCCTGTCCACAATCGCAACCCAATCCTCCCTCCCTAGGTAACAGGTCCCACCTGTGTTATTAAGAAGTGCGATGCGATGTACTTAAGAACACAGGCACTGCTGTTTTCTCAGACTAAGAGACGGATGTCCGAATTTCTACACTAAATCATTAGGCAGGGACGTACCGGTTTGTTCATTCAATTCTTTGGTAGCTGGTCACTGAACTACACTTGCCTTAGTTGACTTTTTCAGCATTATGCTGGAGCTAGTGAAACACAGGGCAAACAGAGAGAGAGAGAGAGAGAGAGAGAGAGAGAGAGAGAGAGATTTTACCCTGATCTTATTTTAAGATAATGTCTCTAACAACTTTAACAAGGCCTTTGATGGCAACACCGTTGCACACTTGTTTGTCTACATGTGATCGGCGCGTACGGCCGCACGCCGCAGTTAAATCCGGCTGTATCTGGGTGGCGGAGGCATTTAGCACCGTGTTTTACGAGAGCTGACATCCGGAAGATGGCTGCCGCGACGCGGCTACAGGCCGTCTCCAGCGCACAGAGGGTCCCCCGCCGGCTAAATTTGGCCCGCGCCTCCAGACGAGAAAGAATGCCGTCGCCGTCGGCGCGTCGGGTCGGGTCGCCTCCCCCCCAACGCATTTATTCTTGCGACGCCTTTTGAGAAGAAGGCGGGCGGCCATGGGGATAGCGCGCTCGTATTTTGTTTTGTGGCGTCGGACAGACGGACGGCCGAACGGGCGGCCGGATATGTATAGTCGCGGTAAATATAGAGCCGCTTCCTGCGGGAACTCCTCGCCTTGAACCTGGGCGTGGCCCCGGCGCTCTGGAGCCGCTGGAAGCCATTATCTCCGGGGCACTTAGTGCTCACTCTGAGCTCCGTAGGTTGCGGACGTATTAATTTATCAGGCATCTAACGACGTTATTATCAATATAAGCCCTAGTGTTTGGACAAAGTATTTCATCTTATATACAGGACATTCAGCAGAAAGTATCAGTTCCGTGTGCATTCCATTGCAGTATGCACTCAGAATTCGAAAGAGTCACAGAGTACCACAAGGTTCTGTTTTTGGTCCTCTATTTCTAATACAGGGTGTTTCAAAAAGGTACGGCCAAACTTTCAGGAAACATTCCTCACACACAAATAAAGAAAAGATGTTATGTGGACATGTGTCCAGAAACGCTTAATTTCCATGTTGGAGCTCATTTCAGTTTCGTCAGTATGTACTGTACTTCCTCGATTCACCGCCAGTTGGCCCATTTGAAGGAAAGTAATGTTGACTTCGGTGCTTGTGTTGACATGCGACTCATTGCTCTACAGTACTAGCATCAAGCACATCAGTACGTAGCATCAACAGGTTAGTGTTCATCACGAACGTGGTTTTGCAGTCAGTGCAATGTTTACAAATGCGGAGTTGGCAGATGCCCATTTGATGTATGGATTAGCACGGGGCAATAGCCGTGGCGCGGTACGTTTGTATCGAGACAGATTTCCAAAACGAAGGTGTCCCGACAGGAAGACGTTCGAAGCATCGGCGTCTTAGGGCGCACGGAACATTCCAGGCTATGACTCGCGACTGGGGAAGACCTAGAACGACGAGGACACCTGCAATGGACGAGGCAATTCTTCGTGCAGTTGACGATAACCGTAATGTCAGCGTCAGAGAAGTTTCTGCTGTACAAGGTAACGTTGTCCACGTCACTATATGGAGAGTGCTACGGGAGAACCAGTTGTTTCCGTACCATGTACAGCGTGTGCAGCTGATTGGCCTCCACGGGTACACTTCTGCGAATGGTTCATCCAACAATGTGTCAATCCTCACTTCAGTGCAAATGTTCTCTTTACGGATGAGGCTTCATTCCAACGTGATCAAATTGTAAATTTTCACAATCAACATGTGAGGGCTGACGAGAATTCGCACGCAATTGTGCAATCACGTCATCAATACCGATTTTCTGTGAACTTTTGGGCAGGCATTGTTGGTGATGGTTGGGCACCATGTTCTTCCACCTACGCTCAATGGAGCACATTATCATGATTTCATACTGGATACTCTTCCTGTGCTGCTAGAACATGTGCCTTTACAAGTACGACACAACATGTGGTTCATGCACGATGGAGCTCCTGCACATTTCAGTGTTCGTACGCTTCTCAACAACAGATTCGGTGACCGATGGATTGGTAGAGGCGGACCAATTCCATGGCCTCCACGCTCTCCTGACCTCAACCCTCTTGACTTTCATTTATGGGGCATTTGAAAGCTCTTGACTACGCAACCCCGGTACCAAATGTAGAGACTCTTCGTGCTCGTATTGTGGACGGCTGTGATACAATACGCCATTCTCCAGGGCTGCATCAGCGCATCAGGGATTCCATGCGACGGAGGGTGGATGCATGTATCCTCGCTAACGGAGGACATTTTGAATATTTCCTGTAACAAAGTGTTTGAAGTCACGCTGGTACGTTCTGTTGCTGTGTGTTTCCATTCCATGATCAATGTGATTTGAAGAGAAGTAATAAAATGAGCTCTAACATGGAAAGTAAGCGTTTCCGGACACATGTCCACATAACGTATTTTCTTCCTTTGTGTGTGAGGAATGTTTCCTGAAAGTTTGGCCGTACCTTTTTGTAACACCCTGTATACGTAAATCAGTTTCCATTGAATTTAGTTCGTTTTGGAAATGATAAAAGTATATAAAAAGGCAGCTAATGAAGTATTTGAAAACATTAGTGGATGATGGTTACATTTTAATAAGGCTCTGTACAAACAATTCAGCAGTTCTTTAGAACAAAGAAACTATAAAAGTTGTTTACACGTATTGTTTAATCTGCATTAAGTATTCAACAAACGTGGATCATTTCAGAGAACGATGCACATACAGTCAGTTCCACAACAAAGTATACGCCATCATTTTATATGTAACGTCCGTAGCGACATCTCTGGTAGCGGTCTTGAATATGTACTCAGTGCGCTTTTGCGCAGTGTGTAAATAAACAGTGTGAGAGTTGAATGTTTCGTTTTGTCGGTTGCAGTTTGAAATGAGTGCAAAACGTCTGAAGCGTCATGAGGCAGTACAAAAATGTGCAGTATTTATCAAAAATGCCTGAGGTCCGTTAAGAAGCTATTTGTTTCGAACGAGCCAAACTGGGTGTTTCAAGAGGATAATGACCCAAAACAACGCAGCTGTCTCTGTACAGTGTCGAAACAAGACAATGAGGGGTTTATGATGGAATTGCCTGCAATTTCTCCGGATGCAAATCCAATCGAAAATGTTTGGTCGTATATTAAGATGAAGCTTAAAGGAAAGGGAATAAGTACTTTGAAGCAGCTGTCATATAAAATCAGGAGGATATGGAGATCGTTACCGAGAAAATATGCAGAAAATCTTTGAAAAGCATAGCAAAAAGGTGCCAAGCTATAATCGATACTGGAGGCGATTGGATTAGCTATTGATAATTGTGCAGTTAGTAATGACACGTATATTCATGTAAACATATTTATAGTAGTGTCTTATTTCATACATATAACGGCGAATACTTTCTTGTGGAACTGACTATATTTTGTTCTACTATTTTAATGTCCAATGTAAGGGCTCCGTGTAGCAAAGACAGAAGCTTGGAGCGATTCTCCACGAATGTTCATCAATAGGCCACGCTAGCCAATAATACCCGTGTTGTTTCTGGATTATTAGTGCTTCCGTGCTGGAAACTAACAGTTTTATACTTAGGACGCACTGTTAGAGTGTTTACAGCACGTCGTAAGTATCAAACAAACTCCACCATTTATGAGGTATTTTTAACTTTCCAGCACAAGAAAGTACTGTGTCTTAAGATTTACTTTTATGATCATGTTATTCCACGAGAGTTTCGGAATTGAAGGCAGGCAACGCATGAGTGCTCTATCTTTAGCAAATACCTGTCAAATAACGAAGAGTCCCACTGAACGCAACATCCATCAGATGCAGTAATCGGAACCGTTCTCATCTAAATCGAGTTTTCACATTAAAGTCAACCGACAGTCTAACCTTCGAACTGATTAAAATGTGAAAATCGAGAAACTACTTGCCAACTACGAGAAGTGATGATAATACTCGTCGTACGGAACATGAGTTGTCCACCTCAGACTGAGCCTCAAATCTGGAATTAGCTCCACTCAGGACATATATGTTCAAGCTGTTAGGGCGCTGATAACGTTCTTGACAGTCACATCTTTGTGTGTAAATAAATGATTTAAGCTTTCTTGTTTTGCATGGAAAGTTACGCATCAGCTTCGAAACTCGTTACTATGCAATTGACAGGTCAGACATTCCTTTGCGCAATTTCAGAGCCTTTCAGCATCTACCTCACTACGAAACTTTTTATAAATGTGCGTGTCTTGCATTATTTATTAAATGGGAAACCTTTCATTATCCATTCACTAATCTTTAAGATACTGAAAGAATGGTAATAATTTGTACATATTTCGAAACTTCTTGTTGACTATTTCTACATGACCGAGCGATATGGAGCAATGGGCTCGAATTTGGGAGAGAGGTGGTAAAATCTTCGTCCTGCTATCCGAATGTAGGTCTTTCGTCGCTTCTATACTCAATTTAAGGTAAATGTGGGGATGTTTCCTATGGAAAGCAGTCGACCGGTTTCCGCCTCCGCTATCCTTTATTCCATCCCTCATGGCGTCGTCACCGACGGTACGTTAAACCTTAATATTCTTTGCTTTGTTTCTGTACACTTATGAACAAGATTTTCCTTCGAACAACATCGACCGGAAGTCATATGCTGCAGGACACATCAAAATGGTATTCCTATGTTATCTCCACATACAGGTTCTATCATTTCTATACGAGAAATCTGATTCCTAAATACTATTCGCTATTTTCGATATTCTCTTTTGTAAGAGGGCAACGGCCTTGCCGCAGTGGATACACCGGTTGCCGTGCGATCACCGAAGTTAAGCACTGTTGGGCGTGGTCGGCGCTTGGATGGGTCACCATGTGCTGTTGCCATTTCTCGGGGTGCACTCAGCCTCGTGATGCCAATTGAGGAGCTATTCGACCGAATAGTAGCGGTTCCGGTCAAAGAAAACCATCATAACGACCGGGAGAGCGGTGTGCTGACCACACGCCCCTCCTATCCGCATCCTCAACTTAGGATGACACGGCGGTTGGATGGTCCCGACAGACCACTTGTGGCCTGAAGACGTAGTGGAGTGCTTTTGCAAGAAAATGTAATTTATAGAAGCTGCAGAGAAAAAAGTGTGTCATAGCGTCAAAAACATTTTGATCAAGTGTGTAACGGATAAAACTAGCATTTAAACGCAATACTTCGTAATTAGATTTAACGCACTGTCATTTGACATTAAACACAATCTCGGATGGGGGCGGGAGTCATCGAGCCATTTGTCTTAAGCGATTTAGGAAGTCAGAGAAAAATATAAATCTGGATAGCCGAAAGGATACCTGATAACTGGTTCTTCAGCAAGCGAGTCTAGTGTCTTACTACTGCGCCATATCACCCAGTATTAAACTTAGGACGAAACATAAAATAGAGAATCTCTTGTAGAAGTACAAATCCGTTGACGCAACGTAAAGCTATGATGGATTGAAAATTTGGAAACAAAAATTAATTCTGGAAGTGAATACTCGTAATATTGAGCACGTTAAAAAAGGTGTCTAAAAACGAGTTCGTGGCGGCATTGTTTATTCCTAATCAGAAATGACTAACAATTGCTCATTGATAAATGATTAGGAATAAAGAGAGATTAACTGAAGCGTACGGATCATAAATTATACACTAAAAGAAATTTGTAAGATCTGATGCAGTCCGTCAAGGAGACACGGAATTCGTGGCAGCTGTCGTAGTAGCTCATAATAAATTTGTCTTGGTCCAAATACATGAAATCAGTTAGATAAGTGGTTTCAGTTCTTCGACAACCATTTATCACAGCTACTAACACAAAGGGTACCATAAAGTACGCTGTGCGCCCTAACCAGAAGCATGTATTACGGCCGCGCGGTTTGAGGCATCATGTCATGGACTGCGCGGCCCCTCCTGTCGGAAGTTCGAGTCCTCCCTCGGGCATGGGTGTGTGTGTGTGTGTTGTTCTTAGCACAAGATAGTTTAAGTAGTGTGTAAGTCTAGGGACCGATGACTTAAACAGTTTGGTCCCTTTGGAATTCCCACATTTTTAGTGTATTACAAAGAATAAAGAGCTCAAAATGTGCCCAGTGCATTCATTACCAGCACCAGACTTACGTGGCTGTGTTGTTACGCTGGTAGTTCACTCAACTATTAAAAATGAACTGAAAGTGCTAGGGACTTAGGTTCTGTGCATTGGATTTTTGTATGCTGATCATGGAAGGAGGGGAAGGAGGGGGGGGGGGGGGGTGGGCAGCGAAGGAACATTGCCACTAGAAGAGCAAAGACACGCCGAAGGTGCTCTAGAAAGCTGACCTCACAAAAGGTCAGAACTTTGTTCCAGATGGACATCCGCGAGACGAAACGGTCCTGACAGTGGTATCGGAGATGGCTAGCTCATAGTGCGCGCCAGCCTGTCATACACCAACAATTAAATTGAACATTACAAGAGAGATACAGTATCTAAAGCTCAGGACAACACAAACTGACATTAGAAAATGGAATCTAATATAACTAAATACTGGAAAGCAATGCCAAAAGCAGGCAGCCCTCTTACTTGTGGTATTTCTTAAGAAGTGTTTACCTAATAAAACATACAAACTGCAAATGATTACATGTCACTTTCAGTGTGGATGAGGAAAAAGCCCACTTCTATCGGAGATTTGCTGATACTCATTACTCACATATACTTGGCCGACTGCAGATAATATGAATTGGTACGCTGTCTTTGTATTCCGTAGGCGTGTTGGAACTCATTTTTGCCTCCAGTCCTTAAACCGCATTTGCATTTCCGCTACCGCTGCGAGTCATTCGTTCACGTCGTTATCAGAAACGTATTAAAATCGCCGACATTTGCAATATTGTGCTAATGCTCTGCTAAAAGTGTTAGTAATATGAAGATAATGGACAGAATTGTATCTAATTACACGCTTTAACTGGAGTATTCACACTCATGGTGACCCAATAATTAATGCACGAATATTAACGTAATTGTCATTTTTAGTCAACATCCACTCATTGCGCTTCGGCAACCCAGATATAAGTATATGCCTTCGTACGCAGCAGACATAGCCCCAAATGCCACGACTGTTTAAACAGTGCACTGGACACATTGTGGGCACCTTGGTAGTTTGCCGTTTGCAGAGAATCCTTATTAGTTACCCCTCATGACCAGTTGCATTAGGAGCTACAATCTGAAGATGGATGTTTGACTACTGAAATTATCTAAGTAGTACAGTTACAACGAGAGGGTTGAGCAGTGGTTCACGATTCATGTTATACACTTCTAGACGTTGTTGAGGGTACTTAGTAGACCAAGTTTTACATAGGAACTCATGTCCAGACACGTCTTACAACGACGCTACAGAGGGTCGAAGCTACAAGCGTCGGCTCCTGTATATTTATACAGGGTGATTCCGTGATGTTAAAATTTTCTGGGATGGTGGAGAAGGATAAATGTATCGATTTGAGGTAAAGGTCCCTGCACCAAAAATGGACTAGTCTCTTTCTGTAGCGTCGTTGGATGACGTTTCCGGACACGCGTTCCTATGTAAAACTTTATCTACTAAGGCAGCGCAATAACCTCTAGAAGTGTGTAACATGAATTGTGAAACACTCTGTAAAACTATCCCCTGACGTTTTCTCTCCGACTGCGTGAGACGTCTTCGGGGGTAAAACAGGAACTGCAGCAAGTGCTCGAGGGACTCTGTACTCACAGCGATGTGCAGAGACCATCACCATTTGTCGGGTGATACTAACTAATGCGAGAATTATCGCACAATCAGCTTAACAGCTCATCCATCGAAGCTGCTTACAAGAATAATATACAGAAGAATGGAAAAGAAAATTGAGAATGCGCTACGTGACGATCAGTTCGGCTTTAGGATAAGTAAAGGGACGAGAGAGGCAATTCTGACGTTACGGCTAATAATGGAAGCAAGGCTAAAGAAAAATCAAGACACTTTCATAGGATTTGTCGACCTGGAAAAAGCGTTCGACAATATAAAATGGTGCAAGCTGTTCGAGATTCTGGAAAAAGTAGGGGTAAGCTATAGGGAGAGACGGGTCATATACAATATGCACAACAACCAAGAGGGAATAATAAGAGTGGACATTCAAGAACGAAGTGCTCGTATTAAGAAGGGTGTAAGACAAGGCTGTAGCCTTTCGCCCCTACTCTTCAATCTGTACGTCGAGGAAGCAATGATGGAAATAAAAGAAAGGTTCAGGAGTGGAATTAAAATACAAGGTGAAAGGATATCAATGATACGATTCGCTGATGACATTGCTATCCTGAGTGAAAGTGAAGAAGAATTAAATGATCTGCTGAACGGAATGAACAGTCTAATGAGTACACAGTATGGTTTGAGAGTAAATCGGAGAAAGACGAAGGTAATGAGAAGTAGTAGAAATGAGAACAGCGAGAAACTTAACATCAGGATTGATGGTCACGAAGTCAATGAAGTTAAGGAATTCTGCTACCTAGGCAGTGAAATAACCAATGACGGACGGAGCAAGGAGGACATCAAAAGCAGACTCGAAATGGCAAAAAAGGCATTTCTGGCCGAGAGAAGTCTGCTAATATCAAATACCGGCCTTAATTTGAGGAAGAAATTTCTGAGGATGTACGTCTGGAGTACAGCATTGTATGGTAGTGAAACGTGGACTGTGGGAAAACCGGAACAGAAGAGAATCGAAGCATTTGAGATGTGGTGCTATAGATGAATGTTGAAAATTAGGTGGACTGATAAGGTAAGGAATGAGGAGGTTCTACGCAGAATCGGAGAGGAAAGGAATATGTGGAAAACACTGATAAGGAGAAGGGACAGGATGATATGACATCTGATAAGACATGAGGGAATGACTTCCATGGTACTAGAGGGAGCTGTAGAGGGCAAAAACTGTAGAGGAAGACAGAGATTGGAATACGTCAAGCAAATAACTGAGGACGTAGGTTGCAAGTGCTACTCTGAGATGAAGAGGTTAACACAGGAAAGGAATTCGTCGCGGGCCGCATCAAACCAGTCAGTAGACTGATGACCAAAAAAAAAAACTAACTAATGATTATGTCTCGAATAACAGCAACACATGATCATTCTGTTTGCACCAAGTCTGCATCATTATTTTATTTGCGTCAGTTCTCTCCACTATTAAACTTATTATGGTGTTTGTAAACCTCTATTGCCTCTCTACACGTATGGCAATATAATACATTGTCTTTGATAAAAACGATAGTTTCACTTAATTTCATTTCGTAGTTTTTATCTCGGAAAGTCTGTTCTGCTACGACCGATTTGTCACAAAGTCACTGGCTGCATTTCATTTGGTGTTCAGCTAAATGAGTATCACTTCCTTCTGTGGTCTCAATGTATATTTGACCACAACGCCACGAAATATTAAAAACCCCAGTTTTTGTTGGTGGATGTATGGCATCAAATGACTTATGGTGCTGCCCCCTACAGCCCGTCGAGCCCTTGTTACTGTTGCCGGTTTAGGTGCGAAGATGTCTCCCGCAGCGGATGACGAACCGTCAGGGCTCGGTTTTATACCAGCCTGTCAGCCTAGAAACTCCAAATGAAGCAAACATAGGCAGTGAAAACCTACATCGCATATTTGTCTTTTCATTTTCTCATTTTCACTGCGATCTAGATAAATTTGTTGTTACTGTTGCGGACTTCAGTCATAAGACTGGTTTGCGTGCATCTCTCCATGCTACTCTGTCCTGTGTAAGCCTCCTTACCCCACCCCCCCCTCCCACCCCACCACACACACACACACACACACACACACACACACACACACACACACACACACACACACGCTTTCCTCTAGTACTAAATTGGTGATCCCTTGACGTCTCTGAACTTGTCCTGTCAACCGTTCCCTTCTTCTTGTCATGTTGTGCCACAAATTTCTTTTCTGTTTAACACCTCCTCATTAGTTACGTGATCTACCCATCTAATCTACAGCATTCCTCTGTAGCACGATATTTAGAAAACTTCTACTCTCTTGTCTAAGCTGTTTGTCGTCAATGTTTCACTTTCATATACAGCCACTTTCAACAAAGACTTTCCAACACCTAAGTATTTGATATTATAATTTTTTTCAGAACGCTTTCCTTCCCATTACCAGTCTACACCTTA
This sequence comes from Schistocerca cancellata, assembly GCF_023864275.1. Lineage (NCBI taxonomy): Eukaryota > Metazoa > Arthropoda > Insecta > Orthoptera > Acrididae > Schistocerca > Schistocerca cancellata. The sequence continues at coordinate 144,176,064 of NC_064633.1, forward strand.
TACCCTCTCTGCTTCGCCCATGATGAGTTATTTTGCTGTCCAAATAGCAAAACTTATGTGATACTTTGAGAGTCTCGTTTCTCAATCTAATTCCCTCAGCATAGCCTGATTTAATCGGACTGCATTCCATTATCCTTTTTTTTATGTTCATCTTACATCCTCCTTTCAAGCCACTGTCCAATCCCCACTGCTCTTCGTAGTTCTTTGCTATCCCTGACAGATGTACAGTGGCATCAGTAAACTTCAAAGTATTTATTATCTGTCCCTGAACTTGAATCATTACACCAAATTTTTCTTCGGTTTCCTTTACTACTTGCTTGATGTACGGATTGCATAACATCTGGGATAGGCTACAACCGTGTCTGCCGACCTCAGTGGCCGAGCGGTTCTAGGCGCTTCAGTCTGGAACCGCGCGACCGCTTCGGTCATAGTTTCGAATCCTGCCTCGGGCAGGTTAGTTAGGTTCAAGTAGTTCTAAGTTCTAGGGGACTGATGACCTCAGATGTTAAGTCCCATAGTGCTCAGAGCCATTTGAACCATTTTTACAACCCTGTCTCCCTTCTCATCCACTGCTTCCGTCTCATGGCCATCGATTCTTGTAACTGCTGCCTAATTTTTGTGCAAGTTGCAAATTGCCCTTCACTCCCCGTATTTTTTACTCCTGCTACCTTCAGAATTTCAAAGAGTATTCCAGTCAACATGGCCAAAAACTTTCTCCAAGTCTACAAATACTATAATCGTCGGTTTGCTTTGCCTTAACCTATCTACTAAGACACGATGTAGGGTCAGTATTGCCAGACAGATCTGTAGTAACAGGAGTGTAGTTGATCGATAACGACTTGCTGTATGCACAGCGAAATAACGCGGGGAAAAAATTTCCGTGGGGATAACTCGAAAATTGAAAACTGTGTCACATGTATGTACGCAGGTGACGCAGAAAGGCTGCGGCCGGGATTTAATCTGCCTTGCGTTGCCGCCGGTGACCGGTTGGCGAGACTGCCAAACACGGGCGCGTGCGAGCGGCTTGGAGAACGGAACCGCCGTGCAAAGCAAACAGCCGTAATTAAACTGGCTGCGCGCTACCGGCCGCAGTGGGTTTACAATGCAGATGAGCGTGGGGTGGGCCACCGGCAGAGAGAGACCTGCGCGTGGTTACTGGGTGCGGCCGTGGCGCCAGCCAAGCCGCTCAAATATCTGGGAAGCCGGCTGGACCAGTGTTAGCCTATCATCCGGTGACTGTTGGATCACTACACTGTCACCAAAGACTGCAACAGGCACAGTAACTGGGCAAGTGAGCCATTGTATCAATACCCAAATGTGGAATCACTGTACCGGGGAAACTCTAGGAGAAGCAGGTGGAAACACGGCGAGAAATGCATGCTTGAACATGAATGCAGATGCAAGTCACGCATGCAGGTCGTGTAGTTGTTATTTGACCACGAACGGCGCCAGTACGCCTCCTCAGTACGTTGCAAGTATCAGTCAAAAATGTTCCAATGAGTGTGAATTTCTAAGGCGTCAAACTGCTGAGGTCATCGGTCCCTAAACTTACACTAATTAAACCAACCTACGCTAAGAACAACACACACACTCATGCCGGAGGCGGGAGGGGCCGCGCAATCCGTGACATGGCGCCTCAAACCATGCAGCCACTGCGCGCGGCAAGTACGAGGTGCATTCAAGTTCTAAGGCCTCCGATTTTTTTTTCTAATTAACTACTCACCCAAAATCGATGAAACTGGCGTTACTTCTCGACGTAATCGCCCTGCAGACGTACACATTTTTCACAACGCTGACGCCATGATTCGATGGCAGCGACGAAGGCTTCTTTAGGAGTTTGTTTTGACCACTGGAAAATCGCTGAGGCAATAGCAGCACAGCTGGTGAATGTGCGGCCACGGAGAGTGTCTTTCATTGTTGGAAAAAGCCAAAAGTCACTAGGAGCCAGGTCAGGTGAGTAGGGAGCATGAGGAATCACTTCAAAGTTGTTATCACGAAGAAACTGTTGCGTAACGTTAGCTCGATGTGCAGGTGTGTTGTCTTGGTGAAACAGCACACGTGCAGCCCTTCCCGGACGTTTTTGTTGCACTGCAGGAAGGAATTTGTTCTTCAAAACATTTTCGTAGGATGCACCTGTTACCGTAGTGCCCTTTGGAACGCAATGGGTAAGGATTACGCCCTCGCTGTCCCAGAACATGGACACCATCATTTTTTCAGCACTGGCGGTTACCCGAAATTTTTTTGGTGGCGGTGAATCTGTGTGCTTCCATTGAGCTGACTGGCGCTTTGTTTCTGGATTGAAAAATGGCATCCATGTCTCATCCATTGTCACAACCGACGAAAAGAAATTCCCATTCATGCTGTCGTTGCGCGTCAACATTGCTCGGCAACATGCCACACGGGCAGCCGTGTAGTCGTCCGTCAGCATTCGTGGCACCCACCTGGATGACATTTTTCGCATTTTCAGGTCGTCATGCAGGATTGTGTGCACAGAACCCACAAAAATGCCACCTCTGGATGCGATCTGTTCAACAATCATTCGGCGATCCCCCAAAACAATTCTCTCCACTTTCTCGATCATGTCGTCAGACCGGCTCGTGCGAGCCCGAGGTTGTTTCGGTTTGTTGTCACACGATGTGCTGCCTTCATTAAACTGTCGCACCCACGAACGCACTTTCGACACATCCATAACTTCATCACCACATGTCTCCTTCAACTGTCGATGAATTTCAATTGGTTTCACACCACGCAAATTCAGAAAACTAATGATTGCACGCTGTTCAAGTAAGGAATTCAGTATTTAAAACAGTTCTCATTCTCGCCGCTGGCGGTAAAATTCCATCTGCCGTACGGTGCTGCTATCTCTGGGACGTATTGACAACGAACGCGGCCTCATTTTAAAACAATGCGCATGTTTCTATCTTTTTCCAGTCCGGAGAAAAAAAATCGGAGGCCTTAGAACTTGAATGCAGCTCGTATCAGGCGGGGTCAGAATAGGGTTCTATGTAGTTGTGCTTTATGACGTAAATAACGAGGAGAACACGGCAAGTGCCATAGTCTGATTTTCCAGAAACATCGCTCAGTGAAAGTGGAGCCAAAGTTAGCGAAGACGTGTCTCAGCTTATTCGTAGATACTCGACCATTTCTGAGAAAACGATCGTCAAAGTTTTCGACGTAATTTTGACTCCTTTTAGTGTCTAGCGTCGCCACCTTATACTTTTGCGTCCCGTGGTGGAAACCAGATTGTTTTTATCTTTTTCATTTAACTTCCCATGTCCGCAGAAGGCTTCCTCATGAATGTTCCTTATCAACTCAGCGGATACAAGGACGTTATATTAATTGTAAAATTACCAACTGAGTTTCACAATAACTGTCACACATTTATCGCAAAACTCGGGTGGGAAAGCACGGCCAGATATGAAGGACTTATTACAATAGTGGTACAAGTCCATTTTTGTTTATTCTGAAATACAGAGTCCTAAATGAGCGCTGAAAAATGTGCAGTTGATGTACCAGAAATATTTAAGCATATGGTTTCTTGCTAGAGATGAACCTTTCTTTCTGTTTGTTTGGACCATTAATGTGAGAAGCATTATAGACAGAAAAGTGGAGGTAATGGACTTGTACCACTATTGAAATAAGACCTTCATATACTGTACGCCATTTATACCACCGTCTACGGATTCACAGGCTAAACTGACACATTTCTGGAGGTTTAATACGAGCGTAAGTTTCTTGCAAACTGCAGCGGAAACCTTACCGCTTGGAATTGCTGCAAGCTCTGACTTCCGATGACGAAGTCAAATGCTTTGAATTTTAGACCGTAGCACCAGCTTATGGAAGAGGACGGGTTCTGTGAGAAGCTCTTCACCTATGAAGCAACACTTTTTTTTAATGGCACAGAGAACAGGCATGATGTGCGAATCTGGAGGGGACAATTCTCACGCTGTCCTGTAGAACATCTGAGATTCGCCGAAAATTAATGTGATGTGTGTACTCTCACAGTTTACTGTCCCTTTTTCTTATACAGAAGACCGTTACAGAACACGTGTACCTAAACATGGTGGAAAATTAACTCGTTCCACAGATAGAGACCGACAGTACGGACTTCCATCTACCTATACGTTAGTGCTGCACAACACTTCCATCACGATGTTCGTGAATTTCTTAAACCGATGGAACGGTCATGATCGGGTTAATGATCAGTAGTTTATGTTGTGGCCAATACTGTACATACTCCCGACCCCAATTTTTTGTGGGTTTATATGAAAGATTCAGTGTTTGCGCCTCCTCGACCAACAAACCTAACAGAACTGCGAGCTCGAATACACACTGCTTTTGAGCAGACTAATAGAGAGATGCTGCGCCGAAAGTGGGAAGAACTTTATTATCGACTTGATGTCTGGATAGTCATTAGGGGGCACGTATGATTCACTTGTAATAAGAACTAAAATTTTTTTGAGTTTTTCAGTGTGTGTACATAGCCCTGTGACATGGTGTCAAATAATATACTGAGGTGACAAAAGCCACGGAAAGCGATATGCACATATAGAGGTGACGGTAGTATCGGAAACACAAGGCACATGGCGCAGGTTGCCATTTGAACTCAGGCGATTCGTGTGACATGGTTTCCGACGTGATGATGGACGCACGTCGAAAATTAACAGACTTTGAACGCGCGATGATAGTTCGAGCAGGACGGATGGTCCATTCCATTTCGGAAATCATTAGGGAATTCAGTGTTCCGCTATCTTCAGTGTCAAGAGTGTGTCGAAAATACCACATTTCAGGCATCAGCACGGACAACGCAGTGGCCGACGGCCTTCACTTAACGACGGGAAGCAGAAACGTTAGCGTAGAGCTGTCAGTACTAACAGACAAGCAACAACTGCGAGAAATAACTGCAGATATTGTTGTGGGACGTACGACGAACGTATCGGTTACGAAAGTAGTTGTGGGTTGGCAGGAGAGCCAACACCGGGTTACCAGAGGAAGCCCAAACTCGTTTTAGCTCACGCAGGCTGTCGTGAGGTCTGGAACAGGACAAGGAAATTAGACTTTAGAAAAAACGGACTTAGCTGGTGGAATACTTAACTTTAATCCACAAATGGTGAACGTCGCTCTTGACTGTACATTATTCACAATATCAATAGTAACTGAACATGGCGCCTTGCTAGGTCGTAGCAAATGACGTAGCTGAAGGCTATGCTAACTATCGTCTCGGCAAATGAGAGCGTATTTTGTCAGTGAACCATCGCTAGCAAAGTCGGTTGTACAACTGGGGCGAGTGCTAGAAAGTCTCTCTAGACCTGCCGTGTGGTGGCGCTCGGTCTGCAATCACTGATAGTGACGACACGCGGGTCCGACGTACACTAACGGACCGCGGCCGATTTAAAGGCTACCACCTAGCAAGTGTGGTGTCTGGCGGTGACACCACAAAAGTGCGGCGAAATTTGGCACTAATGTGCTATGGCAGCGGACGACCGACGCGAATGCTTTGGTAACAGCGCGACATCGCCTGCAGCGCCTGTTCTAGGCCCGTCACCATATGTGTTGGATCCCAGACGACTGGAAAACCGTGCCCTGTTCAAATGAGTCGCGATTTCAGTTGGTAAGAGCTGATGGTAGGGTTCGAGTGTGGAACAGATTCCACGAAGCCGTGGGCCCAAGTCAACAAGGCACTGTGCAAACTGGCAGTGTCTCCGTGATGGTGTGAGCTGTGTCTACGTGGAGTGGACTGGGCTCTCTGACCCAACTGATCCGACCATTGACTGGAAACAGTTATGTTCCACTACCTGGAGACAATTTACAGCCATTCGTGGACTTCATGTTCCCAAACAACGATAGCATTTTTATGGATGACAGTGCACTATGTCATGAGGCCAGAACTGTTCGCGACTGGTTTGAAGAACATTCTGGACAATTCAAACGAATGATTGGGCCGACAAACATCAAACGTCATCAAGAGGCCAGGTCGTGCACAAAATCCTGCAGCGGAAATACTTTCGCAGTTATGAACGACTATAGCGGCAGCATGGCTCGGTATTTCTGCTGGTGACTTCCAGGGACTTGCCGAGTCCATGCCACGTCAACTTGCTGCACTACGCAGGCAAAAGGAGGTCAAACATGATGATAGGATGTATCCCATGATGTTTTCCACCTCAGTGTATAGTTACAGAAAATCTGCGAAACGCCGGCCGGAGTGGCTGAGCGGTTCTAGGCGCTATAGTCTGGAGCCGCGCGATCGCTACTGTCGCAGGTTCGACTCCTGCCGCGAGCATGGATGTGTGTGATGTCCTTAGGTTAGTTATGTTTAAGTAGTTCTAAGTTCTGGGGGACTGATGACCACAGCAGTTAAGTCCCATAGTGCTCAGCGCCAAATCGGCGAAACTACCCCATTCACTTGCAATAATCGTGTGTAAAGAGCTCCTTGTATAGACGGCGAGGCGGTCGAGGAGAGCGTGGCTTGCTGGGAACGGCTGGGCAGCCTGCGCCCTGCGGCAGGTGATGTTCTCGTAGTTTCGACTGGCGCGCCTCGTGCCGGGCTGTTCCATTAGGGCGGCTATAACTCGCCCTATTTTTATCGCCGCGCTGTGCCACGCCCTCTGCCGCTGCAGCACCGCTTCCAGGCTGCATCCCCCGCTGCACGCCTCTCATTCTGACAGAAGCGGTTTCTTTTATCGCACTTAAAACTCCACAGCGCTGGAATCACCGTTTTACATTAAAGAACTACAAGCCGGCCGTTGTGACTGAGCGGTTCTAGGCGCTTCAGTCCGGAACCACGCTGTTGCTACGGTCGTAGGATCGAATCCTGCCTCGGGCACGGATGTGTGTGATGTCCTTAGGTTAGTTAGATTGAAGTAGTTCTAAGTCTAGGGGACTGATGACCTCAGATGTTAAGTCCCATAGAGCTTTGAGGCATTTTCTTTTTTTAAAGAACTACAACGAGATGCTTCTCTCACATTTTCAAACAAAAATGTGTTGGGTACTAGGTGAGTTCGCGCCGTTGGCCGGCGACTTATTTATTCCAATTCTGTTACTCCACCTCCTGCTGCCCCCCTCTCTGTCCATCTCGAAAATGGTTCAAATGGCTCTGAGCACTATGGGACTTAACTTCTGAGGTCATCAGTCCACTAGAACTTAGAACTACTTACACCTAACTAACCTAAGGACATCACACACATACATGCCCGTGTCAGAATTCGAACCTGCGACCGTAGCGGTCGCGCGGTTCCAGACTGTAGTGCCTAGAACCGCTCGGCCACCCTGGCCTGCCCTCTGTCCATCTCCTCCTCCCTCATATCCGTCTCCATGTCCTCCTTCCCGTCTACGCCATTCTTTCTCCAAGTTTTCCTGCCCCACCCCAACATAACGTAATTGGTTCTTGTCGCATCAGTAGTTTTTCGTGGAGCCACGTCTTGATCCCTGAGTCAATAGATGGGGACGTTTGCAAGACAACAACCATCTGCACGAACAGTTCGACGACGTTTGCAGCAGCATGGACTATCAGATCGGAGACCATGGCTGCGGTTAGCCTTGATGCTGCATCAAAGACAGGATCGCCTGTGATGGTGTACTCAACGACGAACCTGGGTGCACGAATGGCAAAACGTCACTTTCTCGGATGAATCCAGGTTCTGTTTACAGCATCATGATGGTCGCATCCGTGTTTGGCGACATCGCGGTGAACGCACATTGGAAGCGTGTATTCGTCATCGCCATACTGGCGTATCACCCGGCGTGATGGTGTGGGGTCACCCCTTGTTCGCATTGAAGACACTTTGAACAGTGGACGTTACAATTCAGATGTATTACGACCCGTGGCTCTACCCTTCATTCGATCTCTGTAACATGTGTACCAAGTTTGGTTGAAATCGATCCAGACGTTTAGGATTTGTTTTTACCCGTTGCTTTGCCCGGATACGCAAAGTTCACATATACTTATAATATATTTTACGTATTCCACACATATTTGAACACGTATTTCAACCAAAATCTCTACCGAATTACACCTTACAGTTACGTTTCTACGCAGCTTATGCCGTCATATCTTCTGATTTATGTATTGTACACTGATATATTTTGTAGGTACATTCAGCAGCATATGTGGATAATGTCTGCGAAATGTAAACAGAGTAAGTAGCGAAGAAGTAATAAATTTAAGAGTCATGCTTGATACGGGAGTTACACTCCATGAACAGCGAAAACTTAGTAAGCTATAAACTTCTTCCTTTTCATAATTTTGTGGGAGTTGTCAGCGATAAAAAGTTTCTCTATGGTTTGAAATGTACGTAAAGTTTGTTGTAATTCATTGAGTTCTCTGATTCTCAAATACTGGATGAATAAAGTCTAAGTAATCGCGTGTCGTGGGCTACATTACCTTTTCACCGCCACCTCTACCACTTTGATAGGTAAATGGTTACAAACACAGCGATTCCTTCCATACAGAAAGTGATATATGTGCAAAGTTTGGTTGACATCGGTACAGTGGTTTAGGAGGAGCTGTGAAACATACACAGGGTGATTCTTATTAACGTTTAAAAAAACTCCGTAGCTTCATAGATAATGCTGAGAAAAGTGGTTTACTGTAAGATACATGGGGCCTCAAATTTTGGGAAACAGAAGTGGTTGACAAATAATGAACGCGTTACGTCAAATCCAAGATACGGAGGGTATTTTCGAGAGCGTGCCTGAAGGGACGATTGAGATATGCAACACTTGCACTCAAGCGAATGGTGCGAACACCATAGGCAGATTTGATCTGTTGCAAATGTAGAAGGTACAGAATTATCGTCCTCGCTGTAAGGAAGCAAAAGCTGTTCTTATTTACTGGTAATAATGTAATTCGGGAGCTTATACTCCATTACTTGTGATGCAAAACAGTAGGTTTTTGTTGCACTGTACTTTACAATGAACTAGGAAAGGCCACGAGACCGGTAATTACATTGAGGTATTGCGTTACTGATTTAAACACATAATTGTCTCACGCAATGGAGAAATGTAATGTACTGTAAGGTAAAATTATGGAACTACCCGTTATCATTTACAAATTAGGCCCCCTAGAGCTGGTAGTGGGGCCATTAATCCGTTGTACCTCAGTTTTTTTGAACTGATGGACGCTATCTCATGCAGCGATAACTAACTGACTTCCACGTATGAAAGTCTGCCTTATTGCAACCCACAGACGCTTGCTTGTTTGCCCAATTACGTTTCACTACACTTTTAACACGTCAGTCACTGATCGCATGTCGTAAGTGCGCCTCTTGAATCGATTTGTATCTGAGACGTAACTGACCCCTTGTGCTGTTTCGATATGTGATCTAAAGCGACATATTACGTCTTTGCCTGCAGCTACGCAACTGCCGACTTCGTGCCTCGTCGGGGGCCATCCGCGCTCTCTGCCGCGTTGACTTAACGGCAGTCCCGACCAGCCCGCTGTCGGATGTTTGCCACCAGTAACTGGAGCACGGCCATCCAAGGGCAATTGCTGGCAATCGTGTGCGAGATGAACGATGTGAGCAACTGCTGGAATTCAATATTATTTCGAGCGACTGGGTAGTATTCTGTCTGGCTCTGAGCACTATTGGACTTAACATCTGAGGTCATCAGTCCCCTAGAACTTAGAACTACTTAAACCTAACTAACCTAAGTACATCACACACATCCATGCCCGAGGCAGGTTTCGAACCTGCGACTGTAGTGGTCGCGCGGATCCAGACTGAAGCGCCTACAGCCGCTCGGCCACATCGGTCGGCTGTAGCTTAAAGTTAAAATTAAAGATATCACTGCAGGGGTTCGAAATGGTCACCATTAACGTCCACACACAATCGATGCCACCGAACTGCAGCACGAACTACTGACTGCAACGTCACGAACGTACGATGGATTCTCGAAGTTTAGCCGGCCGCGGTGGTCTAGCGGTTCTGGCGCTGCAGTCCGAAACCGCGGGACTGCTCCGGTCGCAGGTTCGAATCCTGCCTCGGGCATGGGTGTGTGTGATGTCCTTAGGTTAGTTAGGTTTAAGTAGTTCTAAGTTCTAGGGGACTTATGACCTAAGATGTTGAGTCCCATAGTGCTCAGAGCCATTTGAGCCATTCTCGAAGTTCATCCAATGTGGGTGGCTTTTGTCGATAAACGACGTCCTTTAGTGTTCCCCACAGGTAAAAGTCGAGAAAAGTTACGTCTAGGGAACGTGGTGGATACTCCACAACACCTCTACGGCCTATCCATCTTCCTGGTAGATTTTCGTCGAGATACGCCCTAACACGATTTTGGTAGTGGGCTGGGGCATCATCTTGTTGAAAGTAAACTCTTTCGTCTCCATACAAGTCTAGGATGGCAGGTAAAAAGGATGTCTGAAGCTTCTGAAGGTACACCTCACCGGTAACTGTGCCGTCAAAGAAGAATGGCCAAATCAAGCCCCTGCAAGACAACCCCACTACCCATTTACTCCTGCCAAATTCACGGCTTTGTCTACATGGACGTTCGGATTTTCGAAGAGACAGTAGATGCAATTGTGGCGATTTACTGTACCATTGAGTTTGAACTGTGTCTCATCAGACCACACAATCATCTCTACAAACTCTTCATCGTTGCCCACCATGTCAGTAAGCTACTCGCAGTACTCCATTATACGACCTGGATCGACCTCGTTTATAACGTGTAGCAATCGTGGGATGTAGCACTTCCACTTTGCTGTCTTCAAAATTCGCCGAACACTTGAGCGACTCACTCCAGTTTCACGGGCACACTGTTTCACAGACTTCAGTGGTGAGCGAGTGAATTGTTTTAACACACGACGGGAGTTAGTTGGACTTGTTACTATTACAGGTCGTCCAGATCGTTCTTTGTGTACATCTTTAACACAGCCTTCGGCTTCAAGTTTGTCTCGAATGCGACGAATCGTTAAACGTGTCGGTGGCTCTGTTTGATACTCATTTCGCCATTGCCGTTGAACCTCATTAAGGTTTTCGTACTTAAAATACCACTTCGAAACTGACTTCCTTTCATCGAATGTAAGCCTTGCGCCAGCCATGTTTACTCGAGTAAGTAGGTGCAACTAAGAACAAAACACTGACTATCTGGCGACTGTCATCTGACAAATCAAAACAACGCAATACAACGCTTGTGTGGCGATTGCCGGAACTACAAACTATTACACTACCGAAGATGAGATAACTCCGTCAATTAATTTGCCAATTGTGAACTTTTAGCCAGCCGGTGTGGCCGTGCGGTTCTAGGCGCATCAGTCTGGAACCGCGGGACCGCTACGGTCGCAGGTTCGAATCAGGCCTCGGGCATGGATGTGTGTGATGTCCTTAGGTTAGTTAGGTTTAAGTAGTTCTAAGTTCTAGGGGACTGATGACCTCAGAGGTTAAGTCCCATAGTGCTCAGAGCCATTTGTGGGCTTTTAAACAGTGGATACTTTTTTTTTATCCCTCTGTATACAGACTATCGAGGACAGCTACAACAGTTTTCGGTCAACTTGCCTGAGGAGGGGTTACAATAGGTTTACGACAGCCTTCGCAATCGAATCGAACCGTACATGCTGGGCACAGGGGGTTGCAGCGTCATACTGATGTGGGGACTCTTACTTCGAAATTCTTTGTAAGTCTGATTTCTTGTAATCATTGCAAGAACGTAACATACTCGCTCAAACCGTGAAATTTCATTTCGTTTGCTCATTCCCTTCTGACTATTTTTGTGGGACAGTGTAGTTACGAGTTCATTTATAGCTGCATTATAAAACTGTGTCTGTGATCGGATACACTGATGCTCGTCCGTAGGACCAAATGCTAACTGCATCTGTACTGTGATTTACGTATGTGAGGCACACACAGAGATCGCGAAAGGAGATTATTTCCCTGGAAAGCATTCCAGTTGTCTGGTGTACTCACATTTATTGCGAAACGTCTGGGAAGACTTTTCGGCGCACAAGATATTGTTTCCGCCATGGCTGGGCGGATATTGAACCAGTGCCACGAAAACCCAATAAACCGACTGCTTCGGCAGGGCCGGCGCCTAGGTAGAGGGAGAGCTGCAGGGGGTGGGGGGGAGGTGGTGGGCGGAGGACATTGCTGTGCGACCTCTAATGAGAAAATTTTATTGCTCCGCCTCGGGGGATGACTGGAATAGAGGCCCGCTCCCACAACAGCTTTAGTGTCGGGGTTGCGGCGTACTGCGACATGAGGATTGCACTGCTACAGCTACCATAACAGCAAATTTTACTGTCGGTCTAGTTAAGGTACATTTCTGATGTAGTGTATAGCCAGTGTGCATGCTACGTCGTGGAACAATACAAATTTGTTGTACAAGAGCTGGATGTGGATATTTTCGAAAAAAAAAGAGAATATTTTAAGTAGCTGTCCTCCCCCCCCCTCTCTCTCTCTCTCTCTCTCTCTCACACACACACACACACACACACACACACACACACACACACGTACACGTACAAAATGTGGAGGTCAGTCACTCATTTGGCGCGGTCCATGTTTGAAGCTCTAAAAAATAAAGACGAAAAATAATCTGAAATGGCACCAGCGTGTCGTCAAGGTAATCTAAATGCTCGTACAATCTTTGCACTCGCTAATCTCTCCGACTGTGATGACCTGAAGACGGAATTGCTAGACTTTCTTTTTTTTTCTCTCTCTTTTGCTTGTGCAGTTTTTCCCGCGGATGCGCAGGCCGGCATGGTTAATCAGCTGTGGCAATGTTAGTTGAAGGGGTGGCCGGATGCCCTTCCTGACGCCACCCCGTACCTCCCCAGGAAGGAATTAGTGTACCCCAACTGTCTGCGACTAGTGTAATCCATGGAATAGTGCGAAAGTGTTCAGATGTCTGCGAACCGTGTAACTGAGGCGTGACGTGGGGACCAGCCCGGTGTTCACCTAGGGGGATGTGGAAAACCGCCTAAAAACCACATCCAGTCTGGCCCTCGTCGTTAATCTGCAGGGCCGGCGCGCCTACGCGAGTCCAGGAAGCAGCGCGTTAGCGCGCTCGGCTAACCTTGCGGGTACGGAATTGCTAGACTGCCTTCACTTAATAGTGTCGTATAGCATAACAGCCTGTGGTAATCCATCTAGGACAATGAGACAGGAGCTGGAATTGAAATACTTGGGTAATGAAAACTGAAACCAACAACTGGATTTCAATTCGGTAGTTGTTTATTTAAAACATGCTACCAGGTACGATGAGAAGAAGTTTCATCTTCAAGCCCCAAACGTTATCTGCCATCAAGAGAGATAGGGTTGCAGTATTAGGATCAGAATTTAAGGACTTTGGAATACCTATGATCGAATAAGGCAGAAGGGATAGAGATAACATACCATCAGAATTTCTGAAATAATTGGGCGAAAAGACGGCAAAACGACTGTTCACGTTGGTGTGTAGTACGTATGAGTCTGGCGATATACTATCTGACTTTCGGAAACACTTCATTCACACAAGACGCCGACAAGTGCGAGAATTATCACACAATCAGCTTAACAAGCTCTTGCATCCAAGTTTACGACAAGAATAATATAAGGAAGAATGGAAAAGACAACTGACGATGGGTTAAATGACGATTCGTTTGGCTTTAGGAAAGATAAAGGCATCAGAGAGACAAACCTAACGTTGCAGATGATAATGGAAACAAGACTAAAGAAAAATCGAGATACGTTCATAGGATTTGTTGATCTGGAAAAAGCGTTTGACAATGTCAAATGGTGCAAGACGTTCTCAATTCTGAGAAAAATATTGGGCAGACTATAGGGGAAGAAGGGTAATACACAATTTATACAAGATGTAAGTAGGCTGTTTAGGTTGTTATATTGGTAACGTCACGTAGCGCTCTGGATGTAAATCACTGTGTCGCTAGTTTGCATTGTTTTCTGCCATTGTAGTGTTGGGCAGCTGGCTGTTAACAACGCGTAGCGTTGCGCAGTTGGAGGTGAGCTGCCAGCAGTGGTGGATGTTGGGAGAGAGATGGCGGAGTTTTGAAATTTGTAAGACTGGATGTCATGAACTGCTATATATATTATGACTATTAAGGTAAATACATTGTTTGTTCTCTACTAAAATCTTTTATTTGCTAACTATCCCTATCAGTAGTTAGTGCCTTCCGTAGTTTGAATCTTTTATTTAGCTGGCAGCAGTGGCGCTCGCTGTATTGCAGTAGTTCGAGTAATGAAGATTTTTGTGAGGTAAGTGATTTGTGAAAGGTATAGGTTAATGTTAGTCAGGGCCATTCTTTTGTAGGGATTTTTGAAAGTCAGATTGCGTTCCGCTAAAAATATTGTGTGTCAGCTTAAGCACAGTCTTGTATAATTTTTCTAAGGGGACGTTTCAAAGAGTCAAGAGAGAACAGTACGAGTGCAAGAACAAGAACAAAGTGCTTGGATTAAGAAGGGCCGGCCGGAGTGGCGGTTCTAGGCGCTGCAGTCTGGAACCGCGCGGCCGCTACGGTCGCAACCTCGAACCCTGCCTCGGGCATGGATGTGTGTGATGTCCTTAGGTTGGTTAGATTTAAATAGTTCTAAGTTCTAGGGGACTGATGACCTCAGAAGTCAAGTCCGATAATGCTCAGAGCCATTTGAACCACTTTTGATTAAGAAGGGTGCAAGACAGGGATGTAGTCTTTCTCCCCTACTGTTCAATCTATTCATCGAAGAAGCAATGATGGAAATAGAGAAAAGGTTGAAGAGTTAAACTAAAATTCAAGATGAAAGACTATCGATGACAACTTTCTCTGATGTTGCTATCCTCTGTGACAGTGAAGAAGAATTGCAAGATCTGTTGAATGGAATGAACAGTCTAACAAGTACAGAATATGGATTGAGAGTAAATCCAAGAATGACGAAAGTAATGAGAAGTAGCACAAATGAGAAAAGCGAGAATCTGAACATCAGAATTGGGGATCACTAAGTAGGTGAGGTTAGGGAATTCTGCTACCTAGGCAGCAAAATAATCCGTTACGGACGGAGCAAGGAGTACATAAAAAGCGGATTAGCACTATTAGAAAGGCTATTCATCGCTAAGGGACGTCTACTAGTATCAACAAACATAGGCCATAATTTGAGGAAGAAATGTCTGAGAATATAAGTTTGGAGCACAGCACTGTATGGTAGTGAAACATGCGCTGCTGGAAAGCCTGAAAAGAAGAGAATCTAAACATATGAGATGTGGTGCTACAGAAGAACGTTGAAAATTAGGTTGACTGATAACGTTAGGACTGAGGCTGTTCTCAACCAAATCGGCCAGGAAAGGAATATATGGCAAACGCTAAGAAGAAGAAGAAGAAGAAGAAGAAGAAGAAGAAGGAGAAGGGATGGCAGGACATCTGTTAAGGTATCACGGAATAATTTCCATGGTACTACAGGGAGTTGTAGAGGGAGACAGAAATGGTTCAAATGGTTCTGAGCACTATGGGACTCAACATCTTAGGTCATAAGTCCCCTAGAACTTAGAACTACTTAAACATAACTAACCTAAGGACATCACACACACCCATGCCCGAGGCAGGATTCGAACCTGTGACCGTAGCAGTCCCGCGGTTCCGGACTGCAGCGCCAGAACCGTTAGACCACCGCGGCCGGCGAGGGAGACAGAGGTCTGAATACACCCAGCAAATAATTCAGGAAGTAGGTTGTAGATGCTACTCTGAGATGAAGAGGGTGACACAGGAGAGGAACAATCGACACTCCGTATAGTTATCGTAATGGGCTTTTACAGCTTGTTAGCCCTTCCGTTAGTCAAAACTGCAATACCCCATCTTTTATTGCTGTGTGAGCAAAATTGGACTATGCGCCAAGACCCCTGCACGGGTTGCATATAAGCGTTCCGACAGCTGCAGAAGTAACCGAGCGAGCAGAGTCCGCCAACGCCCAGTCTGGTACTTGCCCCCAGGCGGTCCATTGTCCAGCTGCGCCTCCTGAACCCGATGCTGTGCGGGTGCGCTGAACCGTGCATGCGGTGGTGCGCGACGGGCCGGAAAACGGCGAAACGCCCGGGCAGCAGAGGACGCTTGCGGGACAGCAGCACACCTTACCTGTTGACACAGAAAAGAACGACACTGCAGTCTACAGCTTTCAGTCACATTCTTACAAGCATACGCTAACGCTCCGATTCGCTGACTTGGTAGGGGTCGGCAAAGCTAAAAAATAAGTCTTAGTTTATCTGTACGTCTGACACCCAAGCCTTCAGATATCACAATATACTTTTGGAGCACAGCACTGTATGGTAGTGAAACATGGGCTGCTGGAAAGCCTGAAAAGAAGAGCCTGACGTTGTATATCGACGGAGTATCAACCAAAACTCCCATACAGTTTGTGCTATGTGCTGTCATCCAGGAGAATGTGCGTAAACGGCCGGCCGCTGTGGCCGAGCGGTTCTAGGTGCTTCAGTCCGGAACCGCGCGGCTGCTACGGTCGCAGGTTCGAATCCTGCCTCGGGCATGGATGTGTGTGATGTCCTTAGCTTAGTTCTAAGTCTAGGGGACTGATGACCTCAGTAGTTAAGTCCCATAGTGCTTAGAGTCATTTGAACCATCTGAATGTGCGTAAACGGTTAGTAACAGGTAACAAATGACGTACGGAGGACAGAAAAAGCATATCTGCGAGTGTTCAGATGGTTCAAATGGCTCTGAGCACTATGGGACTAAACATCGGTGGTCATGAGTCCCCTAGAACTTAGAACTACTTAAACGTAACTAACCTAAGGACATCACACACATCCATGCCCGAGGCAGGATTCGAACCTGCGACCGTAGCAGACGCGCGGTTCCGGACTGAGCGCCTAGAACCGCTAGACCACCGCCGCCGGCGATCTGCGAGTGTCTGTCGTGTAGAGCTCCGATGGGCAATTTAGTAGAGCGTTTATCGTACATGCAATCCCGAGTTCGAGCCCTGGCCATGACAGTTTTTGTATCGTAGCACGTGTGTAACTGTCATGCGGACAACACGTTCCTGATATGTGAAAATACTTTTCGGGGTTCATAGCCATGTTCTACTGGCAGTCCGCTTTTGCTTCATTGTTTGAAAGTAGCCAACCTATACAGTACATTTGTAGTTTCACAGAAAAAATACAAACAATCGGAACAGAAAAATAAAGAAACAATTGCATCACACTTGCGGAGGTAATAATAACAACATAATAACAATAACAGTACTAAGAATAAGAATAATTACTGACTGTTAGATGGCAGCACCGCCAAACATCTATAAACTCCGAACATTTCTTTTACAAATCAGGATCATGTTGTGCCATTTAGCAGTTTCACCTTTACTACAGTACGAAAGCTAGCATGGCAGTTTTTGTGTGTCCATCCTTTTGACTCGAGGTCTTGGGGAAAACGGCCGTTCACTATTGCAAAAAACAAACGCCTACAGTCGTCCTTATAATCTTATTTATTGTGTAGCTACCAGTTTCGATGCCTCAATGCATAAGCAGGTTTCGAATTAACGCTCCACCGACTTCTCCACGTGAGCTCCACAAGACAGACGCTCACACTTACGCTACTCCTGTGCTCCGTAAGCCATGTGTTGGTTGTTACTTATTGTTTACGCACGTTCTCTGGACAACAGTACACGGTCCAACTACATCGATGTTTTAGTTGGGTACTCTATCAATATACAACGCTTGGTACTGATGTGACTATCTGATACCTGTAGGTTTGGGTGTGAGACATGTTTTGGTATTAAGGTATCTATGCATAATTTTTATTAATTATTTATTTATTTGGCATTCGGAACGTATCACCCATTTACCCAGTTAATAGTTAAATGCATTCACATAATATGAAACACACAAAGCCGCTTGTGGGCAGATAAAAATCTTCATGACATTGCTTTCAGAGTCATAACGGCATCGTTATCAGCGTCCTTACAGAATATGAGTGTTTGAATTTGGCGAGATAAATTAATTATGTCCTCCTAAGCAACCCTCTTGGGGCATTTGGCCCACGGACATATCTGAAAGATTTTAAAGATTGTCTGACAATAACAACATAGACTATGGTTGCTTATCAGTATCTTACAGTGAACGATAGAAATATAAAAAATCACGCATGGCTGCATGAATGTCTACACGCCACTTACTCGTGCTTTAGAAGGACACATAATCGTAAAATAAAATAGTAAGCGTTCTCGCTTCCCGCGCCCGGGTTCCCGGGTTCGATTCCCGGCGGGGTCAGGGATTTTCTCTGCCTCGTGATGACTGGGTGTTGTGTGATGTCCTTAGGTTAGTTAGGTTTAAGTAGTTCTAAGTTCTAGGGGACTGATGACCACAGACGTTAAGTCCCATAGTGTTCAGAGCCATTTGAACCATTTTTTAAAATAGTAAATAAAACGAGAATTAGCTGATAAACGTGCTGGTACATGTTACTCGATGATCAATAACGAAAGTTGGTTAAGAGTTTGACATATGGAAGTTAAAGTTGCTTATACAAAATAAGTTGGTTGATTGATTTGGGGGAAGGGACCAAATAGCGACGTAGTCGGTCCAATTGGATTAGGAAAGGATGGGGAAGGAAGTCGGCCGTGGCCTTCAAAGGAACCATCCCGGCATTTGCCTGAAGCGATTTGGGGAAATTACGGAAAACTTAAATCAGGATGGCCGGCCGCGGGTTTGAACCGGTCTCCTCCCGAATGAGAGTCCAGTGCGCCACCTCTCTCGGCCTTACTTCAGAACACGAGTCGTTGTAATGAATATAAAGAGATATGTAAATGGAGCGGAAATTGTAAAAAAAAAGATTGATTCTGATAATCGTGGCTTGGTTGATTCGATATTCTGTTGAAGTACCTGCACCTCGTCTGCCGACGACTGCATAACGAGACGGTCTACAAGATACATGCAATACGCCAGAAGATGAAATAGGAACATATGCCTTCCGAATCATCGTGCACTCATTGCGAGATGATGCGGTAAGGAAACAAATTTACTGCATTGACGAGTCGCGAAAACCTTCATTTTCTCACTACTTCAACAAAACAATTCTGTACACTTGACTCTACAACAACGTTGAATACCAGTTTCTAGGTACGTGTCTGCGTCGATATCCTCATGTACACGATGTTTACAAAGTACTAGTCAAAACAAGAGGAAAAGTTGCTATAATGATAAATTCGGAATAAAGTATCTGTTCATTGATGGGCCAATCTGTCCTCTGATTCTCATGTGTTACGTTGAAGTAGATACTATAGGCAGCGCTGAATATGGTTACCACGCAACTACATACACTTCAGACCTCCTTAGCAATGAATCATGCACTTTCACATGTACCTGGCCCCATTCGGATTGTGTGAAGTGCATTGCTCATACTCTTCAGTTACATTTGCGCTTCGTCGATGGGCTGAGCATAAACGAATGCTTTTAAATGTCCCCATAGCCAGAAATGCAACGAATTCAGACCGGCAAACGGAGAACCATGCTACCGGACCTCCTCGACCGTTCCACTGCCCACATTACGTTGCAGTTAAATACTGCCGCACGATCTGTAGAGAAAGTGGTGGTGCCCCTTCGTGCACATACAGGGTGACAATTATTGAACTGTATGGAATAAAATCGTCATAAATTCTCAAAGGTTTGTGTTAGGGCGGTCAAACTGCACGGTTGGCCGCGGGGCATGATGGGAATTAGTATGCGGATGCATGGTTTGGTTTAACGACGAAGCCCACTTTCGTTTGGATGGGTTCGTCAATAAACAAAATTGGCTCATCTGGGGGGCTGGGAACCCGCATTTCGCGATCGAGAAGTCTCTGCCGGCCGCAGTGGTCTAGCGGTTCTAGGCGCGCAGTCCGGAACCACGCGGCTGCTACGGTCGCAGGTTCGAATCCTGCCTCGGGCATGGATGTGTGTGATGTCCTTAGGTTAGTTAGGTTTAAGTAGTTCTAAGTTCTAGGGGACTGATGACCACAGATGTTAAGTCCCATAGTGCTCAGAGCCATTTGAACCATTTTTTTGAGAAGTCTCTTCACCCTCAGCGGGTGACTTTGTGCTGTGCAGTGTCCAGTCGCGGAATAATCCGTGCGATATCCCTTGGTGGCATGGTGACTACCGAACTATACGTGAAGGTTTTCTCATCTCCATTATCCAAAGTGACCCTGATTTCGACAAGACGTGGTTCGTGCAAGACGGAGTTCGACCCCGTCGAAGCAGGAGACGGTTTGATGTCCTGGAAGAGCAGTTTGGGGTCTGCATTCTGGATCTGGGGTACCCAAATGTCACTGGCACGGGCCTCGGTTGGCCGCCATATTCTCCGGATCTGGACACATGCGACTCGTTTTTGTGGCTCTATATTAAAAATCAAATGGTTCAAATGGCTCTGAGCACTATGCGACTTAACTTCTGAGGTCATCAGTCGCCTAGAACTTAGAACTAATTAAACCTAACTAACCTAAGGACATCACACACATCCATGCCCGAGGCAGGATTCGAACCTGCTACCGTAGCGGTCGCTCGGTTCCAGACTGCAGCGCCCAGAACCGCACGGCCACTTCGGCCGGCTCTATATTAAAGACAAGGTGTACAGCAATAGCCTCAAGCCATTTATGAGCTGAAAACAGGAGGTCATCGACGGCATCGATGTTCCGATAGTTCAGTGGCTCATGCAGATTTTTCCTACGGCCGACTTCGTTCCCTAATCCCATGGGACCGATGACCTCGTTGTTTGGTCCCCTCCCCCAAGTCAAACAACCAACCATCATAAAATTCAACGTGTATGACATACTTTTTATAAATATAAACAAAAATCTTCCTCGGGTATTAGTGTTTCTCTTAGTGAACACTCGATCAAAATGACTACAGCTGTTCCTGAGATTAAGCTCCATATGCGAGTACAGACAGTTGCGAGCAAGCGATGGGATTTCAAAGTAACCGGCGGAGAGAGAGAGAGAGAGAGAGAGAGAGAGAATATCTTACTGGATTTCTGAATATACAATCGCACATGAATGTTGATAGTAATTTCGGTCGACTGTCTCAGCATTTCACTACATACACCGAGACAGAATACAGGCTAAATCGACTGCTGTGTAACATGGGGCTAAACTGATGGCCTTAAACCGATTACCTCCGATTCGTAAACACGTCATGCAGAATGTTAGTTGGATAATCGAGTTTCGTACGCCGATTTAGGGGACACTGCAGCTTCGATCGGTGCGCGCCACGTCAGATTGACCATTAGGGGAGCCAGCGGCGCGTGCTGTGTTGCCCGCCGTGAAAATACGGGCTTCTGCCCCGACGAGAGCTCCGTCTAATGCTGGCGGTCGGCGAACGCTGATAAACGGGCCGGAGAGGACAATCAGATAGCGGCAAGCGTGCCAAACAAAAGCGCGCCCATTGTGCTGCGCTAGCTGTTGCGCGCATTCAAACGCTGTTGCGCCCGGCTACAATAGCGCGTGTGTCGTCTCCCAGACACGTAGCTGTGAACTACGTGGCTCTGTAATCCGGGACTGCCGACTCGCCCTTCCCGAAGCGCCCTTATTTCAGCCACTGCATAGTTAACCGCACTGCGTCGAACTCTTGCTTAAGCACCAATAAGGCCCGCAACTGAGTCTTTAAAAAATCGATCTGCTATTTATAAAACAGCTTCGAACGTCTAATAACTTTGAAAATCAGCCAATGGGATAATTATTTGACGTTAAGCATCTAAAACCTTTATTACTGAAGACACAAGACCCTGATTACGTTGGGTTTTTTAGTTCCATCTTATTCACCCATAGGGTAGTGAATAAGTTTAGATAATATTTGAAATTGTGTGTTAAGTTGTTGCAAGTCGTCAAGCGTTTTCAGTCTCAAATGCTGCCCAATATAGTCTGGATAATTTGCGCGCTGTGAGTTACGCTGCCCCAAGTCTCATACACAGACTAACACAATAAGATAAGTTAAACACTTAACGTAAGATTACACCTCTTAATGAGTAGATTATGAGAACACTCTACATATTTAAATTCTGTCTATAATTGTACAAAATACTGAAAATCAAATTTTTTTCCCTCCTGGAAACGTAACATGTAACTGGGCGTGGGCGACCATTTTAGCCTCGTAATATACAGGGTGATCCAAAAAGAAAGAACAGATTCGTGTGGGTTATTACAAAGCATGAAAGATAGAAACCAATTGTGCATGTCACCGGATAGAGAAAGATTCAACGTTTTGACATGTCCGCCTCTGTAGCGCCCTAGTTCCTAAGCAAATGTGTGTGAAATTTTATGGGACTTAACTACTAAGGTCATCAGTCCCTAAGCTTACACACTACTTAACCTAAATTATCCTAAGGACAAACATACACACCCATGCCCGAGGGAGGACTCGAACCTCCGCCGGGACCAGCCGCACAGTCCATGACTGCAATGCCTCAGACCGCTCGGCTAATCCCGCACGGCAGTTCCTAAGCAATGGGGCCAGTGTTCGATTCCCGGCCAGTTCGGAGATTTTCTCCGCTCTGGGACAGGGTGTTGTGTTGTCCTTACTTTCATGTCATCATAGTTGACATGAATATAGAGTGGTTAAATGCTCACGGCTCGAAAAGCCAATAAATTACAAAAAACAAAAAAACAAAAAACAAAAAAACAAAAAAATTGACACAGCTGCACAGTTGTTTGTTTGTACTAACATGGCCACTACACCAGGAGATAAATCATTTAGTCTGTTGTAATCTGCGCGAAGTCAATGCAATGTTCAATGCTTTAGGCCTCCCACGCCACCAAATCACACACCCTGCAGTCTTCTTCTGTGGGGGTATATAAAAGACAGCCAGTTAGGTTGAAGTAGTTCTAAGGGGATTGATGACCTCAGATATTAAGTCCCATAGTGCTCAGAGCCATTTGAACCATTTTGAACCAAAAACAAGATTTCGTTCCACCCATGGCAGATACTGTTCAAGGGCAGAGAAATTCAATTGTTGAAGCCGTTATTTCAATAACCAAGAATGTTGCGATTTACGTGTGGAATAAAATGAACCACCGTTTCGATTTTTCTCGAGGAACGCGTGGTGCACGAGTTGAGTATTTGATAGTGTGTGTACGAAAATAAACTTTGAACCCTCCTGTATGAAGTGGCACACGCAACACGTTTCTGTCTTTCATAGTTTTCTTTAGTAAATAACTTAAATCTGTTCTTTGTTTTTGAATCACTCTGCAAATGGATAGGGCAAGCGGAAGAAGAACACGGTGGCGTCCTATAACGGATTTTCAAAAATAACGAGAAAATATTTATTTTTGGCACAAATCGTTTTACTGCAAAATATTCCTATATAAAATTCAAACACTTTTTCCTGAATTCAGATCAATGCAGAATAAATTTTTTCGCTTTCTCATGTTGGTACCTCAAAAACATGTTGGCTGTAAACAAACTTCTCAGTCAGTCGCTGAAGTATCATTTTTTAACGATAGCATCATCATTATCATCATCATCATCATTTAAGACTGACTGTGCCTTTCAGCGTTCAGTCTGGAGCGTAGTCCCCCTTATAAAATTTCTTCATGATCCCCTATTCAGTGCTAACATTGGCGCCTCTTCTGATGATAAGCCTATTACTTCAAAATCATTCTTAACCGAATCCAGGTACCTTCTCCTTGGTCTACCCCGACTCCTACCCTCTACTGCTGAACCCATGAGTCTCTTGGGTAACCTTGCTTCTCCCATGCGTGTAACATGCCCCCAACAGCCTGTTTGCCCTGACCGCTACATCTATAGAGTTCATTCCCAGTTTTTCTTTGATTTCCTCATTGTGGACACCCTCCTGACATTGTTCCCATCTACTAGTACCTGCAACCATCCTAGCTACTTTAACGATAGCAAATAGCAAATATTAAAATAGTAGAAATGATAGACCCTGAAAGTAGCTTCTGTTATTTACTTTCTTTTGTTACACTGCCTGAAACGATTGTCTACATTTCTACATGTATAGGGCAGTACTGCGTGTCAGATGTAAGTATTGCTTTGTGCTGTATCCATTTACCTACCGTCACAAGACGCCACTCAGCCGCAGCAATTTTGAAAAGCCGCGTGAACAGCGCGACTCCATGAGGGCATTGTTAGCGAGAGTGCCACGGCTCCAGTGCTGGTGGGAGTAACCTGAGAGCGAATCCTGGAGTGCCACCGGGCATCCGAATCGGATAGACTTGAACGGACACCTGGGTAGCCTTGGCCCCCATCGGCGGCCAGAAGGAAGAGTGTGTTGACCAAACTGTAGAAGTACAACTAAGTCTTTCACGACCGGGTGACATGGCTGTTGATATACTTTCCGGGATGTGAGGTCGTGGTCCAAGAACTTTTCTGCTCCTTACGTTTCGTCCAGGACTGCGCTGGACTTCCTCAGAGGCGCTGCTCCGCTGAGTCGGCAAGACTTCTTGGACCACGACCTCACATCCCAGAAAGTATATCAACAGCCATGTGGAAGTACAGCACACCCGGTGCTGTTTGCTATAGAGCAGTCTATTCCTGGAAGGCAAGACTTGGGGCAACAACTTGAGCTGTGTGAGTATGGTGCCAAACAGCGCTTCCCTCATTTCTGGTCAAAACTGCAGTTAACACTCTCCCTTATACTGCCAGTATTGTGCTTATAGAAAAGATGACGCAGTGTTATTAGTGTGTGTGTGTGTGTGTGTGTGTGTGTGTGTGTGTGTGTGTATGTGTGTGTGTGTTCTTAGTCTGTGCAATAGTGACTATTATTTCGTGACTGTTAAGCATTTTTGCAATAGATTACCCCTGATTCTGCAAGCTGTCCAGTAGTACTCATTCAAGCACAGGGTTATGTTGTTGTACACTTTGCCAGGTGATCTGCTTACAAGTAACGTAAAACCTTGGCATGATTTTGTGCCTTCGATCTAATGTAATTACTGCTCTGGTTTCTTTTGTAATGAGCTATGACCCTTGCATATCCGTGTTAATATTGTTGCCCATAACGCCGGTTTTGGGTACACAGCCTAAAGAAATTTTGGGAAATTATTTGGAAAAGTTCTCTCATCCTGCTGAATTACGACGAAATTCCTTGTGTCCTGTTACGTTTCTGATTTCTTGTTACTTCGTTATTTGGCAGAACCTGTAGCCACGGTTATTCGGAGGAAACTTTCACTGTTATAGCGAAATTATATTTGGTGCTCTGGCCCGTGTGCAGTCAATTGAGTTTTGAATTTTTTTTTATTGTGCTCATTCCATGCGTTAGTGTAACTTTACTGTGTTTTTTATTTTTGATATTATCCTCGGGGTCTGTTACCTGGGTTTGGATTTTAATTAATTGTAATTCTTCTTGTATTTTGCTTCGATTGAGAGGATATTAGTCTATTAAAAAAGTAAGCTTAGGGACTGATCACCTTAGCAGTTAAGTCCCACAAAATTTCACACACATTTGAACGTTTTTGTTACTCAGCCACTTGTTGGACTTAAGTCTTCAAATGGTTCAAATGTCTCTGAGCACTA
Source organism: Schistocerca cancellata (assembly GCF_023864275.1). Classification (NCBI taxonomy): domain Eukaryota; kingdom Metazoa; phylum Arthropoda; class Insecta; order Orthoptera; family Acrididae; genus Schistocerca; species Schistocerca cancellata. The sequence continues at coordinate 144,201,459 of NC_064633.1, forward strand.
TGGGACTTAACTTCTGAGGTCATCAGTCCCCTAGAACTTAGAACTACTTGAACCTAATTAACCTAAGGACATCACATACATCCATGCCCGAGGCAGGATTCGAACCTGCGACCGTAGCGGTCGCGCGGCTCCAGACTGAAGCGCCTAGAACCGCTCGGCCACCCCGGCCGGCTTGGATTTAAGGAATTTTTTATGTCTTTTTTTTTAGATTGGTGTAATATAAAATCTCTGGATGTTGTTAAATAAAATATTTAAAATTATGATCACTTACCGCTCAACTTAACCCTACCACTTTCTGTTCTGTCACAATTTCTGCTCCCAGTTAAATATATATGCTGTCATTTCTTAATTACATTTAACTTTCACACACTAATGTAGATGAACTTTTCAGATTCGCTGTTTCAGCATCACAGTAAACATTAATAAACTAGCTGCCTCGTGCTAAGGAAGGTAAAAGTTTTTCGTCGTGTCGACGTCGATGTCATTACACACAAGACACAAAATCTGAGGGAAAGAATAGGGCAGGACGTTGGACGGGGTCCTGCCGTTTCTCACTATCATGTTGGCGTCCAATCCAAGTCATTTAGTGGAAACACAGTATGTCTAATTCAAGAAGGGAATTTCACTGCCACTTCTAAAATAGCAGACAAAATCTTAACGACTGCACAGCTCATTCAGCATGTGCGAGAAAAGCCAGGATGGAAAAAAGAATGGTTTTTACAGTAGAAACCACAATTTTAGCAAAGAAATATTTTAAGGTTTTCGTAGGTTTTCTGCCATTGTAAATAATTCACCGTTATGGTACTGGGACAAAGATGAATGAGCCCGCCGCATCCTTGATTGTGCGTTTAATGTAATTCGTGGTGCACTCGCTAGCCAGTCAGTTCCGCAGCGCTGGGACTCTTTTTAGAGGCATATGAGGGAACACTTGGGTTTAAGAGGAGGCGATTTGACATTTGTGAATCTGGGAGAAATCATCTGTAACACTTTATTAGGGAGATGAAAACTTGTTTACAAAGCTGTTTAATGGAGAAGATTTTGGGAGGAATATTTAATGAATGTACAAGAATGAAATGTTTTGTTTGTCAGAAGGAAATCTTTGCATCTTAGATAACTAATAATACTTATGATTTGTGTTAATGTGATGTGTTTGTTTCCATTATGTCACAAATTACGCAATTTGTTGAAATGTTTGTAATTTTGGTAGTGAGAGACTTTTGTAATTCTTAAAGTTTTCTTACACTGTACAGTCTTTTTTGACAATCGGAATTTAATTTTTAAAGATGTTTTTTAAAACAAAATCCTCCATCATTCTTAATGAGGTTTAAAATACTTCGTCGTGCTTGCATTGCACCTTACGCCACACGCAGCCGGGGATTGGTTTTGCCAAGCAAAGTGAAATTTAGAGTCGATTCCCGTTCTTTAGCTGCTGCGTTTTGCTGATTTCAATTTTCTTATGAGAACAGACACAAAATAGCATGCTGAACAGGAAGGTAAGTTAGTTTTCTTTCGGGGGAAACGTCACCTTGATTTCCTGTGAGCAAACAATATATAGTCAGAATTTCCGTGTGTTGTGCTAAGTTAGTAGATTAATTTACGGTAAACATAGTTGATTTCTTAAACATTTATTTTCCATATTGTTGAGTAGTATTTTATTTTGTGGATGTTTCAAGTCAGACATTGCACTTCATTTCATGCAACTTTCATAACGTACTTCAGTATTGAATTTCAGTTACATAGTTTTCACTAAGTAAACAATAGGTTTCTTTTGGGACATAATTAAATACATTTTCTTTTTTCCAGATTCAGCATTTCATTACGATACTGTCCACATGCGCAACACAGGCCAAACAATCAGTTTTGCTCAGCAGTTGAACACGATATCTATTCGAAAAAAGAATATTCAGAATTTCACTTATAAATAAATTACATAGAAAGCTTAAAACATGGTTAGCACAGATCCTTTCAAGCAACAGCCGGAGCTGTTTACAAGCGCTGTGTGGTTATCTGTGCACTGGATCAATGGACGTCCACCCAGACAGCACCGTACAGATGTCGACAGCTGGGGAACGCGCGGCGTCTGCTATTTTCCAGCCTACCCCTGCCACACGCATCACATGATTTATGTCTGCGCCACGTCGCCTGCCACTGAATGAATGCAGATGCGTGGAGGCGGGTGACGCCCCTGTCCCCACCCCCACCCCCACCCCCATGCTCTGTCAGAGCGGCTCGTCAAGCGACGAGCATCAGGGGCGACGTGCCTCCCATACGGCTTCCCAGATCTGTCGCCATTCGGATTTCACAGGCCCAACGCCGCGTCATATAGCCCCTGGAACGCCGCTGGCTGAATTACCAGAACGGCTTCTCCACAAAGTGTCGACTACAGGAGACGTTTCCACAAGTTAACAAGTTACTTTTTGCGAATAAGTGTGGGAGTCGATATTCACTACCCATTGCGGCCCAGTTTTCTCCGTCTGTAAAGTTCTTTTGTCTCTACCAGCAGCTTCATAGCGGTTTGACTATTTCACTCTTCATCACACTGTGACTTTTTCCGACAGAAGCACGTTACAGAGGTGTTCTATTGGTGCTGGTATATGGAAGGAACCTTAGCAAGGAGATCGCAGGCACAGCAAATAATACATTCGAGCAATGAGACATAATACATCGTGTTAGGTTGCCCTGCTATATAACATCGTACCACCCTCCCGTTGTTAGCGGCCAACCGCAAACTGATTTTTCTGAAGAGTTTTCCCTGGCCTACAGGGCAGGCAACATTAACTTTACGTTCTGTTGAATCCCGGCCGAGCGGTTCTCAGCACTTCAGTTCGGAACCGCGCGACTGCTACGGTAGCAGGTTCGAATCCTGCCTCGGGCATGGATGTGATGATGATGATGTTTGGTTTGTGGGGCGCTCAACTGCGTGGTTATCAGCGCCCGTACAATTTCCCAACCTTTGCTCAGTCCAGTTTCGCCACTTTCCTGGATGATGATGAAATGATGAGGACAACACAAACACCCAGTCATCTCGAGGCAGGTGAAAATCCCTGACCCCGCCGGGAATCGAACCCGGGACCCCGTGTTCGGGAAGCGAGAAGGGCATGGATGTGTGTGATGTCTTTAGGTTTAAGTAGTTCTAAGTCTAGGGGACTGATGACCTCAGATGTTAAGTCCCATAGTGCTCAGAACCATTTGAACCATTTGTTGAATCCCGACCGTCGAAAGCATCGGCGTTTTACCTGGTACTGGAAGGGCCCTGAAATTACGAGACCGAGGGAAGGAAATAGGAGTTACAAATCGACTTAATAACAGTGGGATATATTCTGAGAATAAAGTTACAAAAATGTGTCGAGAGCGAATTTCACTGACAATAAATCAAGCAACACAGGCTAAACCAAGAGAGACTTGAAACAGAGGTATATTTAAATACTGAAGCACGTCTTATTTCGCTTCGACTCGTTTCACTGATAAGTTAACATTACGCTATACTGTCTCATCCAAAGACGAACGCACGTTGACACCCTTGTATCGATGGTGTAGTGCCTAGTACTGCTCTTTGCCCTGAGCAAGCAAGTGACATGACTGGTTTTGTCGCTGAGGCGGTGTTCAAACTGCCGGGTGATGAATATTGTTTTAGAGATGTTGCCTCACTCCTATGAATTTATTTTTGTGGGGGAAGACTAAGCGTCATGTGTACTGATACCGAAACACACTCCAGAGGAGTCGGTTGCCCGTATGGCTGATGGACCTGTCGTTATTCGTGAAAGACCTGGTTGTTTCGAGCGTGTTATACAATCGTTAGCACGCATATGCCAGCTATACATTAATGTAAACAGGCGACATTTTCTGAAGTACCCCTACAATGGTATTCATCATATGGACATTTGAATACCGACTCTGAACATCACTAGGTTCAAAACCTCGTGGACCCATAGCAGGGAAACGGTGCACTTTTGACATTTTTGTCACAAAGTGTTTCTTTTTATGTCCTATGAACACCCCAAGTCAGAAGGTGGTTGGGAAGTCAGTGGCTGTGTGGAGACGAACGGAGAGGTCTGGGTAGAGCCGAGAAGGCTGGCCTCTAGAATCTGGTGTGCTCCGGTTCTGTCAGCTAGACGTCACTACGGTCGGCGCGGGGCGTGGCCACTGTATGGATGCGACAACGTGGGAGCGGTTGGTGTCTTTTTACCAGCCGGGCAGACAGCGATCCCAGTGTTTTGGCAGCTGATGGTTGGACGCTGGTCATCCACACAAATTATAAAAATGTGCGTATGTAGACCTATGTATGTATATTCCGTGTCTTCTCCTAAACACTGGACCGATTTCAACCGAACTTCGTACACAAACCATTTACTGTCTAAGAATTCATTGCGGGAGTAACAACAACAAAATGATATAAGGAAAAAAGTTGGTCGCATACGACACTTTCACTGCTCATAAATAAAACGGTATACGAATTATTACGTTTTAATTTATTGCTTCTGTACTACTAACTGTATTCGAGACACTTTTTGCAGACAGTAGTCACATATACCACTGAATCTACCATAAAAATTACGTCATCGTACGACACTTAGTACAGTATATAAGTCGTGATATACACTGAATGCGTAAAAAACTGCATCATGGATGACTCTTTTACTTATTGCTTCTTTACCAGTAACTCTATTCACAACATATTTTGAAGACATTAGGCACATATACCACTGGCTGTACCTCCGAAATTGTATAAGGACAGCACATTGTTTAGGAGATTCGATGTTTTGAACATTAATCCACCTGTAAATGAAACTGCATAGCGACATTAGTTAGACACACAGGTGAAATATGTGTACAGATAGAAGTTAAATATATATATATATATATGCACACCTTAGTCATAATCTGGAAATAAATACTGTAGGGTTAAGAAACATCACTTTCCTATTGGGGTGAGCGTGGAAACGTGGCGAGAGGTGATGGACAGAAGATGAACAGACAGTGAGGAGGATGGAGACACAGATAGGAGGAAATGGACAGGGTAGGGGAAATGGACAGGGTAGGGGAGAGGTGGAATGGACAGAGAGAGAGAGAGGTGGGGAGGAGGAGATGGCAGAGAGAGGGGAGGAAGAGGACATGGACGGAGGGGGAAGAAGCAGATTCATAGAGAGATGTGATAGGAAGACGTGGACAGAGCGAGGGGATGATGGAGATGGACAGACAGGGAGGTTGATAAATTGGTGGGATGGGTAGAGAGAGGGGATGGAGAGAGAGAGGGGGCGAGGAGAAGATGGATAGAGATGGGAGAAGATGTTCAGAGAGAGTGGGAAGGAGGATATGGACTAATAGAAGATTGTAATAAATAAGTACCAGGGCAACGGCGGGTTTCTCAGATAGAAGCTGATAAAGTGCACTGAGTGGAATACGAGCGGTTTATTGGGTTTGCTTGTTAGATACAATTCGCACAGAAGTGGTGGCTGAAGTGTAACAAGTTGTGATTACAATTGCACACAAGAGTGCAGGCGCGTGCGCAATGAGCGAGACCAGTTCAGTTTGCTAACTACATGCTATGAGCGTGACGAATTGCCTGAAACGTAAAGTGTTTTGTTTAAACTATACCGTGAGTGTTTGTCAGTTGTTCACAATTCTATGGAGAATTCATCCCGTCTCTTGTTCCAGGTAATTAATCGGTTGTCTGCGTTATTGTTTGAGGATCGATTAAGAAATTTGAGTAGATAGATTGGTAGAGAGATATGTGTAGGTTGTTGTGGTGCGTACCTGTTGACGGTGGTGATAGCAGAACACGGGAGCGTAGTTGTTGTGCTTTATAATCCTATTTAAATCTGAAAGTTGTTTTGCAGTCTTATGTTTTACTGCTGGAGATGTCTCAGATATGATGCCCGTCGTATGGCCGAGGGCCAGGCATTGTAAATTGTTAATGTTGTTGCCCGGTTATGTATATTAGCGTAGAAGTTACGTTTTAATTCTTTTGTTTAACCGAAGACATTTTTCAGTGATTGTGTAAGGCCCCACTGAAGGCTGTTTGCGGGCTACAGAAATATTTTGTTATATTGAAAGGGTATTTTTATTATTTTACAACAAGTGTTCTGATGTCTAATAAGGTAACTATCAAATAGAGCCCCACGTCTGCACAATCCACAGCTCGAACGTTCGTGACACCGAGCGAGGTGGCACACTGGGCTCGCATTCGGGAGGACGACGGTTCAATCCCGCGTCCGGACATCCTGATTTAGGTTTTCCGTGATTTCCCTAAACCACTCCAGGCAAATGCTGGGATGGTTCCTTTGAAAGGGCACGGCCGACTTCCTTCCCCATCCTTCCCTAATCCGATGAGACCGATGACCTCGCTGTTTCGTCTCTTCTCCCAAACAACCAACAACGAACCAACCAACGTTCGTGACGAGAACTAGCAAAATAAACAATGTTATGCATTCACGAAATCTTATGCTCGTAATAAGCGATCCCCCTTTCATGCATACATCTTCCCATGCTTGGAATGCACTTAGCATAGCGCCGCGCGGGATTAGCCGAGCGGTCTGAGGAGCTGCAGTCATGGACTGTGCGGCCGGTCCCGGCGGTGGTTCGAGTCCTCCCTCGGGCATGGGTGTGTGTGTTTGTCCTTAGGATAATTTAGGTTAAGTAGTGTGTAAGCTTAGGGAGTGATGACCTTAGCAGTTAAGTCCCATAAGATTTCACACACATTTGCACATTTGAACTTAGCATAGCAATATCTTCAGAATCCAATGGTTTTTTGACACGTCAAACGGTGACAGATGTGCACTGGCTACGGCTGGTGGACAGTAATGTTCAGAACTTGTCCAGCAAAATGTTCGAGTAAAAGAAAATTAATACGAACAGGTTCTGTCTAAATTTACGCCTCAATAATGACAATCACATTCGTGCACAGCACTTGTGCATCGAAGTTTGGTGTAATAATTACAGTGAAATACTAGAAAAATAACGTCAGTTCATAATCTTAACGACTCCACGTAGCCTTTGAGCCTCCATCGGCAACGCGTCTCTATATCAGAGTTCGATTCCCGTCGCCGACCACGCCCCTTAACATGCGCGTTTCTCTGATACTGACGTCTGCTGCGCTCTCCAATATTTCCATTCCCTCATTGTTATCAGACATGCCATGAAACATGACGGCGACACGAATGTCGTCTTCAGAATTTCGCACGAGAAAAAAGTTAACTGTTTCCTAAATTATGTGATTTTTGATTTGAATCGGCGAGAGGCAAGGCTAAAGTCATTTTATAGCAGTCTCACGTTAATAGGACAAATGTTCATAAATACATCAAATTGATCAATGATGATACAAATTAGAAACAGTTCACATTTTTTCTTATATAGACTGCGTAAGTGCCGACAGTCGTGAAGGTGAAAAATGTATGCTGCACCGGAACTCTAATCTTTCTTGCTTTTCGTGGAGAATACTCTGTCAACTAAACCGTTTAGAATCGACACATAGTCACAGCCTCCGTTTTTCCAGTACCTCTCTCTTCTCTTTTTTTCTTGATTTTGAAGGTAAACCGGGAGTCGACCTGGATGGTTCAAGCGACAACAGCATTGTCCGGTAGAGACAAAGGTGCGGGTTCGGACCCTGGTACAGCAGCACACAGCTTTAATCTGCCAGGAAGATTCTCAGCAGCGTATACTCCACTGTAGAGTGTCTCATTCAGGAAATGTGTGCCATTCCTTCAAACAAACTGACGGAAATCGCATTTCAGACAACGGTATTGTCACTGTTGACTATGTAGATCTACTGCTGCACAAAACTGTACAATACCTGTGAAAACATCACGTGGACGCCATAATCACGAGCTGCACTTTTAAGCAATAGTATTTCACGAGAATATAAAATATCTCTAACATTAACTGTCCGCTACCTAGTTCGATGGACTAACTTCACACCAATGCTTCTTCAAAACTATCTGGAGGGCGATGTAGTATGGTAACTGACGTGAGCAATATGGTACTAACTGATGACATAGCGGAAGTAGCGATACGAAGTGTTCAAATTTTAAATTTCTCGCTGTAAACCTATGTGAAAGCTGGTGCTGTGGTGAAAACAGAGGCTGATCAATAATGTACATCTACAGCTCAACGCACTTAGCATATTGTGACGTTTACAGTAGACCATAGCGTGAACAGTACGCATATCATCCGAAGCACACTACGAGAAGGAAAGAAAATTAAGGTTTAAAGGTCGCGTCAAGCTGATTTTAATGACGCAGCACAAGTTTGCAGCAGAGAAGGAAATCGGCTGCTCTCTTTAAAGGAAACATCCCGGTACTCGTAAATTAGGGGAACAACAGACAACCTGATACCATTACACATTCTCGGATTATTTTTTAGTCGTTCGTGACTGCTATGGGGTGGATGTGGATGGAATCAATGGAGATGAAATCAAAGGTTGTCGTGTTGGGAAATAATATGAGAGAAACACCAGTGACATTTTTAAGTTATGAGGTAATCAAGCTCAGATTACCTACCTGATTTGGGTCACTGTTAGAGATAATTTAAAGATCGAGGTTCGGTTTCCGGTCTGTCGTTGTCGCCACTTATTCGTCTTACATGACGACGACTCGCTGCTCAACCACTGATTTCTTTCATGTCCTTTGACCCTTACAACTGCTATCTGGTTTCTGCTAAGAGTAAAATCTCTAAATCTACAAATAACGGGGTTGTCTTTCGTCAATCCTTCTTCTAGGATCAGTCGCTAGGTCAGTATTGCCTCACGTGATTCTACGTTTCTCCGAACTTACTCACTTCGAGGTTGGCTTGTACTAGTCTTTCTAGTGCTATAAAAAATGCAGGTTAGTATTTTGACACCAAAACTTACGAAATCGATGATCCAGTAATATCTACAAGTGTCAGCAATTCTGATTATTACACTCTTCTTCAAGTCTTGCCTGTCACACGGAATACTTTGGTTATGGTACGTACTCCTAACGATCTCAAAAATTGTGAGATAATATTGTCTACTCCGGGAGCTTTGTTTCAATGCTCCTCGAATTCCTCTAGCAGCATAGTGTTTTCCATCTTAGAATCGTGCATTTCCTCTTACCTTTCCGTAGTACTGTCTTCAAGTTTGTTTCTTTCTATACATTCCCTCCGTGTTCCAGCTTCTGTTATATGCTTAGTACCGGCTTGTCATATGAGTACTTTTTCATACGGCTGTTTTTGTGTTGTCCAAAGTTCTCTGCAACATTAACGCAGGCGGCGTCTAACAGTCCCATAGTCATGTATGTTTTTATAGCTTTGCATTTCTGTGTAGCCACTCCTGATTTGATGTTTTGTACTTCTTGTCATTATAATTTTTTAGATTTCTGTATTCCCTCCTATCTGCTTCACTTCCTTTATTATTATTATTTTTCGATTATTCCCATTTAAAGAGAGCGTTTGAACTTGAATTCCTTTATGATGATTGTTTATGTTTTTTATGAGCTCAAATTTTCTTTGTTTCTTTCGCTCTGCTGTCCATTTGCATCCTGGTCTCTTCTGTGTTGTGGTGTCAAATTTATGTTTTTTGATGACGTTCCTGAATTCAGTTCTATTTTCTGCATCGTTTACTGTTATGTGTGCTTGTTTGAGGTCCTCTTCAACTTCTTTTATCCATTTTTTTTTCCCAGGCCTGAGATGATGACTTTAAGAATTCACTTTGACATTCTGTTTTCATTCATCCTGTATATATGTCCGTAGAACTGCATTCTTCTTTTCTTTATTGTATCCGTAATCTTGGCTGTGCATTTATATAATTCTGATGTTGGTCTCTTCTTCAAGATTCCTTGGTCTTGTATCACTTCACTTCCTTTATTTTTATGTTTTTTTCCTCCATTACATGTGTCTATTGTGTTATGCAAGGTTTTCTACTGTGTCCTTTCTTGTTACCTAGTTATTCCTAAACTGCCTTCGCTGCTTTAGCTACCTTCTTTTTCCTCTGCCTTTTTCCTACATCTACGCAGGATCGGTACGGTTATGAACGTATATGGGATGGTTAATTTAAGAAGTGGCCGGATGCCCTATCTCTTGCCACCGCGTTACCCTCGTTACACAGCTATCCACGCGAGTATTATTTCATCTCTCTCAACTACCCGTTGGCCTTCTGCTGTATTCCTTCCCCATGCTTCAGTTTGTCGTTGCCTAATGCTCCCTTTGAAAGTTTCAATAACCTCTGGTTCTTTCAATTTATCCAGGTCCCATGCCGTTAATTTCATATATTCTCACAATTTCTTCACTTTTAATCTACAGTGTGTAAGGAATAATTTATTTAAAATCTGGTTTCCAAATTTCTGTCTTAGGGACAATATAATTTGTCTGAATTCTTCTTTTCTCTCTAGCTTCCTTCCATGTACTCGATCGTCTTTCATGATTCTTAAAATTTAGCGATGATCAAATTATACTCTGTCTCAACTTCTTTTCCCCAGTGTATACTCTATTCTTTCTTTGTTTTCTTACAATCCAATTAAATTTTAGGCGCCCATAAGAAACTGAACAATTTATTTTTATCTCATCCTACATTCTTGCAATCTCTTCAATTACTGCGGAGCTCGTAGGCACATAACCTTTTACTACGGTGATGAGTGTTGGCTTTGCGAGTAACGCGGCTATGATAACTAGTTCATTATTCTGTTCGTGGTCGCACAACCTCGTTTCTGCTATGTATCTTTTAGAATTATGTCTCCACGTTTACACCAGCAGATGCACTAGTGCTATATGCAACATTATTATCCCTACCTGTTTGTACTCCCGTCCTCATCACACTTCAGATATTAACCAGCGACCGCGACGGCACAGGAGGTGCGCGTTCACGATATCCGCCTGTGCCCGAAGCTGGGAGCGACCCGTCCGCCACGCATCGGTTTAATGTCTGAGTCACACCACATACCACACGCCTCGCCGCCGGATGTTTACCGCCGCATACAGCACTGGCTGCAGTTGCGGCTCCGTCGTCGCACGATTCTGCCGTTGCAGTCGGCATGTGGCGCACTGTTGCCATGGTGACCATGAAAACAGTCTACTAAATACAGCATTATATGCCAATCGTAGCAAAATAGGCTCATAGTTAGCCTGTACCCGTCCCATCTTGTTTCTTAATTTAGGTAGACAGTCAATATTTCGAAATTTCTTCCTCTTCGTTTGTTCTTTTCTTTTTTCTTTCCATGTTGAGCTGGCCTTAAAATACTGGAACAGTGATGGAACTTTGGTGTTTAGCAGTTTGAACGTGGTCTTAAAATATAGTGAGTGACAACAGAATAACAGCTATAGCCAAGAAATTTCTTCAATTTGCTCAAAGTGGATTTAGATAAGGATTTTCGTGTTGTGACACTACATATTTTTAAAATAGAACTACTCATAGAAAGACAGAATCTGTATTACTTTTAACAGGTTTAAAAAAGTAAGTTATGAGCAATAATGATGGGTTGCACACCATACCTCATAAGGATAGTAATGAAACAAAAGTAGTAATGAATACGGGATAGGAAAAGGAATAATGTGATAAAAATCAACCGGGGAGCGAGGGGTGTTCTCCGACACACTCTTCTTGACTTTCATGTAGACAATATTCTTAAAAACAGGAAATCACATAATTATCCGGAAATTAGATAAACACGCTGCAGTCTAAGTGCATTGTTACTCTCAGACGATAAACTAATGATACACGAAAGTTAAGATGGCCTCTAAATATCAATACATCGGGTAAAGCAAATACGGGAATTGGGATCTTTCTATATAAATACCCAATACAGTCGAAAGTAGTGATAGGGAAATTATGAAGATGTGGATTAATAACTGCACAAAAATTAAATTTTATGTAACTACGGATAGAACATTACTGCTAAATGAAAGCGAGAGTTCAGTAAATATGTCTGTGTGCAAGACGAAGACGACGATGCATTCGAGTATGGAGGAGATTAACCACTACTTTGAGATTAACCGAGGATTTATGTACCTTGATCTGCCTTAGAATCAACTCTAAAATTACCTGTTCTGTAACCTAATGTAACTAGTACAAATATTCAGCACGACCCAGCCTCATGTGTACATTATTTGAGCAGTTGCATGTATCACATTTCCACTGTCCTTTGCGTGCCTGTTAGATCTGGAACTTTCTTCCTTTATTATCAGCTGCTGTTCACTAGTTCCAGAACAATTATTTTGCAGAAAATAGAGCCAAGTTTCAAAGAAATTACTTAAACACTGTGCAGGACAGAAAAACATGACTAACATCACAGGGAAAATTTTCATTTACTTGGCAGTCAGCGTAATGGTGTAATGCCATTGTTCTCTGATTAGTTCATAATATATAATGGACATTAGTTCCTGTAAAAGGATAATCGTTCTGGATGAGAGTTCGCAATAATACGAGTGTAAGAGTGTTACCGGTCTAAAGAAGAGGGACTATGGCCTGGAATGAATATTTAAAACGAAGATATGATTTTATGGGAACGTCTTACGCTATAATTTCCACTAACTTTTACCTAGACACTTCTGTTGTTAGTGATTCGTTTTATGGTGTGTTGAACTGCGCCGGCCGTGGTGGCCGAGCGATTCTAGGCTCTACAGTCTGGAACCACGCGACCGCTACGGTTGCAGGTTCGAATCCTGCCTCAGGTATGGGTGTGTGTGATGTCCTTAGGTTAGTTAGGTTTAAGTAGTTCTGAGGTCATCAGTCCCCTAGAACTTAGAAATTAAGTCCCATAGTGCTCAAAGCCATTTGAACCATTTGTTGAACTGCCATCCATGGCTGTGACTGAACTGAGCCGTGACAACTCTGAAGATGGATCCACTCGTCAAATTTCGGTTCTAATCCCTAACGGACAATCCAAGTGTAGGTTTCCCTTCGTTTGTCGGCACTGATTACGGCGGATGGTGGGACGGTTCCTTTGGAAAGGGCTCAGAACTTCAGCTCTGTCTACTGAACGCGCCGTCGATGGGACATTAAACCGTAATCTTTAATTCTTGGGGAACGGGGCAAAGAGGAGTCATTTGTCATGGTTACAATGACAAATAGCCACAAAAATCAAACTTATTTTACCTGATCTGATTCCATTTCGTAGGAGATAATATAACGCCACTTACTGTGATACATTTGGAGCAAATTAAACTTTCGAATATAAAGGAAAGAAGGAAGATGGAGGCTCAACGCCTAGGTGTAGATTCGATTTTCGTATCATTCTTTTGGGAGAGTCAACTTAGATACAGGGTTAGGTGAAAAAATAAGCGGGCAAGGCATAGAACTACCAAACTGTTGGTACTTGTTCGATTCTTGGTCGTAATTCTTTTTATTTGTATTTTTTGGTATATCTGACAATATTCTGATAATGGGAAAACCTTTGTTTTCTTTTTTTGAAGTAAAAAATAAAAGGTCCCGTCGACATAATCAAAGATGGAGCACAAGATCGGAACATTTCACGGGCCGGGAAGAAGATCAGTCGTGTCCTTTCAAAGGAACCGTGCTATTATTTATCTGGAGAGATTTAGGGAAATCACGGAAAATGTACATCTGTCTGACCGAACGCAGATTTGAACCTTCGTCGTCCAGAATGCGAGTCCCATGTGCTGACCACTTCATTGGGTTTTAAACTGTAGGTGCGAAGGCAGATGCAACATTCCCTTATTTATTAAGACTGCCTTCAGAATGTTATCTTCCTTGTTATATTTATTAGAATGCCGTACATCACATTTTTTCCTTATATGGCAATCTGGTATAAAAGTACGTCTCATCAAGAATTACCTCCGCTTAGATACACACGAGAATTGTATATAATTATTCTTGTGTCTTTTATCTATAAATAGCATTCCTTAAATTTTATCCTGACACATTTACATTGTTATCAACTGTTTCCGAAACCATGTATGGACAAATAAAGAACAGTCAGTGTCACTTTCTTTGATCTTTTATTATACCGCTTGTTTTGTTGTTACAATGACTTATTTCATCTGATTTATAACAGTCTTTAGACCGTATTGGAGCCTAGGAAGTCTCCCAACAATGATCTGGGCTATAGAGCACAACTGAAGGAGACCACGTGAAAAATAAAACCTATGACTGGTGACTGGTGACTGGAATAATAACAAAAGAAAAGAATGATTTCTCAGTTATGACCTCTCGAATCGACAGTTACCTCACATTTCACAGAAGTCTGTCTTCATCTTGCTTCTTACTATATTCCATTAGATGGTAAACATCTACCACATTTTGATCCCTAACACTTTGTACTGTTTGAATAGGAAGATTTGCTGTACATACGGGAGACTGTGCGTCATTAAATACATGAAATATACTCAGTTTCTAATTATCCCCAATGAAAGCAAAGAAAGTTGTTAAGACAAGAGATTATGAAAAATCAGAACTATCCGAGTTCAGTCAACCTAATTTATCTTCCTCTCCTTTCACAAAACAGCTGTATGTCAACGTCGAATTGTGGTACGTAATTTCATTTCTAGAACTATATATTGCTGCCTATTATACACTAATGGCCATTAAAATTGCTACACCAAGAAGAAATGCATATGATAAACGGGTATTCATTGGACAAATATATTACACTAGAACTGACATGTGATTACATTTTCGCGCGACTGCTACGGTCGCAGGTTCGAATCCTGCCTCAGGCATGGATGTGTGTGATGTCCTTAGGTTAGTTAGGTTTAAGTAGTTCTAAGGTCTAGAGGACTGATGACCATAGATGTTAAGTCCCATAGTGCTCAGAGCCATTTGAACCATTTTTTGATTACATTTTCACGCAGTTTGGGTGCATAGATCCCGAGAAATCAGTACCCAGAACAACCACCTCTGACCGTCATAACGGCCTTGATACGCCTGGGCATTGAATCAAACAGAGCTTGGATGACGTGTACAGGTACAACTGCCCATGCAGCTTCAACAAGATACCACAGTTCATCAAGAGTAGTGACCGGCGTATTGTGAGGAGCCAGTTGCTCGGCCATCATTGACCAGACGTTTTCAATTGGTGAGAGATCTGGAGAATGTGCTGGCCAGGGCAGCAGTCGAACATTTTCTACATCCAGAAAGGCCCTTACAGGACCTGCAACATGCGGTCGTGCATTATCCTGCTGGAATGTAGGGTTTCGCAAGGATCGAATGAAGGGTAGAGCCACGGGACGTAACACATCTAAAATGTAACGTCGACTGTTCAAAGTGACCTCAATGCAAACAAGAGGTGTCCCAGACGTGTAACCAATGGCACCCCATACGATCACGCCGGGTGATACGCCAGTATGGCGATGACGAATACACGCTTCCAATGTGCGTTAACCGCGATGTCGCCAAATACGGATGCGACCATAACGATATTGTAAACAGAACCTCAAAAATGGTTCAAATGGCTCTGAGCACTATGGGACTTAACATCTATGGTCATCAGTCCCCTAGAACTTAGAACTACTTAAATCTAACTAACCTAAGGACATCACACAACACCCAGCCGTCACGAGGCAGAGAAAATCCCTGACCCCGCCGGGAATCGAACCCGGGAACCCGGGCGTAAAACAGAACCTCGATTCATCCGAAAAAATGACGTTTTGTCATTCGTGCACCCAGATTCGACGTTGAGTACGACATCGCAAGCGCTCCTGTCTGTGATGCATCGTCAAGGGCAAACGCAGCCATGGTCTCCGAGCTCATAGTCCATGCTGCTGAAAACGTCGTCGAACTGTTCGCGCAGATGGTTGTTGTCTTGCAAACGTCCCCGTCTGTTGACTCAGGGATCGAGACGTGGCTGCACGATCAGTTACAGCCTTGCAGATAAGATGCCTGTCATCCCCACTGCTAGTGGTACGAGGCCGCTGGGATCCAGCACAGCGTTCCGTATTACCCTCCTGAACCCACCGATTCCAATTCTGTTAACAATCATTGGGTCTCGACCAACGCGAGCAGCAATGTCGCGGTACGATAAACCGCAATGGCGATAGGCTACAATCCGACCTTTCTCAAAGTCGGAAACGTGATGGTACGCATTTCTCCTCCCTACACGAGGCATCACAACAACGTTTCACCAGCCAACGCCGGTCAACTGCTGTTTGTGTATGGGAAATCGGTTGGAGCTTTCCTCATGTCAGCACGTTGTAGATGTCGCCACCGGCGCCTACCTTGTATGAATGGTCTGAAAAGCAAATCATTTGCATATCACAGCATCCTCTTCCTGTCGGTTAAATTTCGCGTCTGTAGCACGTCATCTTCGTGGTGTAGCAATTTTAATGGCCAGTAGTGTATTTTGCAAAATTATTGACAGGGGGGTTTGAAATGGAGCATTTCCCATTCCGTACCCATACCAGGGTTAAGATGTAACACGAGGCAGGCTTTGTGTTAACAGAGGTGGGCGGCGTGGCACCGCGCCTCGGACAGCCCGGGCGAGGCACGTGGGCCGAGGAAGACGCAGCCCCGGAAGATCAAAGGCTCCAGTTGGCCCCGTGATAAGCTGCCACGCAGACTGAACTAGCGGAGCGCGTAGCCGACGCGAAAGAGTTCTCATCGGCGCAGCAGCCAAGTGCCGGGATTAAATCCTGCTCGCTGTGGGTCCTTTTGAGCTCAAAGAGACTGCCAGTCGATAGCTTCGTCCTGACCCGACCCGCTCTCTGCAGCAATAAAATTCTTTGTCTCGCTGTAGAGGCTCCAGATGTTCGTCTTCACCTGTCAGCAATAGACTGCGTGTATAACCCTCTCTGCCAGCACATTTACTCGTACACAGATAGCTTCGCGTCAATGCACAGAGAACGGTGGCGCACTAACTCATCACATTCTTATCAAGACCTCAGGTCTACGTTTCTCTTTACCAACCTAAACGAGTCTATTTAGTATGCATAGAAAGAGGAGAACTCTGGTCTTAAAACGTACCTCAGTAGGTCATCATGCCACGAAACGTTTTTTACTTTTACCTAGGTCCTTCCTGTTTTTCTAATAACTGGCATGTATATCACTATACCCTTAGTAACAATTCGTTAGACATATAATACAAAATATACTGCAACTGATAGCACATATTCATTTGAATTTTCACTCTGAAAATGTTTTGTCAATGTGGACGAAGTATAGGGTGAACATTAAGTCTTTCTGTTATTGGTTCAAATGGCTCTGAGCAGTATGGGACTTAACTGCTGTGGTCATCAGTCCCCTAGAACTGAGAACTACTTGAACCTAACTAACCTAAGGACATCACACACATCCATGCCCGAGGCAAGATTCGAACCTGCGACCGTAGCGGTCGCGCGGTTCCAGACTGTAGCGCCTAGAACTGCTCGGCTACTGCGGGCGGCTTTGTTATTACAAAAATTTATTACTGAGGAATTATGCTGGATACAGCTATGTGGTTTGTTTCAAATGATAACACATGGAGTTTTTATGAATACAGTTCTACATGTGCTCTGGCCGCATCACTTACAGGAATTTGAACAGTGGGTAGTGTTCCAACAGGATGAAGCGACGCCCAACTGGATACTATTTGTCTGCCAGTTCTTGGACGAAACCTTTCCAGATAGATCGGTAGAGACGGTCCAACATCATAGTCAATACGTTCAACAGAAATAATGCCTTTTTGTGCATTATGTTAAGTTTAAAGAGTTCAGCTCACTAATTTGTGAAGTGCAAAACTCTTAGGGCACGAATACGAGATGCGGTAGAGGCGGTGACGGGGGAGATTTTGGCAAAGACGTGGAGACACATTTAATGTCGCCTCTACGTTCTAGGGGCAACAAATGGAGCACATAGATCTTTTGAGTTAAGCTACCATTTGCAACAAACCGCTATGCTGTATATAGCACAAATCCTTAGAAACAAATTTTTGTAATCATGGAAAGACTTCATGTCACCCTGTATAGTGCGATTATGATACACACGTACCCTAAAATGATCGAAAAAAGTCGTTTTTTGAGTGCAGGCCATCTATATAATTGTTGTCTAGAGCCACGTTTTGAAGTATAGCCTAACTACGTAATCCTTTTGAATCAAGGGCAGAAGATTAGAATTTGATGCGCCGCTAAAAAGGTCGTTTCAGGTGAGGTATAAGCTCTAAGTGGGGCACAGTTTGGGAATGAAATCTGCCACGCAGTTTAGAAGTAATCGTGCAGGCATTCGCCTAATCGGGTTAGGGTAATCACGGAGAAACTAAGTCAGTATACCTGGGTGGTGATCTGAACTGTTGAACCGTCATCATCTCTGATATGAGTCTGGGTGCTACGCCACCTCGCTCTGTGTAATTAATTTAGTCGTATGACATTCTGAGTCAGTCTCGGATTAGATTTAAAAGCAGCTTTCTGTTTTCGTTATCGATGTACGAAAATCTGCGAATATTTGCCATATGCTAATATCAAAAAGACATCTGCTGGGGCATTTCAACAGGAAATTAATTATAGAGCACATTTTATTGGGAACTGAATTTTATTGTTGTTTTATTGAAGCAGGTCTGATACGACGGTATGTGTGAGACATTTGGGTTGAAGATTGACCACACTACATAATACACGAGAGAATCTTCTACTTTGGTTAGCGCGCCTGTATTAGAGATTTTGGTGTGGAGTACTGAAATGGCTGATGCGGTGACTCATGAGCAGTGTGTGGGTTTACCTCAAATTTGACTTCAATTGGATGGTGATTTAAACGAAAGGTTCACATTTCAAAAAAAAGTTTTACTAACTGGGAAAATATTTCGTAGTGGCAGCTTGTTTTCACTTTGAGAAATGTCTCACAAACGGATCGTTCGCTGTCCCATGTTTACAGAAAAGTTCTTGCTTCTCTTATCGTGTGTGTCCACCAATGTCAGTTTTCGTTGTTATTTATGGTATGATACATTCCGTATATGCCAGAATTTTCGTAAGAATAGAGTTGTTATGATCCATCCTTACCCCATTCCCTGTCCCTGAGCTAAATGAGATAGATCAGTTCGATCCAATTGTCTATCAATCCTTTTATTTTTCAAGCCACCTGCCACAAAACGTGTGAGGTTGAGAAAGTTTTTTAAAAAAGTTGCAGTCATTATTGGGCATTTGTAGTAGCGCCTGCGGGCTAGCAACCCGTCAAACACACTTACTGAAAATGTCAATTACTGAAATCAATTTATTAAGTTCTAACTGGCTGGTGTTTTCATCTCTTACAGAATTACAACGTCTATTTCGTATCGTGGAATGTGTTTACTGACCAAGACCGCGCATTCCTTGCGTCGCAGATTTTGACATCAGGGCCCAGAAGAAGTGTCACCCTTCTTTCTTCCCTGGTGTCTATAGAACTGGGTACGTCGGTTTTTAAATATCTCGTTATAGAGAGTAAAAACTGTTTACTCTATTATTAATTTATCTCTAGTCGTGAAAAAACAATGAATACAGGTAATTAGAAATGAAATAAGAAGAGGTGAATTGGTTTTTATGCTTCATAAGAAAAGCGTTCAGTTTCGTAGGTCATTCATGCCTACGTCCACGCATACACACGCGTTCAGGAGCGGATGGCGTGACAATTTCTCGTGCTACGTTTCGCGTGTTTGCTCATCAGACATTTTCTGACGTAAATTGCCAAGCGTGGCAATCACAACAAGTGATAAGGGGCAGGAGATCGCGTGCTATACGCAAGAATTTTTCTAGGTGTTTGAATTTTAAGGAGGAGGTGGACTTCTCGAAGGTGTTTGCGAGGAGATATTGACCAGAACCCTACGCGAAGATTTCTCTTGCAGTATTAATCGTGTTTCCTGCTTCCATATGGTGCTACGCTGAGTGTAACCACTATATTGGCAAATTTTTATCGTACACTTTCTGATTGTGACGGCGTTATGCATTATAGACCCCAACAAGTAAACTGGGTCAAATATTTTCGGTAACCATGATGTAATACTGATTCGTACGCCGTTACGCCAACAGACTTGCGGCGCAGTGGTTAGACACTGGACTCGCATTCGGGAGGACGACGGTTCAATCCCGCGTCCGGCCATCCTGATTTAGGTTTTCGGTGATTTCCCTAAATCACTCCAGGCAAATGCCGGGATGGTTCCTCTGAAAGGGCACGGCCGACTTCCTTCCGCATCCTTCCCTAATCCGATGAGACCGATGACCTCGCTGTCTGGTCTACTTCCCCAAAACCAACCCAACCCAACAGCCTTGCGCAGTGGTAACAACGGTTCCCGTCAGGTCACCGAAGTTCAGCGCTGTCGGACTGGGCTAGCACTAGGATGGGTAACCATCCGGTCTGTCGAGCGCTGTTGGCAAGCGGGGTGCACTCGGCCCTTGTGAGGCAAACTGGGGAGAAACTTGATTGAGAAGTAGCGGCTCCGGTCTCGTAAACTGACATACTGCCGGGAGAGCGGTGTGCTGACCACATGTCCCTCCACATCTCCATCCAGTGACGCCTGTGGTCTGAGGGTTACACGGCGGCCGGTCGGTATCGTTGAGACTTCCAAGGGCTGTTCGCACGGAGTACGCCGTCGCTAATTCGACGAAATTTATGGAACAGATGTATCATTGGTGCTTTGCACATCACAAATGATGTTGCACTGTGTCTTACATAACTGCTGCCTTACGTATTCTGGTAAAGGGCGTGGCAGTTTTTGTACGCTTTGTAGAGCGTTTGGTGCTGTTACGTTAGAGAAAAATTAGCGGCTATATTTGAATTTCTGCGGAAGCCATGACTATATTAGCGTCCCTCCCTCTTAGATATCATATTCCGTAACCTCTACCCCACGATGAGTTGTGTCTGACAATGGCAATCTCTATTTGACTGTCTAAGAGGACCGTAACAATAGTCACGATAAATTCAGTACACCTTCTAAGAAAGACATCAAGATTCCAGCACCAGCATACCCATTTAACCTTTCCTCCAATTCAACCTTTCACCACTCACGAACTTCTGTTACGCATAGTTGATGAATAATCAACTTTAAGTGGTTCTGTTTCACTCTATGTGCCATCAACATCGTCGTCGTACCTAGTCTTGAGATACGTGAAATCAGTTTTGAGCGAGAAAAACACGTTGCTCAGTCACAAGCTAAAATTTCTTTGCAGACGTATGTGACCATACTTTCTTCAGCACTCAGTGATACAGATAGCCTTGAGCGAAACTGTTTATATTACATAGATGTGAAGTGTTTCAGTAATCATGATCTTCAGAATCTATGGTGTAAATAACGGATATGGAACAGCGATGTATTTAACATAACATTGAATCAACCTACAGATGACTATATAAAATAGTTACCACTCAAAAATTGAACAATGAAAGAAAATATCTTCTCAAAACAGCCATTTCAAGAAAATACGTGACCTGGATGAACACCGAGTGACAGCTGGCATGCAGCATCATCCGAACAAAAACTATGTATATCTGTATTTATGTCAACGTTTTGTCTTCACTAAATTGGCCTACCACTCATATTTCCTCTTGGTATTATCCAACATTATTTTTGATATGCTTTTGAGTATACGATGATTCCTTGAACTTTATGTTTTTGTGTGTATAATTACGACTTTATAAGGCTTTAGTCTGCAACCACATTACCATTAACCATTAAGACGATACCTCTGAGTGCTATTATTCCGTCCTCTAGCGACGTGTAACATTTTTCTCATGCTTCCCAATATACTCCATACAGCTGGCATTGGCTCCACACCGGTCACATGTCAAGAATTCACAGTCAATTGGCTGTGCTGAATTCATTGTCTTTCAGCAGCTGTTTGATTTTATTGTTACAAGTACTTTGTTGACTCATCTATTGCTTGACTTCATGTTCTATGAAATACGGGGACTGGCTAAAATTATGGAAATACCTCGAGAAATACATCCTTGAACACAAATGCTGATGCTAACCAAACCTGGAGGTTGCGCTGTTGTATTTAACTACGAACGGCATCGATGCAATTTCCACAATACGCTGCAAGTGTTAATCGTGGGAAAAACTGCGTTCTGTGTAATTGATGATGATGAGATCCCATACTCCGAGGAGCATAGGGGACGATGCGGGAGACACGCACGACCGTACTAGGCAAAGTCCTGGCGGAGGTGGTTTGCCATTGCCTTCCTCCGACCGTAACGGGGATGAATGATGATGATGACGACGACACTACAACCCCCAGTCATCTCGAGGCAGGAAAAATCCCCGACCCCGCCGGGAATCGAACTCGGGCCCCTGTGCGCGGGAAGCGAGGACGCTACCTTAAGACCACGAGCTGCGGACTCTGTGTAATTATGGGTGCATATATCGGAGATAAATGCATTAGAACTTGGGCCAATTGTTGGTGCTTGTATGATGCGTGCTTCCATAACAAAGGTAGCCGAGATGTTTTGTGTTTCAGTAGGCGCTAAATCGAAGATTTATACCGCATACACGAAAAGTGGAGAAACTTCATCCGCTAAGTAACAACGCCGACGAAAGTGTGTGTTGGGTGATTGTAACAGACTGTCATTGAAAAGAAATGTGGTAAAAAATAGGAGAACCTCATCCGCAAGAAATGTCGCCCTCGCGAACCCAAACAACACAAAGGGAGCTCCATAGGCAGGTAATTGCAGAGAGAACTGGAATTTCAAAACCACTCATGAGCGATGCAAAATCCCGCAACAAGAAAACTTAAACCTGGACTGGGCGATGGAACAAAGTCATTTGGTTGGATGAGTCTTGTTGCACATTAATTACAACTTCCGGCGGTGTTTATATCCCAGAAGTGAAAGATAGCGAGGGCTCGATGATGATTTGAGCGGCTATCTCGTGGTATTCCATGGGCCCCGGGGGTACCCTGCAAGAACGTATTACTGCCATTAAACATGTGACCCTTTTAGCTGATCAGGTCCATCCAGTGGTACGATATTTGTCACCCAATGGTGATCCGGTGTTCCAAGTTGACATGGCCCCTGTTCACACAGCTCGCATCGTTCAGGTTTGGTGAGCACGAAGAGGAACTTCATATCTTCCTTGGCCACTATACTCGCCAGATCTCATTATTATTGTGCCTTCGTGCTCTACTTTAGAGAGAAGGGTGCTTGATCACTATTAATAGCCATCATTCCTTTCTTAACCTGTCACTATTTTGCAGGAAGACTGGTATAAGATTCCTCTAGAAACTTAGGGAAGACAGGAAACTGTTTTCAATGCCAGCTATTTTCCTACACCGTATTAGGCATGGAAATGTGTTGTGTTTTTGGTACTCACGTATTTTTCTCCATCTCCTGTATAATGTTGTTTCGTGTCCTTTCTCTATACCACAGAATCTGAAAATGATAATTGCTGACATACGTCAAGGGAAAGGAATAACGATCAACCGTCAGTATCATTAATAGTGTTAAGCCTCCGTGGAAAGTCGTTTCGAAAACGCAACTGTTTTCATCTATATTGATCACATACATGGTAGTTAAAAGATCGCACCGTAATCATTTGACGGCATACACGCTGGCTGAGAACGGAGTGAGGTAAGAATGTACCCTACCAATCTCCGATGTTATAAAGTCTGCACATTGAGCAAACGGGGAAGGAGAGCAAGTAGAAATTTGGGAACGGAATTAAAATTCAGGGAGAGTAGAAAAAAAGTTTTGCGTTTTGCAAACGAAATGTTAACACTGTTAGATATCAAGGACTTGGTATAGCAGCCGAACGGAATGGGAAGTGTCTAAAGAAGGATGTAAAGTGAATATGAACAAAAGTAAAACTAGAGTAACGGAATGTTGTCGAACCATATCAGATTATGATGATGTGTGGTTAGGTGAGAAACTAAAAGATGAGCAGCAGAATAACTGACTTTGGCCGAAGTAGAGAGGATATTGAACGAAAACTGGCGAACAAGAAAATCATTGCTGAAAAAGAAATATTTCCTAACTTCGAATTTAAATTTAAACATTAGGAATGTTTTTCTGAAGGGAGTGAATGAGTTAGTAGAGGTTAAATTGTACAGAGAGGCAGTAGGCTGGATCAAATGGATTAAATGAATACGGACTGCAGTAGTTATTTTCGGAAGAACAGACTTTCACAGGACAGAGATGTATCAAATGAGTTTTCAGAATGAAGTTGGTAACGAGGACGTTCCTCCCAGTATTATCGTAGATCCAATCACCATCATCAATTGCTCAAAAACCACCACTGTTAAACATAGCCGTTTAACTTCAAATACCATACATTTCATATCACTATTTGACTAGCTATTCTAGTCGTTAGCTTCGTTGGCTACTGACTTGCAGCTCTGCTTCTGTTTCCAGCGACGACGATTGTATGTCGGGGAAGTCTCGAACGAGATTTACTCGTCCTCATGAGGACTGGACCATTAATATATTCATCGTACTAGAGACAGTAACGGAGACCGGCAAAGTGTTCTGAAATTAATATTTAGTGGTAGAGTCAGACAGTAATTCACAGAAATAAACAGTCCCAGCCGAGATCGTTGTCCTTCAAATCACGAAATGAAGTCACAATATACTTCAATCGTGCAGGCAAGTAACTATATTGTCAACGCAGCTGAGCCGAAACTTTCGAGTTCTGTGAAGTACTTTGTGACAATGCCAAGAGATACACTTTCCAAAATAAGTTGGTAGTAAAATGACAGCCGGCCCTTGTGGCCGAGCGATTCTAGGCGCTTCAGTCGGAAACCGCGATGCTGCCAAGGTCGCAGGTTCGAATCCAGCCTCGGGCATGGATGTGTGTGATGTCCTTAGGTTAGTTAGGTTTAATTAGTTAGCCGGCCGTAGTGGCCGAGCGGTTCTAGGCGCTACAGTCTGGAACCGCGCGACCACTACGGTCGCAGGTTCGAATCCTGCCTCGGGCATGGATGTGTGTGATGTCCTTAGGTTAGTTAGGTTTAAATAGTTCTAAGTTCTAGGGGACTGATGACCTCAGAAGTTAAGTCCCATAGTGCTCAGAGCCATTTGAACCATTTTTGTATAATGACAAACAGCCCATGTGCCATCAAATTTTCGAGCAGCTTGAAGCCACACAACTTTTGTCAGTACCATGTTCAGAAGTAAATTTCTGCTTTTAGTAATCCGCGTACCCTAAGACCACAATAGACTGAGGTGACAGAACTCAGGGGGTAGTTATATGATGATATAACGAAGGGTGTAGGATAGTGTACACAAGGTATAAAAGAGCAGTGCATGGACGGAGCTGTCATTTGTCCGTAACTGATTCGTGTGAAAAGGTTTCCGACGTGATTATAGCCGCACGTCTTGAATAAACAGACTTTGAACACGGAATGGTTCAAATGGTTCTGAACACTATGGGACTTAACATCTATGGTCATCAGTCCCCTAGAACTTACAACTACTTAAACCTAACTAACCTAAGGACATCACACAACACCCAGCCATCACGAGGCAGAGAAAATCCCTGACCCCGCCGGGAATCGAACCCGGGAACCCGGGCGTGGGAAGCGAGAACGACGGAATGGTGGTTGACGCTAGAAAGATGGGACATCCCACTTTTAGAATCGTTAGAGAATTCAGTATTCTGAGAGTCACAGTGTCAAGAGCGTGCCAAGAACAGCAAATTTCAGTCATTACCTGTCACCACGGAAGAAGTATTGGCCGACGACCTTCACTTAACGACCAAGTGCAGTGGCGTTTGAGCAAAGTTGTCAGTGCTAACAGACAAGCAAGAGTGCGTGAAATAACCGAAGAAGTCAATTAGAGACGTACGACGAACGTATCGTATTAGGACAGTGCGGCAAAATTTAGTGTTAATACGCTACGACAGCAGACGACATAGCCTGCAGCGCCTCTCTTGGACTCGCGATCATATCAGTTGGACCCTGGGCGACTGGAAAATGGTAGCGAGGTCAGATGAGTCCCAATTTCAGTTGCTAAGAGCCGATGGTAGGATTCGAGTGTGGTGCAGACCCCACGAAGGTGTGAAGAAGGCACTGTTCAAGCTGGTGCTGACTCCATGATGGTGTGGGCTGTGTTTACAGCAAATAGACTGGATGATCCGGTTGTGTTAGGCTACTTTGAGCCCATTTGCAGTCGTTCTTGGACTTCATGTTCCCTAACAACGAAGGAATTTTTGTGGAGGACAATGTCACTGGACTACGGTTGTTCGCTATAGCTTTGAAGAATATTCCAGATAATTGGAGCGTCTGATTTGCCACCCAGATATCCTTACATGAGTCCCGTATAACTTGAGTCCCATAAAATCTAGAGGGCAGTTGGTGCACGGAATCCATCACCGGCAACACTTTCACAATTATTGGCGGCTATAGAGACAGCACAGCTCAATGTTTCTGCAGGGGACTTCCAAAGATACACTCCTGGAAATTGAAATAAGAACACCGTGAATTCATTGTCCCAGGAAGGGGAAACTTTATTGACACATTCCTGGGGTCAGATACATCACATGATCACACTGACAGAACCACAGGCACATAGACACAGGCAACAGAGCATGCACAATGTCGGCACTAGTACAGTGTATATCCACCTTTCGCAGCAATGCAGGCTGCTATTCTCCCATGGAGACGATCGTAGAGATGCTGGATGTAGTCCTGTGGAACGGCTTGCCATGCCATTTCCACCTGGCGCCTCAGTTGGACCAGCGTTCGTGCTGGACGTGCAGACCGCGTGAGACGACGCTTCATCCAGTCCCAAACATGCTCAATGGGGGACAGATCCGGAGATCTTGCTGGCCAGGGTAGTTGACTTACACCTTCTAGAGCACGTTGGGTGGCACGGGATACATGCGGACGTGCATTGCCCTGTTGGAACAGCAAGTTCCCTTGCCGGTCTAGGAACGGTAGAACGATGGGTTCGATGACGGTTTGGATGTACTGTGCACTATTCAGTGTCCCCTCGACGATCACCAGTGATGTACGGCCAGTGTAGGAGATCGCTCCCCACACCATGATGCCGGGTGTTGGCCCTGTGTGCCTCGGTCGTATGCAGTCCTGATTGTGGCGCTCACCTGCACGGCGCCAAACACGCATACGTCCATCATTGGCACCAAGGCAGAAGCGACTCTCATCGCTGAAGACGACACGTCTCCATTCGTCCCTCCATTCACGCCTGTCGCGACACCACTGGAGGCGGGCTGCACGATGTTGGGGTGTGAGCGGAAGACGGCCTAACGGTGTGCGGGACCGTAGCCCAGCTTCATGGAGACGGTTGTGAACGGTCCTTGCCGATACCCCAGGAGCAACAGTGTCCCTAATTTGCTGGGAAGTGGCGATGCGGTCCCCTACGGCACTGCGTAGGATCCTACGGTCTTGGCGTGCATCCGTGCGTCACTGCGGTCCGGTCCCAGGTCGACGGGCACGTGCACCTTCCGCCGACCACTGGCGACAACATCGATGTACTGTGGAGACCTCACGCCCCATGTGTTGAGCAATTCGGCGGTACGTCCACCCGGCCTCCCGCATGCCCACTATACACCCTCGCTCAAAGTCCGTCAACTGCACATACGGTTCACGTCCACGCTGTCGCGGCATGCTACCAGTGTTAAAGACTGCGATGGAGCTCCGTATGCCACGGCAAACTGGCTGACACTGACGGTGGCGGTGCACAAATGCTGCGCAGCTAGCGCCATTCAACGGCCAACACCGCGGTTCCTGGTGTGTCCGCTGTGCCGTGCGTGTGATCATTGCTTGTACAGCCCTCTCGCAGTGTCCGGAGCAAGTATGGTGGGTCTGACACACCGGTGTCAATGTGTTCTTTTTTCCATTTCCAGGAGTGTATGTTGAGTTCTTGCCACGTTTAGTCGCTGCACTACGCAGGGAAAAAGGCGGTCAAACACGATAGTAAGAGACACGCCGGACTTTTGTCACCCCAGTGTGTACCACCGCCAGGCATCCGGTCGTGGATCAAGGGCCAGAGCGCAGTGGAGCTGCGGTGGTCCCAGTCGCCGTACTAGATGCGCCGACTGGCGCCGCGGCTGAGTCGCGTGGATGCGTCGCGCAGCTAGCGGCGACCGCCTAATTAGGCTAACACGCCTAATTAACGGACAGCCTGTGCGCACCCGCGCAGCACCACGTAACAGCTGGCTCTGTCCTGCACGCCTCTGGGCAGACACACTCAGATTGTGCACGGTTTGGCAGCACCTACCCCGCTAACCAAATGAACTCTCAAACTTGTTCACTTATAAGTAAACCTACCCAAGGGATATACTTCGATTTTAATCGCCTTCGAATATGTTTTTGTCTAGAGCGAAATAAAAGACACAGTATTCTTTATACGTGCCAACATGGCCGTTAGCGGGGTGAACACCCTCTTGAAAAAATTGAGTTTAATGTTTCTGAATGAATACCGTTTGTTCTGGCGTAACCGCAAGCGCCCGAAACGAAGACGAAGAATGAAAATGTTATATCCTAGCCAGTAATGCCACCCGAGCCCGCTGCCAAAAGGTTGGCAGCATCAAAGTCCGGACGCCGTCCGCATAAGCAGCGCCAGCGATACAGGAAATCGCCCCAAGTCTGCGCGCACCACCGCTGGCTTCTGGCTTCTTAAGCGCTGGAGTCGCGAGCGCTAGGACAGTTCTGTATTCGCCGCTCAGTTGTATACTCGCCACCGATTTGTGTACTTGCTAGTCAGTTGTGTGTTCATCGCAGCAGAGTTGTTGTTTCGTCGTCAGCCGACGCTGACCTAGCCGCTCCGACTCGAACTAGACAGATTTCTGTAGACACGGAGTTCACTACTGTGTTTCTGTATCTTCGTTAATAAAGATAAGTACCGACTTTTATATAATCAGAGTGTTTGGGTTTTCATCTTTCTGTTCACTGTTCCAGCGGACCGGTCGGCCCGCTATTAAAAGTGTGGCGGTGACTTCGTAAGCCGTTTCTACAGCGAAGTGTTTGTCGCTACGAACGCCGCCACAAAAGAAAGACCAGAGAAGACGGTGAAAAGCCGTCGGCCAATTGTGCGCGGAATAGGACCGCACCACGACTGCAGCACCCTCAAACCGGAGTGAATATAAGCGCCCCGGCCGCTGAGATCAGCTCAGTATACGGACATTAGTGGAAAGTATTCGCGGAGCGCGCTACAAGAACACCTAGTAGTGATCTTTAACAGTTAGTTGTCTACACTTTTCTATAGAGAAGAACATAATTGTTTGCATGTTTCCCATCGTTTGCGACTACTGTTTGTAAATCTCCAAGTTAAGCATTGTCAATAATCTGCTTTATAGAAATGAAACTGCTAATGTTATTTGCTTGAATTGTTGTGTAGCATTCCCAGGCATGCTATACGAAACGAATGGGCGAGACCCAACACCGCTGAAACGGCAACACGTGAAAAAAAAATCAAATAAACGTTTAATGGTTTTTAACGTACGTTACAACTGTGAACCCAGATTTGTCCAAAAAGTCATTTTTTCGAAATCCCCGCTTTCCTTATTATTTTGTTTTTCATTTCTTCAGTTGACTAATAGCAAAAGTAAACTATCGTTAATACCAAATTCAATCTTATATGATGTATTTGAAAGATGTAATTCTCCGTAACGAAGTGCATTCGGTATTTTTTCACTCTAACAGTTCTTCGCCTTTCTCATTGTTGTACAGATTTACAATAATGTTGCAACAATGAGGCAGAAACAATTTCAAATATAACATAATTAAATCTGAAACGGCTGCAACTTGAAAATAAAACAACACACCAAATGTAAAAAGAAAACTAATATAACACAAAATATTTTATATTCATAAAATTACAAGAATATATATGTACATATGTAGAACAATATACGGGGTATACTCGTTTAGAATATATTTATTTGGGAAGGACTTATTAAACAACTCAACATGACAATTGTCATTGAAGTGGACACACATCGGATGCTCTTACAGCTATATAGATATATTTGTACCTTATTTGTGACGAATGTGTTTTTGGAATGCCACTATCATGTGCGCTTGAATTTGGTATTAACGATGCTATACGTTCTGCTATTAGTCAAATGTCGAAACGAAAAGAAAGTAGTGGGGGTGTGGGGGAAATGGGGACAAAGGATTTAGAAAAAGTGACATTTTCGACAAATCTGGGCGTACAGTAGCATAAATTGAAACTCATAAAACTTTTATCTGGAGTTTCTTCGTATCTGTTACCGTGTAGAGGATATTCAATCAGAAATATTAAACTCAATTTTTGAAGTAAGGTGTTTCACCCCTTAACGCCTGTATGGACACTTATAAAAAAGTTCGGTCTCTTATTTTGCTCTATACTACAACATATTCATAGCTGGTCGAAATGGAAGAGTATCCCTTGGGTCAGTTTACTCGCTAGTCTCTGCGCTAGAAGACGATTGCCCAGTACTGGGATAACGCTAAATTATTCTCCTTCCTTATAAAGGAGGCAAGAAGTAAAATGATGATTGTGTTTGGCTCCTGTGTGTAACATACAGGGTGATTTTGCTAAATGGAGGCAAACTGGAGGAAATGATTTCTAACAGGAAAAGGAACAAAATGGGGTCATATGGACATACGGCGAGAAATGCCTTCCAAGGGAGGAAAACCAACTTCAAGGTGGAGATAAAAGATCTTTGACAGCGCATGTTTGAGTGACTGAAGGCGCACATGAGAACACACAGGAAAAAGGGAATGTTGTGTCTCGACTAGTGTGTTAGTTGTAGGATGCTAAGCGATCAGTGTGGTGTCACCGCCAGACACCACACTTGCTAGGTGGTAGCCTTTAAATCGGCCGCGGTCCGCTAGTATACGTCGGACCCGCGTGTCGCCACTGTCAGTGATTGCAGACCGAGCGCCGCCACACGGCAGGTCTAGAGAGACTTCCTAGCACTCGCCCCAGTTGTACAGCCGACGTTGCTAGCGATGCTACACTGACAACTACGCCCTCATTTGCCGAGACGATAGTTAGCATAGCCTTCAGCTACGTCATTTGCTACGACCTAGCAAGGCGCCATTACCAGTTAATATTGAGATTGTACTTATGTATCATCAAGAGCGATGTTCTCCAATTATGGATTAAAGTTAAGTATTTCACCATCTGCGTCCATTTTTCTAAGTTATAATTTCCTTGTCATTTTCCAGACCTCACGCCAGCCTGCGTGAGCTTAAACGCGTGCCTTTCGGCTTCCTCCAAACCCCGTGAATTGGCTTCTGCCAATTCACAACAATCAGCATGGTTCAGCCTCAATGCATGGATGAGCATTATTGGAGACCGGATTGCCAGACCAGTCATCCTTCTTCAACGCCTCACTGGCGGAGATTATCTGCACTTCCTGTGGGTTACTTTCCCTCCCCTACAGCAAGCTACTACGGGGCGGTGCTCCATCTCACTTCCGCTTCTCTGTGCGGAGACATCTTGACGTATATCCTGAACTGTTGGTGATGGTACGCTGTCATGATGCCACAAATACTAGTACAGACAGAACGTTCCCACATGCTTTCTGTGTCTCTTGTCTGCGTTCATTGAACCTACGCTATCAAATATTTTTAACTTCCACCTTCAAGCAGTTGTACCTTCCTTGGAACGCATTTCCGGCCGTATGTCCATATGGCATTTTCTTTGCTTCATCCTATTATGGACCATTTCGTGCAGTTTTTCCCAATTTAGCAAAACCATCCTGTGGAACATATCCCCTGAAAGTGTGACCAACAACCTAGAGAAGAAAAATGTATTTCAGTGAGGAAAACTAAGTCGCTGGTTTTAGAAGTGTCTGTAGGAGAATGCATCATTTGTAGACCACAGGCATCACAATTTTTTGAGATCGCCACATCATTATAGGTTTTTAAGGATGGTTTTGACTGACTTTCAACCAAATTTATACAAACGATCTTTGAGAAATAAGGCATTAAGTCAAGTAGGATGGAGAAAATTCCGCATCACAAAGCTATCCTAAGCATTCCTACAGAAAGATTTCATATTCTTGAAATGGGGATGCTAAGAGTGAATATGTATCAATGAAACGTATCTGAAGAAACTCCGTTTTGCTGGTGACACTGTACTGTCAGGCTCGTGATGAAGAAGAAGGCGACAAAGAAAGGAAGAAAGTAACTGTGAGCTCAAGAAGTAAGGCTGGGAATCAGACTAAAATAGTGTATCCTAAACACATGGAAGAGAAAATCGTTTAATGGAACTCGCAGAACAAGTGGGCGAATATTTGTACTTTTAGAAGTTCAAGATAACGATTGGAGTGACAAGCATTTACTTCAATACAGGACTAAAAACGGTCTGGGGAGCTTTTGATAAAATAAGCAGTTAAAGAATCGGTTCTAGTAGCTACTTCTAGATAGTTTGTAGTCAGTGAGTATTAACAGTGTCGATTTTTAACAGAAAAATTGGACATATTTAAGCAATAACTGTTTAGAGACTGATGGTAGTTCAGAAAACAATGGAAAATAGTGTGTTGGAAATTACTTGGGAGGATAGGGAAACAGACAAATGGATCAGGGGACAGACTGCAGTGGAATACGTCATCATGAGTGCAATGAAAATTAAATGGCTGAAGGCGGTAGAGATCAGAAACGGAGAAATTACGAATCTGATGCTGACGGCTGCATATATCAAGGCGTCGCTGTTACGTCAGAGCTACATCTGCTTCCTTTCTCCTTGCCAGTGTACTTTGCAACTCCGACGGTCCTGAGAACGGTAGCGCTACAGTCTTTTTCCTACCAGTCTATTCGAACCCTCCTACTGAATCGTGCAGGAGTGTAAGGCCACTCGTGACTTTGTGCGGAAATTGAGTGCACGATCTTGCTGTGGTAAAGCAGCACTGGCGCAATGAATTGACGGTCGGGGCTGATCAGATGGCCTCTAACGAAGCCGTGTTTCGTGGTGCTATATATACAAGGGTAATACCAGAAGTAAGGTCTCCTATTAATTTTATAAGTACATAGACCTGTTTATTTCTACAATGTTTTACATCAGTTTACAGCTTGAATATTTAGCAATTTTTTACATAATCACCATTTCTGTCGATGCATTTTTGTAGATGCTGTGGCAGTTTTTGTATGCCCATGTCATACCAGTTCGCCGCCATGCTGCTCAGAAAGTTATGAACCTCTTCTTTTAACCTCGTCGTCGGAGATGAATCGCTGGGACCACAGTTAACGCTGACAGGTACTGTGAGACTCTGAAAAAACTCAAACGGGCGGTTCAGAACCGGAGAAGAGGAATGTTGAGCAAGGGCGTGCGCATTCTCCATGACAACGCTCGCCCACACATCGCTCGGCAAACCGTTGCTCTCCTGCAACAGTTTCAGTGGAACAT
The DNA here is from genome assembly GCF_023864275.1 of Schistocerca cancellata. Lineage (NCBI taxonomy): Eukaryota > Metazoa > Arthropoda > Insecta > Orthoptera > Acrididae > Schistocerca > Schistocerca cancellata. Next base: position 144,234,583 of record NC_064633.1, read on the forward strand.
AATCACCCACCCACCCTATAGTCCTGACTTGGCCCCCAGTTCCCTAGGTTAAAAGAACATTTGGCCGGAAAGCGATTCAGATACAACGACGAGGTGAAAGAAGAGGTTCATAACTTTCTGAACAGCTTCTCAAGCTCCAGGACATCCAAAACAACCATACCCTAGCTATCCCAGTAGACTGAGCGCATCACTTTACCTGTGTCTCTAATTCCTTCTTTGACTGACAATTCGCATGTCGCCATTCCACGCACTGTCGTTTGGATTTCGGCTCGTAGTGGTGACACCACGACTCATCTCCGGTGACGATGCTGTTCAGAAACCTGTCAGCTTCATATTGATCCAACAAGTTCCGACCAATTTCCATTCGATGTGTTTTCAGTTCTTTGTAAGCATTCAAGGGACCCATTTCGGCAGACTGTGATAACGAAGATGTTCCAACATTGTTTCCAAGGTATTACAGCTGTGCTCACAATTCGCTGGTCGTTATCCGCCGATCAGCATCTGTATATATCAGAAAGAATCGCTAATTCATGTGCGAGAACAATACATTGACACTAAGGTCAATGAAACTTCGTTCATTTCAAAAAGGTACGTGCTATTTCCACAAACGACGTATACTATGTAAGTAGGCTGTTTATGTTTTCTTTATGTAAGTTTGCTGTTTATGTTTTCTTATTGGCAACGTTACGTAGCGCTCTCTGTATGAAAATCACTGGCTGTGCTGTGTGCAGTATGTGGCTAGTTTGCATTGTTGCCTGCCATTGTTGTCATGAACTGCTATAGCTGGATGTGAACAGCAGATAGCGTTGGGCAGTTGGAGGTGAGCCGCCAGCAGTGGTGGACGTGGGGAGAGAGATGGCGGAGTTTTGAAAAATGTCATGAACTGCTGTATATATTATGAATCTTGAGGTAAATACATTGTTTGTTCTCTATTAGAATCTTTCATTTGCTAAGACTATCAGTAGTTAGTGCCTTCCGTAGTTTGTATCTTTTATTTAGCTGGCAGTAGTGGCACTCGCTGTATTGCAGTAGTTCGAGCAACGAAGATTTTTGTGAGGTAAGTGATTTGTGAAAGGTATAGGTTAATGTTAATCAGGGCCATTCTTTTGTAGGGATTTTTGAAAGTTAGATTGCGTTGCGCTAAAATTATTGTGTGCCAGGTTAAGCACAGTCGTGTATAAATTGTTCTAAGGGGACGTTTCATATGTATAAATTATTCTAAGGGGACGTTTCATATGTCGACCCTTAGCCGAGGATACCTCACTGGAATCTTCTGATTTTTTCTTGTAGTTTGTGTATTTAGTGTAGCTTTTGTTTATTGCTAGCGCGTAATTGTAGAGAGAATCTCCTTTGTAGTTGCAGTCTTTCATTGTTGTACTGTAAAACAGTTGTGGCATGCATGTAGATTTGCACCAAGTATTTCGCAGCTGTGCTTGCAATTAACTACATATTATGTTCAGTGCTATGTTAATGTGTTCTCTTATTTTTGCTATTCAAATTGTGCTTTTCTGTGTTATCGTGTGAAATATTGTGACAATAATGGCGTGTGAAAAACGTAACACTAGGCTCCAAACTAAATTGAGAAATAATAATGACGACGAGCGTAGCTTATCAGCGCCGCCGAGTAATGAATTTACTAATGTTCAAAGTAGTAATTTGGTAACTGTGCACAGGGAAATGGAGCGGGCGTCAAACAATGGCGTAGGCAGTGAAACAGGTAGTGAACAGGGAAGCATTATCGATCGATCGGTCGGCAACAGCTCGCCTCAGGAATCCGAAATGATAGGACACAATTTTGCAAATACTGTAGATTCAGGTTTTGCGTCCTCACCGTTTTCTCAAATGAGTCAAGACACATTTTCCGCTTGTCAAAATGTGAATGTTGCCGGTGCAAATTCACTGCCGAAAAGCACTGAGGAAAGTGTTTCAGACACCAATGCATTGTTATTACAATTAATGCAACAAATGGGAGAAAAGCTTCAGAAGTTAGACACAATGGAACAACACCAGAGACAAACACAGCAACAGTTAGACGCAGTGGAACAAAATCTTAAAAAGTTAGACACGATGGAACAAAATCTTCAAAAGTTAGACTCATTGGAACAAACTCTCGAACAAACACGTGAAGATTTAACTGCTGAGTTACGTAACATTGAATCGAAATGTCAAAAGGTCTGTAATGACGTAAAAACACAAATTTGTGAGCATTTTCAGCCTATTTTTTCGCGGCATGAAAATGCATTACAGAATCACGAAGCAGCCATAAAAGAACTGCAAACTATTGTTCATGAAAATCATGAGACCTTGCAAGCTAAAATGGACTCAGTTGCATCTACCGATTCGGTTACGCAACTTGCAAAAACTCAGGAAAACTTAAAGGACACAGTAGAAAGACACATGGGGGAAATTAGTTCATTATCGGAGAAAGTAGCTGAACTTTCGGATCAGGTCACTAACTTATCTACAAAGGTAGCTGATGATCTGAATGACACAAGACCCGTAGCCTTCACTGACACAGAAGAGTATGAACAAATAAGAAAATTCAAACAAAATCAAAATCAAATCAATACACAACACCAAAGAGAAATCCGGGAAGTACAAGGTCAGCTGACACAGGTAATACAAGAATTACGTATTTCAGAGGCCACTCGCGCTCCAATACAGGAAGAGGGACATAGAAATACGGAACAGAAACAAATTAATAACACAGGGCACTTCGGAAATTATGAAAGAAATTGGCAAGGTACACCGAATTTTGAGATGGAACCGCCGAAACGACGTAACAATGACCGACATGCGACTCGCCGACATGATGATTTTGATTATAAGCTGTTCATTACTACACGTAAATTCAAAACGTTTAAGAACTCTGCCAACGACATTCATCCACAAGCGTGGCTCCATCAATTCTCTCATTGTTTTCCTCCCAACTGGTCATTGGAGCACAGGTTAGAATTTATGTGTGGCTACTTGGAGAATGAACCAGCTGTAAGAATGCGATCGGTCATTCACGATTGTCACAGTGAAGGAGAATTTTATCATGCCTTCCTCTCAGCATATTGGTCTCAAGCTACACAGGACCGAGTAAAACATAGCATCATAATGATGAAACACTTCGAGCAATCTGAATTTTCCAGTCTTGTGAAATATTTTGAAGACATGTTGCACAAGAATCAGTACCTGTCAAACCCATACAGCCCCTCAGAACTCATCCGCATTTGCTTAATCAAACTGCCTGAACATTTGAGACATATTATTTTAGCAGGACGTTGCAAAGACGACATTGAAGCTTTTCAGGGACTGTTACAAGAACTGGAAATTGACACAGACAGTCGCGGGATGCGAAAACAGGAAAACAATCATTACAGGTCACATCCGTCACAATTCCGTGACGACAGAAACAATAAATGGCCACGACAAACCTATTCTTACAACGTAAATCGTGACCAAAACAGACACCACCCATATGACAACCACTGGCAGAGTAATAGTTACAGGGAAAGATCACCTTTCCGCGGTAATGACTATCACAGAGACAATCAGAGAAACAGACAATATGGGAACCAAAATAACTATTATCAAGGGAGACAGAATAACTTTAGACGCAACGGTCCAGCGCGTAGTTACGATTCAAGGAGAAATTCTCCACCATGTGACCGACAAGAAAGAAACTATGGAAACTACCGACATGACGACAGACGATATGATCGTAACGACAGACCTGAATTGCATCAGAACTGGCGAGATTTAAACAGAGCAGAGCACTCTCGTCACGATGAATTTGTAGAAGTTAGGTCTCCAAATCCCAATAACGACGCGCGCCAACAAAGAGACAATAGGCGATGACGCACACCACTGGCAGCCACAAGACGTACTTATGAAACTGATGACGCAGCTGCCGTAGCTAGTAATTACGTAAAAATGGAAGACATTAGGGACATCTTACTCCAGGAACACGACGTAACACGTAACAACATTGCATATCCTGTGATTCACATTACTGTAAATGACGTAAAATTTACGGCAGTACTTGACTCTGGCAGTCCCATTTCAGTAATTAGTGAAACAGCTTTTAGCAAATGCAACAAATCGAACGATTGCCCCACACTTCCGTTACGTAAGATTAAATTACAAGGTGCAATCTTTGGAAAAAGTGTAGATGTACGCCAACAAACCAACTTAGAATTCTTTTGCCAAAGCCACAGCTTCTCTATGAACTTTCTTATTGTTCCATTATTGTCGACGGAAATTATACTGGGAGTAGACTTTTTGAATGAATGCAAAGCAGTCTTAAGCTTTCATGATGCTGAAATAAATTTAGAGAAAGAAGGTAAGTCAATAGCTTTGAAATTTGAAGACTGGCTCTCAAACCATGATGAGGAAATTAATCGGCTTTACCTTCTGTTAGATAACAGTTCGGAATTTTCTACGAAACTAGACACTAACAATCACTCTGCAAGTACTGACAGGGATGATATCGACGGCATGTTTGAAATTAATGAGTTAATTCAGAATAAAATTCAAACAATTGAGAATTGTAATGACACTGATAGGCAGAACCTTTTTGAGATTTTACAAGCACATTCCAGAGTTTTTACTCACAAAACAGGAACAATCAAGGGATTTCAATACCAATTTCGTGTTCGTGAGCATACTAAATTTTGTGTTAGACCATACGTAATTCCAGCACATTATAGGGACCGTGTTAGAACAGAAATACAATCTATGCTTGACGAGGGCATTATTGAGCCTGCAGTAAGCTCATACAACAATCCGTTACATGTTGTTGAGAAGAAAAATGGATCGATCAGACTTGTCTTAGATTCGAGACAAATCAATACTATCATTATTCCTGAAACAGACAGACCGCAGACGATGGAAGAACTTCTTCAAAATTTTAATGGTGTAAAAGTGTTGTCTTCCATTGATCTCAGATCCAGCTTTTATCAGATCGAACTTCATCCAGAATGCAGAAAATACACAGCTTTCCTTTGTTTCGGCGTTTGTTATCAGTTTCGGAAACTTCCTTCTGGTTTGAACATTTCTTCGGCAGCATTCATTCGTGGGTTAAATTCCATATTACCTGAGTTCTTAAAACGTCACATCACTTTATATGTGGACGATATTCTAATAGCAGAAGCTTCATGGGAACAACATAACCGCATCCTCAACAGTTTGTTACGTATTTTTGCAGAATCTGGAATTACAGTTAACTTGGAAAAGTCTGAATTCGGTAGGTCAAAGGTGAAGTTTTTGGGACATATTATTTCTTCTGAAGGCATTCAGCCGGATCCAGAAAAGTTAGAAGCAATCAGAGCCATTCCTGTTCCATCCACAAAAAGACAAGTCCGCAGTTTTCTAGGTCTCGTAAATTTTTACCGTCGTTTTCTGAATATGCAAATTCTAGTTACACCAAAACTTTGTTCTCTCACTGGAAAAAATACTATTTGGAACTGGGACGAACAAGCACAGTTGGAATTCAATTCTTTGAAAGAAGCGTTACTTCACGCGCCAATACTAGCTCATCCAGATCTGTCACAAGATTTCTGCCTTAGCTCTGATTCTTCCAAAGTTGGTCTTGGTGCCCATTTATTTCAAGAAGCCATAGAAAATGACACTACTGTTCAGAAAACCATTGCTTTTGCTAGCCGAGTGCTAACAAAATCTGAAAAAAATTATTCCGTTACTGAATTAGAAGCTTTAGCTATCGTTTGGGCATTTAACAAATTCCGTTTCTTTCTTTCTGGTAAGCACGTAAAAGTATACAGTGATCATCGTGCATTACAATTTCTTATGTCTTCAAAATTAAATCATGATAGGTTAAAACGTTGGGCATTGTTTCTGCAAGAATTCCGCTTCACAATAGTCTACATTCCCGGCAAGGAGAACATTGTTGCGGACGCGCTGTCACGCGCCTCGGCTGGGCTTGAGAAAAGTAACACAGAAGGCAACCACGAGAAAAATTTCAGTATTCTTTACATTCAGAAAGTCGCCTTTGAAAACTTCATCACCACATCTTTAAAGGACATTGCTCATGAACAAGATAAAGATCCGATTTGGAAAGACATCAAAAGTAAATGGCATGAAAAGACACACACTCAGATTCGGCATTATTACCTGGTTAGAAACAACATACTCTTCAAACGCTGCAGTGTTGATGACAAGCTATGGGTACTTTGCATTCCAGACGATTTTGTTAATAAGCTCATTTGGTACATTCATTTCAGCTACGCACATTTTGGTCCACGAAAATGTTATCATATTCTTCGAACGACTTGTTATTTTAACAATATGGAAAAGAGAATTCGAAGAGTCTTGTCTATTTGTAAACTTTGTCAAAAGGCGAAACCATCTACTATCTCACATCGTGCTCCGTTATTTCCTATTATTCCTTCTAAATTAAAAGAATTTGCTGCTGTTGATCTCTTGGGACCCCTTGTCAGAACATCGAATGGATTTTCGTACGTTCTAGTCGCTGTTGAACTTACTTCAAAATTTGTTTCTTTCACTCCGTTACGTAAAGCCACTGGACGGTCTGTATCCAACGCCTTTGTTAAAAACTTTTTACGTGAAGTTGGACACGTTAGTAAAGTCATTTCAGATAACGGACCGCAATTCAGATCTGCTGTTTGGTCACGCATGCTTCGGAATCATAAAATCAAACCTGTTTTTATTTCATTGTATTCACCACACTGTAACCCGTCTGAACGGATTATGAAAGAAATCAATAAGCTTTGCAGACTTTATTGTCACAGAAAGCATCAGCATTGGGACAGATATTTACACTTATTTCAAAATGTGCTGAATGAAATGCCTCATGATTCCACTGCTTTACCACCTACTCTTGTACTGAAGAATGTAGAACCTCCGAACAGAATCAGAGAGCTTGTACCTTTCCCGAATACACGTAAACTTCGACACAAAGACATAATTGATTTGGCTCTTAAAAATATAAAATCTGCAGCAGACAAAAGGAGAAAACTACACGGTAAAGCAAATGCAAAGAAATTATATATTGGTCAGAAAGTTCTCATTAAAGCTCATTCATTGTCACATAAGAAGAAACACTTGAGTCACAAATTCTTTCTGGTTTACAATGGACCTTACAGAATCCGACGTATACCACATGATAATTGCGTTGAAGTTGAAACTCTGCGTACTAGGAAGAGTAAAGGTTTACACCACATTTCTCATGTAAAACCATTTATTGACAGATAATCTGCTTTTTAACTTAGTCTTTGCAATTTTCACTTCACACCACTTGTACAATTTGTCACACTGAGAAACTGTTAACATGCAACTATGTTTAAAGCTAACTAACCATCCAGTCAAGAACATAGGTAACTTAGACAAGTAATTGCGAATGCATTGTTATTGCGAACAGACGACACAGTGTTGTTATTTATACATTCCTCCTTGTTAGTTGCACGATTAGAACATTTACCAGCCCTGCTAATGAAATTTTCATGCAACATTTTCGTTTGCTTGAGAGTGGAATCTGGATTTGAGGTGCTTTATGTGAAATGCCAGATGACACAGTGGTTGGTTTGTGTGACAGCTACACGATTATATCACGACGTTACTAATAAATGACAATTTACAATGTTGCTTTTGCGGTGTATCTGTTTGATATCTGCACAGTTTTTCTGAATTCTTCTGTAAAGTAAAACATGTTTTAGTGGTGACTTTTGTGCTATTGCTACAAGGAGACAGCCTTTTCCGTAGCACAACAATACGTTACAGCACAGTAATTTCTTCATCGCAACCATAAGCATAATAACTAAGATATCTATACGCAAAGCATTTCACTTTTGTTTATCATGAGGTAAGTACATTGACTTCTGCAGAACTTAGCTTTCGGAGGACAATGACTACGACACTTCCCAGAGATTATCTTACAGCAAGACGCACATTTAGCGCTACAGGACACGTATTTAAGTGATTAATTTTGTACTTAAAACATTTATTTTTAAAGATTTTTGAATTACAAAGAAAGTTTTTCGCAATACATTTCATTCCATTGCTGTAATCTGTAACACCTGAGGGTATAATTACAATAATCCTCAGGGGGGTACACGCCTACTTTGTGTATCATGTGTCTGGCAAGCACAAGGAGCCCTAGCTAATATGGTATTTGCTTACACAACTTTACACATCGGTACCATATTTCTCTAACACATAAATTACACAGCTATCTGATCATTTAACTGAGAGAGACAAACCTTTTTACTACGACAGTGACACATGTTTACGCAATTACAGAGTTGGATTATTTCACACTTAAGAAATTGTATTTTGTCTGTACTGTGTGAACTCTTCATATTTTTTTGGTACCATTGTGATACTATGAAAGCTTTGAATGATGTATTTGGTGTGAGGTCATGATTTTTAAAGTACGTTTGAGGTAGATGACACTAATGAAATGAGCGGAGAATTTTCTTTAGGTTTTGAAATCATTGGAGGAAGCTACGACGTTTTTGACATTTGACTGAGGTGTTATGATGTAATTTTTACGACGACGATGTGTATTATGCTGTTGAGGTATGTTTATGTCAATAAGATGATGCTACCATATATGAGGAATGTGATTACGTGTTTATATGTATATGAATAATGAATAGTAGTTAGGGACTCTTGACTTGTGAAAAAGGATGTTTGAAACCAAGAATCGTACTTTAAGAGTTATGAAATGTGTGTAAATGCGTGAATGTATCACAATGAAGACGAAAATTTTTTGGACACTGTCATATCAATAGCATTTTGTTTCTACAGATTTGTAACGCAAATTCTTGACCTGTGAAATATTTTTATATGAGACTGTCACTGTAGCGGAAACTGCTGTCGTAAATATTTCCGTAAGAAAGTTAAGTGACCACCTGCACATAATGCGACGTGGGCACCCAGGTGTGTCAGACACCTGGAGAACAAGCCTTTTCAGACGCTCAGGTAGAAAAGAAAGCCATTAGGGTGTGCCAGAGGCACAGGTGGAAGAGAAGGACAAAGAGAGGCCTATTACTCTGTTAATGACATTCATTTGTAGAGGGCATCGCTAATGCGACACGCTCGTTACTTGAAAACATATGATTTTTGTAATGCGTTGTGGGCACACAGCTGTGTCAAACACCTGGAGAACAAGCCATTAAGGTGTGCCTTTCATCGCTAATGCGACACCCTCGTTACTTAAAAACATATGATTACTCGCACTTTGTGCTAATTATTGAAATGCTTATGAATTGATGGGAAATATTCGTACATCTGCACACCTGATTATGACAAGTGTCTTTTTACGAGAGTTGAGAGCAATTAACTTATGAAACGAAATGCCACATGACTATTGAATGATATTTTTATGCTTTGCTTTTCGTAGTTGCTTATTTCATTTGATATCTGGTTTCCAGCTGTGTTACAGCATTGCTTTGATAAAATAAAATGCATTTGCTAATGTGAACTCTTTCTGTCAACAGATCTATTAAATAATTATTTTATGATCCACATTCTTTAAAAAAGGAGCACTTGGAAAGGAAAGAACAATAAGAAGGAACTACTAACAGTAACACAAAATTTTCTTTTCAAGTATATGGTAATATTTTTTTTACAATAAGTTGTTATGGTGCACCACTTTAATTACATAGACATTAAGATGTGAATATGCTTTTCCCTTGTCTGCATTGTTGTTTTTACTGTAATATTTTTTCTGCTTGAGCTATGTCATGTTTAGGTATAAGTTGCTGCTGTTTGCCAGGCATAGTGTTACTGAATTGGACTTTGTGTTACTCTTCTAAGCTAGTTTTTCTTGTTTCCTGCACAGTGCCTTATATTAGTTGTAATATTGCACTTGCTTTGCTAATTTATGCTGCTAGCTTTGCCAATTTGCATTTTTTGTCATTTCTGTTTGTGTTGATTTGTTGTCATGCTGCATTGCCTCGTCCCTTGGTATATATATCTGAGCTCAGTAGATTTAAGTTAGCTTAAGAGGGGGTAGACTATATAAGAAACTGACTATGGAGAATAGGTAAAGAATGCAATGCGAAGTTATATGAAAAAGATTTGGGCCCAAATGAGTGTTGTACAATCAGAAATACTTATTTTGGAAGAGATATGAATAGAATACAGGAAGGAGGTATAGATAGGACTTTTTGGGAACAATGATGAATGAAGGGAGATCTCCAAGAAGCAAAGAAAGTTTTGTTTGCCAAATACTGCAGTAAAACAAGCCCTGTCCTTTCCTTGTGTTATTCCACTATGTGTTCGTGTACCCTTGTGTATTTGTTTTCTTCCTGTCTCTGTGTAGTTTCATAGAATTTTTTCTTCTAATATTAAGCTACATTCACTATGATGAGGAATACTGTTCTCCTCAAATATAATTGGCATTAATAATATGGTATTTTCTTTGTAAAGATGTTTAGACATTATGTATTCTGTTTTGTTTTAATGCTCATGTGTGAAGTTGATGTTTCAAAGATTATTCTGATCGTTTATGTATTTACTTATGTCATAATTCCTGTAACACTGATGTATATGTTTATTTCTATTCTTTTGTAAAGCCCCTATTACTACAAATGTTATCTGTATTGTTATGTTTTTAATGATGTATTTTGTATCTTTGTAATTGTATTCTTATGTTCTATAATTGTAATTGACACCAGTTCATCATATTATCAACTTGTAAGCATTCATTTCACTGCACACTTTTCTGTTGGTCATACTATATGGACACTACGTGAGAAGTTGGGACTGTTCGTGTTTGCACGTGTGTTACTAATTCAGCAAGGGACTGGATAACAGCATTGCTGGTTCTAAGGACAATTCCAAAAACTTTGTGAGTGCACAAGTGGTGGTTATGGACTTGCTATATTATCCGCAAGACTCTTCAATGGTGATTGTGCACCTGCACAGTTGCAACAGATGGCTGCTGGCCGTCTCTACAAGGACTACAGTGGGTCTGCATCTTTGATGGCCCACCAAAACCATTCTCTCTACAAGGACTACAGTGGGTCTGCATCTCTGGTGGCCCACCAATACCACAATCTCTACCAGGACTACAGTGGGTCTGCTCTGTGATGACCTACCTACCAATATTCATCAACTTCGAATGACTCTGTGGGTTTGCTCTGTTGTGGCCCATTACCTGTCAGCATGTCAAGAGTCAGCACTGTCTTTCCGTTGGAAGGACAACACTACTTCTTCAAGACTGCATGGAAATCCACTACTTCTGTGTGCAATTTTTTTTACTAATGAGACTTTGTGAAAAAAAAACTGTAATTACTATTGTGATGAACAATCTGGACTGTCTTTATGGAGTGTGAGAAAATTTTAGCTTTTGACCAACTTTGTATTAATCAGTGTGCGCATTTGATATCTTTGTGATTGTAATTATGAAAAAATTTTTCAAATCTGTATTGGCCAGTGCCCAACACCATTTGTAAAATTTTTTGTGGGGAGCATGGGGGCTATGTAAGTAGGCTGTTTATGTTTTCTTTATGTAAGTTTGCTGTTTATGTTTTCTTATTGGCAACGTTACGTAGCGCTCTCTGTATGAAAATCACTGGCTGTGCTGTGTGCAGTATGTGGCTAGTTTGCATTGTTGCCTGCCATTGTTGTCATGAACTGCTATAGCTGGATGTGAACAGCAGATTGCGTTGGGCAGTTGGAGGTGAGCCGCCAGCAGTGGTGGATGTGGGGAGAGAGATGGTGGAGTTTTGAAAAATGTCATGAACTGCTGTATATATTATGAATCTTGAGGTAAATACATTGTTTGTTCTCTATTAGAATCTTTCATTTGCTAAGACTATCAGTAGTTAGTGCCTTCCGTAGTTTGTATCTTTTATTTAGCTGGCAGTAGTGGCACTCGCTGTATTGCAGTAGTTCGAGCAACGAAGATTTTTGTGAGGTAAGTGATTTGTGAAAGGTATAGGTTAATGTTAATCAGGGCCATTCTTTTGTAGGGATTTTTGAAAGTTAGATTGCGTTGCGCTAAAATTATTGTGTGCCAGGTTAAGCACAGTCGTGTATAAATTGTTCTAAGGGGACGTTTCATATGTATAAATTATTCTAAGGGGACGTTTCAACTAAAGTGTAACCTATTAATGAATACCAGCTCGAGAGCAATTCCGACGGGAGAGTTCAGTTCTAATTAAACAATTTGATGCTCTCTCCGGAAAAGAAGTGATTTCACGGATCATGTTTTTTGCCACCAATGTTTCTAAGAACTGAAGGCAAATCTGATTGCTATGCAACAGGGCCCCGATGAATATTTCTCCGCAACTTTGATTAACACTTCCAGCTTCAATACAGCATCTGCAGCAGCTGGAGCAGATCACCATAACAACAGAAGCGTATAGTGTGAAAGCAGTTTCACCCATCGCCCTGTGTCCCACCCACGGTGTATGTATTCACTACAACATAACACACACATAGACAATCATTCATACATATAAAGCCACAACACATGGTGGTGTGGGAAACATCTCAGTATAAAAGGCTCGGTATAGGCAAAATACAAACAACAGTAAATGAAGATAGCTGAGTGATTTTATAATCTGCTATGCCTGCACGGTTCCCGCATCGGCCCAAAATTCCCCCCGTCACAATGTCATCTTTATGTCGTACTTTGCTGTATTTCGAACAGCTGTGGATAGTCAACATTGTCTTTCAGACTTGTAAGTTCTCGTAAGTCGTTGTCTGAATAGATACGAAATGTAATATAAATTACAGCAGTAATTATATATATATATATATATATATATAAACCGTTACCAGATCAGTCGTTGTATCGGTATATAATAACTGGCTTTTTCAACAGTTGCGTATCTGGCCACAATGCAGAGTGTCCTCGGTTATGTGCTTGCGAAATCACGTACTCGCTCTCCTTTCTGTACTGATTCAGTCCACTTGAAACCGACAACAGATTCAAGTGACCTGTTAAATGGGCAGTGACGAAGACTGGCGTATATTCAGTCTCCGAGTATGCGGAGACGGAGAGTTCGGAGATGACGTTATAAGAGCCGCTGGCGAATTTAAAGCGGGTACATGGAGCTGATATACTGTTTCTAGTGGACGGACATATAATAAGAGGAATGGATGATATATGGTAGAAGCGAACTGTTTGTTGGATTTTAGGAAATAACGGAAGACAGAGACGGCGAGTAAATGGGAGGCGAGTAGCCAACCGAAAAAAAGGAGCGGCGTGAATGATATCAGATTAATACGTCGGTTGATGTTAAACGCTCTCATAAAACAATGATGACTAACAACACTAAATAACAGTAACATTGCGTTAGCAAGACTGCTGGATATACAGAATGGGAACCCATAAAATTTATCGAATGTACATCTCGAGATGCAACATTTCGATGCTAGAGTGCAATATATTTATATCATGCTGCACCCCCTACAGTACCTTTTAGTGACTGTGCCAAACTCACGTAACCCATGCGTGTCATGACAACCAGTAGTAGCCGGCCGGAGTGGCCGAGCGGTTCTAGGCACTACAGTCTGGTACCGCGCGACCGCTACGGTCGCAGGTTCGAATCCTGCCTCGGGCATGGATGTGTGTGGTGTCCTTAAGCTAGTTAGGTTTAAGGAGTTCTAAGTTCTAGAGGACTGATGATCTCAGCAGTTTCCCGTAGTGCTCAGAGCCATTTGAACAACCAGTAGTAACTGTCTTAATTACAGTTCGTCGAGAAAGAATCTTATTATGGCAATCTCATTTTCAGTGATTCACTACTTGGTCAGTGCCTCTCGTTTCTGTGGAACTGACTTTGTAATTGCCGTCCTACAAGCAAATCCGGCTTTAGAGGCGAGGAAGCCCTTCGCGTTTCGCCACGTGCTGAGCAGAAATGTTGACGGCAGAAAAATCTAAAACGTCGATGCGAGGAGGGAAGAACTCTGTTACGAGGCATACGATACACGCAGTAGAAAATTTACAATCTCTCCGTAATTTCCGATGCCTTACCATAAGGAAATAGAGGGATTATCTCGACGGTCACTTTACCGTTTACTATCTTCTAGTACAGTTCCCGTTGTTTTCCTTGATGACGGTTACAGAATTGGGCCGTTTTCGCCACTTTAAAAGAATTTGAAACACAACAGACGATATTTGCAATCAAAAAATAATACGCGTCTCTCCTGTATTATTATACTCAGTTATAGCTGTGCGATGCATCTCAGTACGCCAAAAATTCGAAAGAATTATGTAATACCAGCCTTAATAATAGAAGATCCACTTATGTGATTCGTGTACAGTTTTAAAAGCGTCAGTACCGCAATTACCTGCCTGGATATATTTATTATATACTAATCGGTTGAAAATAGCGGTTAAACTTACTTTCATTTCACGATTGTTCCATCCTGTGGTAATTTTAGCATCAGCGAACTGAGTAAAGGCCGCTATGTCTTAACTTAAGGATCGAGACTCCCCTTTACTCTCGTTATTGGAAAGTCTTTAGTACATGCTGAAATTGTCTTGAAGACTGCTAAAGCTTTCCAAATATATGCATAGGCTATGGAAGTATTTAAAACCAAACTGGCATTTAGGCTGTTACAAGATAAGAACTAGCTCAATGGCATTACGAACGTATGACCACTTGCCAAAAGCAATACGGGGGAAAAGTGAAAAGCCTAAATAAACGCGATGGCATTGTACTGGATTTTCGCTTCTCAGGAATACGTATGCTTTACACGTTCCTAAATAACTGCACGGATTTCGAAGACATTCAGAGCACGTATTCTTTGTTGTGGGATCGAACGTACTGTAATTGTGACAAAACAATGTCCAGTTAATGTAAGTGGGGGTGGAATCATTCAAGACAGTGCATTTACTTTTTTAGTAAAATAATAAATAAAACTTTCAAATTAGGAAGCATTTTAAATCAGGCAGGTTGGTGGAAGTGTCAACTCTAGATACACAGCCGGCCGAAGTGGCCGAGCGGTTCTAGGCACTACAGTCTGGAACCGCGAGACCGCTATGGTCGCAGGTTCGAATCCTGCCTCGGGCATGGATGTGTGAGATGTCCTTAGGTTAGTTAGGTTTAAGTAGTTCTAAGTTCTAGGGGACTGATGACCTCAGAAGTTGCCCATAGTGCTCAGAGCCATTTGAACCAATCTAGACACACAAGAATGTTTGTACGACTCCGAAACACCCACACGCATGAATTTTGTACATTTTGCGACACCGTATTTATCTCAACGATTTTCTTAAGCTATGGGTTGGAAGCTTCAACCAGGAATGTATTACGACTTGACTGATGAGCCTTCCATAGGGCAGACAAGAAGTCATAAGAGCATTAAAATGCACTGTTGACAAAATAATGGCCCGAAAAAAGGCAGCATAATATGGGAACCATGTTCGAGCAGATTTCTGCATTGTACAAGCTTATGACGATATTGGATTTAATAAAAGTGTGTTTCTTGTAGTCTGGTTTTTTTTTCTTAATTTGTCCCACTGGGCTTGTTTTATACGAAACAAATTACTTTTTGTGTCCTGCATAATGCCTCAAAAATCTTATATATTTTTCACTGATTTGTCATATAATTTTTGAGACATTATGCTTGACACAATAAGTAATGTTATGTGTATAGAAAATTAACTGAGGCAGGAAAAGCAATGTGGAAATCTCTTCCTATCCAATAACCGCAGTACTGGCCATTTTTAATGTTACGGTGGACGATAAAGGTCCCAGGAAAGTTAAAAAACAAGCCCGGTTGCAGAGTTACGTTTATGTTCGCAATAATAGCTGTGCTAGAGGAAAACTTGCTACGGATTGCAAAGCGGCAGGCGCTTCTGTGCGCAAAAGTGCGACCAGGACGCCGGCGGACAATGGCGGCAGGCAGCCGCAGAGGTACAAAGCGACACAGCGACCCGTGTACAGCAAGCTGGCTCTGCGACGGCCGGAAGGCACAGATAGCGAAGCACGGCACTGCAGCGCGACACCTCGCCAACCACTAGCACTGCAAAGGGCACCGGAGTCGTCTTCAGCCGTTAGCCAATAGTAGGGGAGGCGACTGTGAAAGAGCGGGTTGGGCGGCTCCGTGGAAATTAATGGTCGCATTAAAAGTTCTAGATGGAAATCACTTGACACATTTTTGGTAAAAGTAAATAAAATAGCAGACAACTGTGCCACCTGGGGGACCTCTGTCGTATCAGAGATGCCCAGGGAAGGGGAACTGTTTGCGTGGACATTCGTACCCTGGACATTTGTTTTTAATAATAAGAGCAAATAAAACAGGAACTAAATGATTTGGATGTGACGTTAGAAATTGCTGCAACCTGGTAACTAACGGGACTTAAAAGAACATTTGCCCTGATAAAGTTCTCGGAAAATCAAGTAAGTGATTAACTGATGCAAAAGTATCAGAATGTACTCGTCTTTACTTTCAGAAATACAGCAGTGCTTCGAAGAACTGTCACCCCATCATCTACAAAACTTTGAAACATATTGCTGGAAAAATAAAACCAGTCTGAAAAACTGTGGGCTCTCCTGGTTGGAACAGATGAATTCCACCTAGTGAGTACACTTTCGCATATGAACAATTAAGGTGAGCGTACTACAAGGGGCGTTCAGTAAGTAATAGAACACTTTTTCTCGGCCAGTTTCGGTTGAAAAAAAAATGCAGCATTTGTTTACATCGTGGAACATTTTCCCTCCAGCCCCTATAGTTTCTTAAAGTTCGGATAGGTGGCGACGCTGTAAGTAGCCTTCAAAATGGTGTCTGTGACAGAGGTGCGTTCCAAGCCATAGGGTATCAGGTATTCATAGGCGCTACCAGAATGTCTACGGAGACCTGGCAGTGAATAAAAGCACCGAGTCATTAGGAGAGGTGTCCGTCATCATCCCAACAAGGTCGCACAAACCCGCCCGATCTCCCGCATGCCGGCCCGCCACGCACAGCTGTGACTCTTGCAATATTGGAACGTGCGGACACTCTCATTAGACGTGACCGAAAGATCACAATCGATCACCCGCTGCACTACTCGACGTGTCTGTTAGTAGTGCTGCCACACTCGTCCACCTGTTCGGATACTGAAAGGTGACTGCACACTGGTTCCTCATCTGTCTTAAAGCCCGAATCTCGAACCTTTCGAGTTCGATCTACTGGGCCCAATGAAGGATGCACTCCGCGGGAAGAATAGATGGATAATAAATACTGTGTTGATGCATCAAGATGTTGGAACCTACGTCTTCCACAAGAGTGGTACCATGCGGGCGTATAGGCCCTTCCAATAAGGTGGCGTAAGGTTGTCGCATTGAACGGAGATGTTGAGAAGTAGGATTTTGCACCCAACTCAGTGGGGAACAGTATGGTGAAACGGACTCCCGGATAAAACCAACCTGCTTCCAGAAAAAAAAAATGTTGCATTATTTACTGAACACCCACTAATTCTGCTGAGTATGTTTAAGTTGTAATGGTTCAAATGGTTCTGAACACTATGGAACTCAACATCTGAGGTCATCAGTCCCCTAGAACTTAGAACTACTTAAACCTAACTAACCTAAGGACATCACACACATCCATGCCCGAGGCAGGATTCGAACCTGCGACCGTAGCGGTCGCCCGGTTAGAGACTGAAGCGCCTAGAACCGCTCGGCCACCAGCAGCAGTTGTAATGCATTACGGTCAGGGATACTGCTGAGTTTCAAAATGAATGGGAAGTGGAAATTATAATACAAGCGAAAATATGAGACTGAACGGTGAGTCACCTTCATTTTGATATCAAATTTTCATGTCCTTCCTGAAACATTAACGGTTGTTATATTTGAATTAAGTTCAAAAAATGTGTGTGTGTGTGGGCGTGTGTGTTGAAGAGGGAGAGGCGTTTACCTTAATAAACCTGCAGATACTTCTGACTACTGCTTTGAGAGATCACTAACAAACTCATTCAGTCATTCTCCAACACACTACATCTTAGCAAAATCAAAAATCACTGCTAAATACAGACTACTTCAATAAAAAACTACATTTGAAACCATCAGGTACGCGTATATCATTACTAATCAGCGAAGATGGCACTTAAATGGTACAAGTTCAATAAATTTTAAAAAATCGCAAACAGTCTATTTGAATTACGGAGATACGGAGTAATGCGATAAAATAGGGGGCAGACTCAATAATAATTTCGCCTTCCGTTCTACAATGCATTTACGAAAAACCAAGCTCCCACAAGTACATTATTTTCCAACGTAATCTCCTTCCCTTCCAATGCACTTCGTCCAGCAGTCACCAAACTTGCAAATTCCTGCTAGGACGAAGTTTTTTAGTTGGTCTGTAAGCTAATTTTGACCGCTGACTGCGCCTCTGAGGAAAATCGACGACCTCGCAAAACAAACTTGAGCGGCCCATCCAAACGAATGACGTTGGGAGCAACATATCGACTATACAGAGGGTGTTCCTGCAGTTCAAAATACAATTTACTGTTGGTTTCAACAATTTCGTAAGCCGTGTGCTGGCAGGCGTTGTTTGCTGCGAATCGTGGGCTTTAGTTGGTTTTCCAATACTCACATTTAAGATTCTTAGTTTATGATTGTTCCCTTTCTCGTGTACCGTTCCAGTGGAAGCCCATTTGTGTCCCAAAAATGGTACCATAATCTTTCCTGTCCATGATAGTTCAAATGGCTCTGAGCACTATGGGACTTAACTGCTAAGGTCATCAGTCCCCTAGAACTTGGAACTACTTAAACCTAACTAACCTAAGGACATCACACATAACCATGCCCGAGGCAGGATTCGAAACTGCGACCGTAGCAGTCGCACGGTTCCAGACTGTAGCGCCTAGAACCGCTCTGCCACGTCGGCCGGCTCCATGATAATCTTGAATTCTTTTGTATTTGATGATCCAGTGTGTTTCCACTCCATACTCTGGTACTTTGATTCTTTCTGATAGAGGTGAACCCACGTATCGTCACTGGTGTCTATCCTGATCAAAAATGAGTCTCCCCTCATTGTTGGAATAGTAGAATAGATGTTGGGAGACGTCAACACGTTTAACTTTTAGTTGTTCAGTACGTTGTGTTGGTACCCATCGAGATAAAAAATGGAAGCTGAGTACATCGTGGCAGAACCACGACTGATGCCCAAATACTATGCTACCATTACGATGGTAATTCGCCTATCCGCTAAAACCGTATCTTGGGCTTACTGAATCTTTTTGTCTGTGGCGGACGTCGAAACACGTACTGTTTCCTCCTCAAGTGTCACACTTGTCCAACCACTTTCAAACATCTCGGTCCACAAATAAACATAAGTGATATGCGTGGTACTGGAAATCTACCATTAATTGCAACCGCTTTTACCCCTTGTGAACGAAGAAGTCGAATCACTGCTCGTTGCTCCTCCTTGGTCAAACAACTAGCGGAGCTGACATTTTTACGCTCTCACTGACAGAACGCAGCTAAAGTGGTTGAGGCTGAATGACCCTTACATAACAGTTGTACTAATTCTAAGCGTCCATTTGCAGAAGGCAACGTGAGGATTTTAAAGGGATTTTATAACAAAAATGTCGACAATTTTTAACTCTCCATAATATGGTGATGGGCAGGTGAAGAAAAATACGTTACGCTGGATTGAGCGAGTGGGTGAAGAAGATAAGGCAGAAGAGGGTCAAAGGCCTACTGCTCCCTTTACTCTTTAAATTTAGTCATCAAGCGATGGTGAAGACAGTTTTTTGGCCCGTTTTATTTTGGCTGCTATAGTATGAAAATACACCTGATCAATGGTTAGTTAGCGACTGAAGACAGGTATAAAAAGCGGTCATTGCGTTCACGACCGAAGACCACTGGAGAAAAGGGTGGAAAGTACTTTTTTGTCTACGTCACTATTCGTGTATCTTATATTCAGCATCTTACAGAGCACAAATGCTTCCTAAACGGCTGTGCAGCTCGAGGCAAAATAAATACAATAAAAATAATTCGTTTGAAGGGTAGCCACAGAAATGGTGACGCTTTTAATGTAGATATACAGGTGGAAAAGGCGAAGTTCGGTGCATGAACCTGCCCTGAATTAAGAAGCCAATTGTTTATTATGCACTTCTAACTTAACCTTAAACCATACCTCAGTTTCATTGTGTTTGTTTCTTGCCATACATCGTCAGTCATACAATGTACCATGGATCACTTCCTTAAAGGCAATAAAACAAACATGAAGGGCTCAGGAAAAAGGAGATGGATGGAGCACTCCAGAAAGTTAAAATGCGTACAATAGTAAGAACCAATGGAGAAAATAGTACAGCAGCAAAATTTTACAGCTGCCACTGCCATGTTATTGGAATCGCATGGAATGCTAGTTATTTTTGCTTTTTTTTTATTTCCTGGTAATATCTCCAGAAAAGTTTGTACACACGCACGGACTGCAAGAATTTACTCCAACATCCCCCCCCCCCCCAATTCCTGTGGACTCTACTACTCGTTACTGCCTGATGCAGCCTCTTCACTGCCATATCAGTCGTGTAGTATTACTTTTAATGTATTAAATGTTGTTAAGCGGTTTATTTGAACAAGAACATTAATTCCTTTCATTATAAATATTTAAAACCTATGAATGAAGATAATATGCTTTTATACATAAAATTTCGTACTATCTCCTCTGCACTTGAGGAAGATCATGTCGCACTGGTTGCAACTGGGTCCTATACGTATTGTAAAGATGCTCTTACATCGACTAAAATGATCATTTTTACTCTCATAAATATGTACTACCAAAAGTAAACAAAGGTTTCATGGACAGAATATTATTGTATGAATTCTGGTGTTAACATTTTTTGAAACTGGTCTCCCTTTCCCCCTGTGATCTTCATATTGTCAATATGTATATAACCACAAAAACTGGCCGCAGTTTTTCTCCACTAGACGTACTAGTTTCGTTTCTCCTAGGCTCCAAGTTTCCCTCTATACTGGTTAGTCTGGAGTTTTGTTCTGGTATGTTGGTGGTACGAGTGGAGTCGACAGTTTAGAAGCCCTGCAACCAGCATAAAGTTTACAAGGTGGAAGTAATGCGGTAAGAGGTAGCTCTACTGAACGCCCGTATTTGTGACTAGTAACATTTGTCTCGGAATAAGACAAGAGAGGATCTAACGAACTGCAGCAGTTAATTATTAATCCCATTAAAACGAGGAAAGATGAACGGCGCTGCACCTAGCCGTGTGACGTCCTTTAGCGTAAGCTCATAAGCCGTTTAAATGTTAATTAAATGTCTCAACTTTGACGCGCATGCTTAGCTCGCTTTAAGCCATTCCTTAGCTCTCAAAGACATTCGAGCAAGAAGCGTAAAATCGCATACACTGATACCGAGCGAAGTATCAGCTCTTTAAGTGTATTCTGTACTCAAAAGTTGATGATTCCGAAAGTGAGACCAATTTATAAGCGTTGGTTTGTAGAACAGGTGGCCCGTAATCACTGGAATACAAATATATGACGGTTTGCTTAAAAGTAATGCCTCCGAATTTTTTTTTTTTTTTGTGGGAACTCGGGAAGCTTTTAAATAATATGAAAGTTGTTAACATTCTACATCTTTGTTTTTCGTGTCTTCATGTGTGGACGAACTCTTCGAATTCGAAACGCATTGCAGCACGCTGTTTCTCACACACCGACATAGTTTCGTTAAACACCACCATGTGACACGCTACGATTCGAAGCCCCCTATACCTGCAGAGGACTACAAACATGTAGAAATGAACGAAGAAAATGTAGATTGTTAACAACATCTACTTCATTAAAAGTTACTTTTCAGCACTTCCTCGTAAATTGATGGAATGTAAATTTACTTCGCGGATTGGTTCTGTACCTTGCCATGAACTTTAAAACATCGATTGGAAGCACAAGCAGAGTTTTACAAAGCGACCTTGATGGGCGGTAGAAAAGAAACATCCACATATTTTAAAATCATTTTCATTAGGTTTTAGCTCTTATAAAGGAAGGTAGACGCAGAATTTGATAAGGGTTCGATAAAAAATGTCATGTTTGATAACACGTACACCAGTAAAGATATTGTCGCAGAAGAAGATGAGTAACACAGTCACCGTGATGTAGTGATTATGATACTAGACTGTTGCATGAAGGGTCGTGAGTTCAAAACTCCCTGAACTCTAAAATTTTGATTTCTGTATGCTGTTCGAGTACATTCTAGAAGTATCCACAAATGTCAAGAGTCTCGTACTGAAATGTTCTGTACTCGTATATACACTGAATGTGTTCTGGCCGGAGGCAGTTCGCTCCGCGCTCTTGTATGTGCAAGTGCAGAATAAACCTTCGTTTAGTGAATGTAGTGTTCGTCATTCATCTAATTACACCTTCTACGTGACAATATTACACGTACTGAAGCAATTTCCTTGTCATACCTGGGTTTTACATATAGTACTCTATCTGGATATTACTGAATATGAGCCATACAAGTGTATCACTGCAGAACAAATTAGTTTATTTCTACTACCTTTTTACCACCGAGCGAGGTAACGCAGTGGTAAGACAGAGGACTCCTTTTCAGGAGGACTATGTTTCAAACTGACATCCGGTTATTCATGTTTTGGTTTTTCTTGATTTTCCTAGCGTAATGTAAGCGCTGGGATGATTCCTTTCAAAAAGTGAGCCATATTTTCTATCCTTCACCAATACTAGCTAGCTCCGCTTCAACTTACCTCGTTGTCTTCGAATTTGCAAGAATTGTATTAGGTGTCAGTTTTCATGTGTAATTTTATAGTTTCTTAGACACGACGTTGTTCTCATTGTGTCCTAACATATTTTTTACCAGATATTCCCTTATTAAACAAGAAATGGCCGAAAGGTAAACTGAAAAAGCAAAAATGTTGCTTATTTGGTTACTGCTTTCTTATATCCGTACAGTTTACGTTACTGTCCAGTTAACTAGTTTACAGGGAGAAAATGGCACGAACTAGTTTCTTAAAGCAATAACTTACAACTTGATCTGCCTATGTTCGTTGCAAAGTAGCTATCCACCGTAAATCAAATTCGTTAAGCAAATGCAATGTGACTTCAAATGGCTCTGAGCACTGTGGGACTTAACGTCTATGGTCATCAGTCCCCTAGAACTTAGAACTACTTAAACCTAACTAACACAAGGACAGCACACAACTCCCAGCCATCACGAGGCGGAGAAAATCCCTGACCCCGCCGGGAATCGAACTCGGGAACCCGGGCGTGGGAAGTGAGAACGCTACCGCACGACCACGAGATGCGGGCAATGTGACTTCCACGGAATTCTTCCACAGTTCTGTTTCAGCGATCCATGTAGAAAGTATCGACATACAGATTTAGAATTTTCAACCTGTAATAATTGAGCCTGTGACTTTAACTAATTAGACAAATTAGGAAGTTTGAAGACGTAATAATCTCTTATTTTGTGGCAAAAGGACTATGTATACTGCCAAACAACGTTTCGTAGATAGAGCATTGACTGTTCTATGCCGCATGCAATGAAACAGAAGTATCGATCCCGTCGTTGCCGATGCGCTATTGCATCACAAATTCTGTGCAACGGTTTCATTTCGTCGTTAAACGCTGTGGCACTCTGTCATACAATCCGCAGTGAAATGCTGCGACGTAGCAGCGGGGAAGCTGTCGATCGTCATATGACGATAGATGACCAGACCACAACTCGACAGCAAGTAATTGCAGCTTCACCACCGGCTAGCATTAGTGGCCACACTGACCTTTCCCTCGTGGCTTTTACGAGCCACAGCCGGGCGATGACTGGACAGCGCGAACAGCCCCGTCACGATTTGCACTGCGTTACGAAACAACTGGGCGGCAATGAACTACATGCGATTCATTTTCGACCGAGGTCGCCTCTCTAAACTGAATAGCCATTTATAGGTTATAGTGCAAGGGATACAAAACTTGACAGGTACGCTAGGCGTCTGAATTCACAGTGGTGAAGTTCTAGAATGATCGACGCGAATTCATAAGAAGTGTTGCTTGTGTACACATGTTAAGCTGAAACCCGATGTTCACGTTACCGTTTTATAAAAGCTGCGAAGAGACCATATCATACTCATTTTCAGTAGACGTAGTTTCAGTCCTATTCCCAGCTCAGGAAAGAGTCTGACCTCACTTTTGGTAAATAGTATGTGTTTCAGTCTATGGTCACATTTATTCTTTATTTTGTCTACTGGCTATCGTTTCGGTACACAATACCGTCCTCAGGCTATTCCCTGGCACGAAGTTGTCACGCTAACTTCCCAAGTACATTTGTCAAAAAGTTTGAGGATAGTACTGTGTACTCAAAGTGGTAGCCAATAGGGAAAATGAAGAAAAAATGCTACTATAGACTAAACTTATTTTTTGACATGTTTATCGCTGTACCAAGCGGCAGTAGTCGGGAATATGTTCGCGTTTTGGATACAACTGGAACGGACGCTGTAATCTGATTTTTGTTTTGGATCAAGACAGGCGTAGCAATTTATTATGGAGATATCACGAATGTAGTCTGCTTTCGGCAATCCAATATAGTTCAAAAGGAATCAGTAAGGGAAACAAGTGTTTATAGAGGTTTGTGACCATGATTCACTTACACAAATATTGTTTGTCTAGATAGCACTTTACTTTTTTTAAATGGATAACACTTTTCCGCAGACAGCCATCATCAGATCAAAATAAAAAATCAGTTCGTTGTATTACGTCACATAATACTATCTGATACTATATGATCGTACCCAGTATACACTGATCAGCTGGAACACTATGACCACTGGTCTGTTATCAATATAAACACGTCCAGGCGGCAGTAGCGTCACGTGGCGAGGAATGACTGCTAGTCAGACACACGCATGGTCAGTGAGCGTCCTGTCCATGTGTAGAATGGAGAAGTCGCACGATCCTTCCGAGTTTGACGGAGGGCAGATTGTGATTGCTTGGAGGCTCGGTACGAGCACTTCGGAAACTGCAAGGCTTGTCGGGGGGTTCGAGGAGTGTTTTGGTGAGTGTCTTCAACACGCGGCGAAACCACATCCACACGACGTGAGATTGGGCGATCACTCTCCATTTCAGGTGTCAGATGTCGTAGTCTGGCTCAAATGGCTCTGAGCACTATGGGACTTAACATCTGTGGTCATCAGTCCCCCAGAACGTAGAACTACTTAAACCTAACTAACCTAAGGACATGACACACATCAATGCCCGAGATCGTAGTCTGGGCAGACTGTTAAAACAGGACAGGCGGCGAAATGTGGCGGAATTAATATCAGACTTTAACGCTGGGCAGAGTACAAAAGTGCCTGAACACACAGTGCACCAAACACTTGTAACGACGGCCCTCCGCAGCCGACGAGCCATCCATGTCCCAACGCTAACACCACGACATCGGCAAATACTACTGAAATGGGCACGTGACCACCAGCAATTGACTTTGCCACAGTGGCAGGGCGTTGCATGGTCTGCTGAATCCACATATCTTCTTCATCATGTCGATGGGCGGACGTGAATCAGTCTTCTTCCAGGAGAACAGCTCCTTGATACCTGTACTGTGTGGGACGGAGACAAGCTGACAGCAGCTCCATTATGCTCTGGGGAACACTCACGTATCCATGGATCCAGTGGAGCTCGTGCAAGGCTCAATGACAGCCTAAGAGTACCGTAGACTGGTTGCACACCACTTACACCCCTTTATGATGATCACGTTTCCCGACGGCATGGCATTTTTTAACAAGATAATGCGCCATGTGGTATAGCCAGGAGTATGATGGAATGGATCCAGGAACAAAGTGACGAGTTCTGATTGATGTGCTTGCTCCCCCAACTCGCCAGATTTGAGCCCGAACGCACACAGGCCGGCCGAAGTGCCCGTGCGGTTCTAGGCGCTGCAGTCTGGAACCGCGAGGCCGCTACGGTCGCAGGTTCGAATCCTGCCTCGGGCATGGATGTGTGTGATGTCCTTAGGTTAGTTAGGTTTAACTAGTTGAGTCCCATAGTGCTCAGAGCCATTTGAACCATTTTTGAACGCACACATCTGGGATGTGATTGAACATGGCGCCAGAGCTCTTTGCCCCCGTCCCTGGAATTTCCGGGAATCAGATGACTTTTGTGTGCAGATGTCGTGCCAGCTCTCTCCATCGACTAACGAGGCCCCATTGATTCCATGCTACGACGTGTCGTCGCTGTTACCCGTGACAAAGGTGAACATACCTCTATTACGTAGGTGGTCACAATATTCTGGCTGATTAAGTATGACTACTCAGTGAACCTACCTGTAAATCGTTAACATGCAGTTATATTTAGAATCAATGAAGCAGCACGTACCGTAACTTACTAATTACTTTTTTTACAGAGTCATCCGTATTTTGCTGGTTTGATGCATCCCTCCGTTTCTCAGTATCAAATGCTTATTTTTCATATTTGCGTGTTTCCTGAGATCATCGTCCGTTGTTAACTATTTAACGTATTTTGAGATGCTGTCAATTAAAAATTGTTCCTACCACCGCTCCTCCCAGTATAAAAGCGATTATGCGTGGGTGCTTGGGCACGGGTCTCGTCAAGCAATTCCTGATCTTGGTAAAATTTCTCCTCAGACTTACTTGTCGCCCGTTATTTTCATCATGTCTTAAAAATTGTGTGGATAAATAATATTGTAACATCACTCTGTAGGACCATATTTGAAACTTTGCAGTTCCTCCGTCAGTTCCACAAATACAAAGAACTCTCTGAGGAGGGCAATCACAGCTTAGAGACATCGTGAACAACAATAAGAAGCTCTTAACACTCATTAAAATTTTCGTAAAAATTACAACAATTGAAAAAGTCAAGAATGGTGAGGTGACTTTGAAAGCCGCGTAGCTGTATGAAGATACTTTATTCACAACTACCGGTTTCACGTCAGTATAGACGCAGGTTTATAGTATTTATATTTTGATAATGTAGATGGACAATTACGGAGTTCCTGCATTCGGGAAACTATTCACGTTAGAAGTCAACCGACATTGGTGAGTTGTCATAAATTGAACACACCCAAGAGTTCCTTGTCAAAAATGTACAAAGCATGACTTGTGAATGAGCCAGACCGGATAACATCTCGTAGGATATATTCGAGGTTTTTTGTAGACATCAGCTGCATAAAACTGATATATGTAAAACTTAAAATCCCTGTGATATGCGCACTTCCACCATATTGCTAACAGACATATCTTGTAGACAGGCCTTGAAGGCTAACAACACAAGTAGAAAGAGCACCTCGCCGTATTTTTATCTTCTCTTAGCATTTCTCACTGGCGCAACACGAGAGTTAACCGTGAAGCACTGGAGCTACACGACAAGCACTAAGACACAACCGGCGCCCATAGCCCTACATGCGGCACATTGCCTCCACCATTGTCGTGGACACCTTATGAATACGTCATGTATGTACACGAAGCTGGAAAGAGGTGTGGCTCTCCTCCCAGCGTTAAAAACAATTTAGATATTTTAGCTACGTTCGGTATGCAGCAAAGTATTACCTAAAATGCACCAAACATAAAATTGCCAGCAACTACATTTTGTACTGCATATCTTTCAAAATATGAGTTGTGTTTTACTTAATTTTGCACTGTCAGAATAACTGCAAGCTGATTGAACTGCAATCTAGGCACTCCACAAATCCTGTTGCTTTTGCATCATATCGCGAGTCGCATTCATGTATCGCGTATCCTATCTCCTCAGTAAGAATCACATCTCACAGGTGCTCGAATGGATACCATTTATCACACGTCAAACGCCAATACGCTCATGCAATCCATAGAAATAGCTGCTGCTGCTGCTGCGTCGGCCGATGTGGCCGTGCGGTTCTAGGCGTGTTAGTCCGAAACCGCGCTGCTGCTACGGTCACAGGTTCGAATCCTGCCTCGGGCATGGATGTGAGTGTTGTCCTTAGGTTGTTTACGTTTACGTAGTTCTAAGTCTAGGAGACTGATGACCTCAGGTATTAAGTCTCATACTGCTTAGAGCTTTTTTTTTTTTTGCTGCCACCTGTGAAGGCGCAACGCCGCCAGCCCGCTTTGGTAATGTGTATATCGGGCTGCCTACCTGCACGCGCGATCTAATTGATGCGACATGCAGAGCAGACGTTTCTTATACATGTTATGACACGCCTGCCTCCTCATGGTGCGCTCAGCAACTTCAGAACAGCACGTATTACGAATGAGAAGTTAGAGAGATAATACACCTACTTTATGCGTATCCTGCGGTTTCTGTGCCATCGCCTCCTGAAATCTCAGAGATAATTATGAAGAACCCTGTATTTAAGATGCAATACACTGAGGCGGCAAAAGTCGTAGGATACCTCCCAGTATCGTGTCGAACACCCTTTTGCAGAAACTCCACGTGGCATGGACTCAAAGAGTCGTTGTAAGTCTCCTGCAGAAATATTGGGCCGCGCTGCTTCTATATAATTACGAAAGCGTTGTCGATGCAGGATTGTGCGCACGAACTGACCTTTCGCTTATGGCCCATAAATGTCCGATGGGATTCATATCGGGGTGTCTGGGTGTCCAAATCATCTGATCGAATTGTGCAGAATTTTCTTCAAACCAATCGCGAACAACTGTTGTCTGGGGACATGACATCGTTGTTTGGAAACATGAAGTCGACAAATGGCTGCAAATGGACTCCATGTATCCGAACAGAAGCATTTCCTTATAATTAAATGTTTCGCTGAGGCAATTACGTCTCTTTTTATTATCTACGATGGTGATCCAAGCAGACAAAGTGAATTAAAATTAGTGCTGCGGCCGGGACTCAAAACCGGGTCTTCTCGCTTGCTTGGCAGAAATGCTAACCATTACACCACCGCAGTACGATGGTCAACATTGCTGCACGAACTACCTACGCTTAGTGGCCTCCCCAACACAAATTTTAATTCATTTCGTCTACTTTGATCGTTATAGTGATAATATGTAAGGGAAAAATGAATTGAAGTTTGTGTTGGGGAGGGCATTCAGCGTGGATAGTTGGTGCAGCAATGTTGACCATCCTACTGCGGTGGTGTAATGGTTAGCATTTCTGCCAAGAAAGCGAGAAGACCCGGGTTTGAGTCCCGGACGCAGCACTAATTTTAATTCATTTCGTCTTCTTCGACCATAACCATTTCCATCCAATGACGGGCTGGACCGATCCAGTCCGTGTAAACGGAACCAATACCATTATGGAGCCACCAGCACTTTGCATAGCGCGTTGTTGACAACTTTGGTTCATGGTTTCACGGGGTCTGCGGCACACACTAACCATACCATCCGCTCTTTTGAAATGAAATTGGGACTCACCTGACCAGGCTACGGTTTTGTGATCGCGTAGGATCTAATGGCTGTGGTCACGAGCCTAGGAGAGGCGCTGCAGGTGATGTGCTGTTGGCAGAAGCACTCGCGTCGGCCGTCTGCTGTCACAGCCATTCACGCCGAATTTCTCCGCACGTTCGTTGTACGTCACACACTGTTATTTCACGTAGTGTTGCTTGTCTGTTAGCCCTGACAACTCAAAGCCGGCCGGGGTGGCCGTGCCGTTGTAGGCGCTACAAATCTGGAGCCGAGCGACCGCTGCGGTCGCAGGTTCGATTCCTGCGTCGGGCATCGATGTGTGTGACGTCCTTAGGTTAGATAGGTTTCAGTAGTACTAAGCTCTAGGCGACTGATGTCCTCAGATGTTAAGTCGCATAGTGCTCAGAGCCATTTGAACCATTTTGAACCCTGACAACTCTGCACAGACGCCGCTGCTCTCGGACGTGATGGCCGCCTGCACTGCGTTGCGGTGAGAGGCAATGCCTGAAAGTTGGTATTCTCCGCGCACTCTTGGCACGGCGAGTCTCTGAATATTGTATTTAGTAACGATTTCCGAAATGGAATGCCCCATGAGTCTAGCTCCAACTACTATTCAGTGTTAATTCTAGTCATGCGGCCATAATCACGTTGGAAACATTTTCATATGAATCGCGTGAGTACAAATGACAGCTTAGCTCTTTTATACCTTGTGTACGTGATATCACCATCTACACATGTGTATATCGTTATTCCATGACTTCTGCCACCTCAGTCTTGATTTTCTGCTCAAAATAGGGATAACTGACTCAATAGACGGTGCTATTAGACAATCCTTACCAAGGAAGAGCAGTTGAAAGGAATGGACTGTGTCCTGAAAGGAGGGTATAAGATAAACATCAACAAAAGCAAAACGAGGATAATGGAATGTAGTGGAATTAAGTCGGGTGATGCTGAGGGAATTAGATTAGGAAATGACACACTTAAAGTAGTAAAGGAGTTTTGCTATTTGGGGAGCAAAATAATTGATGATGGTCGAAGTAGAGGGGATATAAAACGTAGACTGGCAATGGCAAGAAAAGCGTTACTGAAGAAGAAAAACTTGTTAACATCGAGTATAGATTTAAATGTCAGGAAGTGGTTTGTGAAAGTATTTGTATGGAGTGTAGCCATGTATGGAAGTGAAACATGGACGATAAATAGTTTGGACAAGAAGAGAATAGAACCTTTCGAAATGTGGTGCTACAGAAGAATGCTGAAGATTAGATGGGTGGATCACATAGCTAATGAGCAGGTATTGAATAGAATTGGAGAGAAGAGGAGCTTGTGGTGCAACTTGACTAGAAGAAGGGATCGGTTGGTAGGACATGTTCTGAGACATCGAGGGATCACCAATTTAGTATTGGATGGCAACGTGGAGGGTAAAAATCGTAGAAGGAGACCAAGAGATGAATACACAAAGCAGATTCAAAAGATGTAGGCTGCAGTAGGTACTGGGAGATGAAGAAGCTTGCACAGGATAGAGTTGCATGGAGAGCTGCATCAAACGTCCCAACAACATACCAAGGAAATTAAGGGAAAAGGCAAGGGTGCATTTATGAAACCATTTAAACTATTAGTAACCGAACAGTAGCAATAGCGCCTTGTTATGACGTGTAGGCCGGGGAGACGAACTGTGAGCAGGGCCCTGTGGCAGAAGCGGCAGCTGAGTCAGCCGTGGCGCCGCGGCAGAGCCGGCGCCTCTTCGCCCCGAGAGCGGCGGCCGGCGCGAACAATCGCCCTTTGTGCCACGAGTGCCCTCGCCGGCGCTGCCCCCGGACGCCCGCCCCCGCCTCCACCCCCACCACCGCCACCACCGCCCCCGCTGCCGATCGAAACGGCGCGACGCTCGTCTCCGCCCCCCGACCGGCCGACAGCGGTGCTCTATAGGCCTCGGAAAGCCACCAGCCGCCGTATTGTTCCGGACGTACCTGGCCCGTGTTCGATGCCGCACTGTTCGCTGTATAGTATCTTTTACACTACAGGCCATTATAAATGCTACACCAAGAGGAAATGCAGATGATAAACGGGTATTCATTGGACAAATATATTATACTAGAACTAAAATGTGATTACATTTTCACGCAATTTCAGTGCATAGATCCTGAGAAATCAGTACCCAGAACAACCAACTCTGGCCGTAATAACGACCCTGATACGCCTGGGCATTGAGTCGAAAGGAGCTTGGATGGCGTACAGGTACAGCTGCCCATGCAGCTTCAACACTATACCAAAGTTCATCAAGAGTAGTGACTTTCGTATTGTGACGAGTCAGTAGCTCGGCCACCATTGACCAGACGTTTTCAGTTGGTGAGAGATCTGGAGAATGTGCTGGCCAGGGCAGCAGACGAACATTTTCTGTATCTAGATAGGCCCGTACAAGACCTGCAACGTGCGGTCGTGCATTATCCTGCTGAAATGTACGGTTTCGCAGGGATCGAATGAAGGGTTCAGCCACGGGTCGTAACACATCTGAAATGTAACGTCCACTGTTCGAAGTGCCGTCAATGTGAACAAGAGGCGACCGAGACGTGTAACCGATGGCACCCCATACCATCACGCCGGGTGATACGCCAGTATGGCGATGACGAATAAATGCTTCCAATGTGCGTTCACCGTGATGTCGCCAAACATGGATTCGACAATCATGATGCTGTAAACAGAACCTGCATTCATCCGAAGAAATGACGTTTTGCCATTCGTGCACCCAGGTTCGTCGTCGAGTACACCATCGCAGGCGCTCCTGTCTGTGATGCAGCGTTAAGGGTAACCGCAGCCATGGTCTCCGAGCTGATAGTCCATGCTACTGCAAACGTCGTCGAACTGTCCGTGCAGATGGTTGTCGTCTTGCAAACGTCCCCATCTGTTGACTCAGGGATCGAGACGTGGCTGCACGAACCGTTACAGCCATGCGGAGAAGATGCCTGTGATCTTGACTGCGAATCATACGAAGCCGTTGGGATACAGCACGGCGTTCCGTATTACTCTCCTGAACCCACCGATTCCATATTCTGCTAACAGTCATTGCATCTCGACCAACGCGAGCAGCAATGTCACGATACGATAAATGGCAATCGCGATAGGCTACAATCCGACCTTTATCAAAGTCGGGAACGTGATGGTACGCATTTCTCCTCCTTACACGAGGCATCACAACAACGTTTCACCAGGCAACGCCGGTCAACTGCTGTTTGTGTATGAGAAATCGGTTAGAAACTTTCCTCATGTCAGCACGTTGTAGATGTCGCCACCGGCGCCAACCTTGTGTGAATGGTCTGAAAAGCAAATCATTTGCATATCACAGCATCTTCTTCCTGTCGGTTAAATTTCGCGTCTGCAGCACGTCTTCGTGGTGTAGCAATTTTAATGGCCGGTAGTGTATATTTACGAGGGGGGCTTTCAGTAAGTAGAGCTACACATTTTTTTCTGAAAGCAGGTTAGCTTTATTCAGGATTCTAATATGCCGCGCATCGATATACTGCTGCCCGTGGTGTGCCTTCTTCACTGGACCAAACAGTTGGCAGGTGCGTGATCCGACCTGTAGGGTGGATGAGGAACCCAGCGTGCACACACTTTTGAGTACCCCAACTGTTGTACGAGTGGGTCAGCAGTACCCGCAGGCAATAGTTGTGCAGCGCGGTGTCTGATTGTGATCTGACCACCACCTCGAATGAGAGGGTCCACACGTTCCAACGATGTGGGTGTCACAGCTGCGTGCCGCCGGTCTGAACGCGGGATATGGGACAGGTTTGCACGAAATTATTACAATGATGAACAACAGCCTTGCCGCAGTGGATACACCGGTTCCCGTGAGATCACCGAAGTTAAGCGCTGTTGGTCGTGTCCAGCACTTGGATGGGTGACCATCCAGCCGCTGTGCGCTGTTGCCATTTTTCGGGGTGCATCCCCGTGATGCCAATTGAGGAGCTACTCGACCGAATAGTAGCGGCTTGGTCAAGCATACCATCATAACGACCGGGTGAGCGGTGTGCTGACCCCACGCCCCTCCTATCCTCATCTTCCTCTGAGGATGACACAGCGGTCGGATGGTCCCGGTAGGCCACTTGTGGCCTGAAGACGGGAGTGTTTTTTTTTACTTTTTTAATTTTTTTATTACAATGATGACAGACGCCTCGCCCAACAACTCACCAAGCTTTTGTTCACTGGCAGGTCTCTGCAGTATCTCTCCAAGTACCTATGAATATCTACGATGCTCTGGTTTCCCGCCAAAACAAACTCAGTGACAGCTCTCTGTTCGGAACTCACCTCCGTTACAGACGCCATTTTGAAGGATGCGTAAGCGCCGTCACCTATTGCAAATTCGTGAAACTATAAGCTCTGAAGCAGGAATATTTCATGATGTCTCACAACAAATCCCTCATTTTTTTAACCGAAACTGGCCGAGAAAAAAAAGTGTTGCATTATTTATCGAGCGTGCCTCGTATTTACCTTAACTGATGGTCGACCACACAGTAGCCACATGACCGTTTTCTGTATCTTATATTTTAAAAGAAAGTTCTGCAAAAACTACGTAATTCTACGGCTTTATTAGTTACACAGGGACATTACGTAGTATACCTCTATGAATCTTCTTCATAACAGAGCTTTGGGGATCAGTACTTGGTCATCAAATTCTTCCAGTAGTTCTCATCAAAACTGGAAAAAATCGCCTTTAAAGATTGGAAGACTTCTGAGGACTCTTAAGTATAAAATTTTTGTTGGTTTTCACAAATTTGTCCGTAGCTCCGACAAATTCATGGAGTCGCGAGAGAGAATCTGCACCGAAATATAAACTAAGTTCGGAAAATAAAATTAACACCTGCATTCTCTCTAAAGGCAACGGCCTTGCAGCAGTGGCTACAGCGGCTCCTGTCAGATCACCGAAGTTAAGCGCTGTTGGGCGTGGCCGGCACTTGGTTGGGTGACCATTCGGGCCGCCATGCACTATTCCCATTTTTCGGGGTGCACTCAGCCTCGTGATGCCAACTGAAGAGCTACTCGACCGAATAGCAGTGGCTCCGGTCAAAGAAAACGACCGGGAGAGCGGTGTGGTGACCACACGCCCCTCCTACCCGCATTCTCAGTGAGGATGACACGGCGGTCGGATGGCCCCGATGGGCCACTTGTGGCCTGAAGACGGAGTGCTTTATTCTCTCGAAAGCTTATTAGGAGCTCAACTTTTTCCATTACCTAAAATAATAGCCATTAATATTATGTATTTCAATTGTTACCAAATACCTGTGGAGAGGAGAAGTCTTCAGACTGGACAAAGAACAGATACTTTCGATAAAAAATAGAAATTTATTATTGGGAACATGAAAAGCAAGGACCGCTGTTATTCTAAAACAAAATGCAACATAGGCAGACTTATATGACGTAGTAACAGTATGGTATAAAACTGTGGACAACATAACAGAAATTAAAACCTGAACGCAATCGATATTAGCGAAAGACACTTTTGAATTGTAATCTCGTCGATACATAAGCACTTCGATTTATAAGGGCTGGCAATATACAGAACGCAAAAGGCTCAGAAACCAATTAGCTTTTACTTCACGATCTCCGACAGGCCATTTTCTACCAACAATACTATGCTTGTAGTAGACTCGATACTATCTGATAAAAAAAAAAAAGAAACAGTGCCATCCACTGGTTACTAGGAAAGTACGTGAGCTACGTCTTTAACGATCATGGAGCTGAGGAGCTGACAACATAACTGAATCCCTCTTATATATGAAGTGTGAATTATGTAGAATTATCGAGTACTCAGAAGGAAAACAGAAGTACGGGAAGATGGTAAAACTCTTTTCGAAAGAATGGATATCGATCAGGAAATCAAAAAGAAAAAACAAATATGTGGCAATTATTACAAATTTGGCCTTTGATTAAATCTAAAAGCAACTGAACCAACAACAGAACACAACAAAGAGAAAGTGTCCTGCAAGAAACAGTGCTAATAAATTTTTGAACAAACAAATGTTGACTAGTATTGCACCTTTTGTCTTTTTATTATTTTTTTTATATTTATTGGCTCCAAATGGCTCTGAGCACTAAGGGACTTGACACCTGAGGTCATCAGTCCCGTAGAACTTAAGAATTACTTAAACCTAACTAACCTAAGGACATCACACACATCCATGCCAGAGGCAAGATTCGAACCTGCGACCGTAGCGATTGAGCGGTTACAGAATGAAGCGCCTAGAACCGCTCGGCCACACCGGCCGACTGAATGCTTATTATCTTCTAACATAATTCGTTGTGTCGGAACTGCCTCGTATGTCCCCACATTGCTCCGGAATTTAAAGTGATTTCTCCCGAGGTCATCCTCTACCATTTTTTTGTCATTCTTCAGTAATTAATTTGATATAATCGGAATATTCATTTTGATTTTGTGACTACAATTTTGCGAACACGCACAACACACTTTTTTGTGTCCCGTATTATGTCCATGTTTTGCTGGCAACGCGATATTGATTTTAAATCGACGACGCTCTGATCTTTATAAATGAATGTTATGAAGACCAGGGGAGGGAGTGGTCTAAGTTAGTAGAGGGGCAAAACCAGTTATGTAGTAAACAATATGGAGAAATGGAGCCCAAAAGGTCCAATACCGAGCTTTCCCTTTGATTACCTAATATCGAATTTTAATCACCCCGACACCCGAAAATTTACACGAAATTACATTTGAGCACAGAAAAGCATTTTTGCGAGTGCGTTTGGACCCGACTGTCTTATGATGCCAGAGTCATCCTGACGTGTGGGTGCTCCAGCTTTACCACAGTTGAGTTTACGGTAGAGCTGTTGTCGGCCCACAGAGAGAATTTGGCGGCTGCGGCCAGGCTGCGGTTGGAACACGGCGGACGAAAGCGGCTTTGGTGTGGCGAGCGGGGCGCTCAGAATGCAGGCAGCGTCTTTTTGTGCGTGCCGCGCTCTGCGTGGGCGAACCCCGCATAGGGTCTTTGCCCGGTAGAGCGTACGAACACGCGACTGCTGCCCGTCAACTGGCTCGACGAACATTCCCCCCTGCCCTCCTCGTTTACCCCCCCCCCTTCCCGTCCCCAACCGCCTTCACCGCTCACCACACTGACGACTGCAATCGGCAACCGCTGCTAACCGTGCCACAGACACCACACCACAGCAGAACACGCCTCTTGAGATGGAGAGGTTATTAACGCGTCAGCCGCGGGAAGATTAGATCGAACCAGATTAGATTACACGTAATCGCTTTACGGCGAAAGACGAAAAATTTGTTTGCGTTAATGAAACATTGAAATTCGTTACGCGATCACAAATTGCACGATACGTTTCTACAGCAGGCTCTCATCTTCAGGTAAAATGTATGTCTATACCACGCAAACCATCTTACAGTGTTCGGCGGAGGGTACCATGTGCATCAGTCATCTTCCTCTTTCACGTTCAGTCGAAAATTGTTCACGACAAGAAAGGTTGTTGGTAAGCTTCCGTGAGAGCTCTAAACTTTTATCTTTATAGTCTTTTCGCGAGATATATGTAGGAGGGTGAAATACATTTTTTGACTCTTGACGCACGCTCGCAGAACTTTTAACAATAAAACGCGCACCGTGATGCAGGGCTCCTTTTCTTGCTGCATCTGCCTCTGCTGCTGGCTGAGAATTTCTGTAACGCTTTCGCGCTGACTATAGTTTAAACTGTGACCAAACTTGCTGCTCTTCTTTGGACCTTCTCTATTTCATCTATCAGTCCTATATAGTACGGATCTCAGACTGACGAGCAATATTCAAGTACTGATGGAACGAGTATTTTGTAAGCCACATCCTAATGATGGGCAACACTTCCTGAGGATTCTTCCAGTGAATTTAAGTCTGGCAACTGCCTTACCTGCGTTTAATTTTATGTGGCCGTTCCACTTGAAATCGCCCCGTACACAGAGGTGTTATGGATGTGACGACTTCAAAAAATGTTCAAATGTATGTGAAATCTTATGGGACGTAACTGCTAAGGTCACCAGTACCTAAGCTTACACACTACTTAACCTAAATTATCCTAAAGACAAACACACACACACATGCCCGAGGGAGGACTCGAACCTCCGCCGGGATCAGCCGCACAGTCCATGACTGCAGCGCCCAAGACCGCTCGGCTAATCACGCGCTGCGTAATTACTTCCACTTATTGTTCTGCAATAGCGCAATTACACAATAAGGGGTCTGTCTGCCTATTTATGTTCAGTGCGTTACATTTGCTCATGTTGAGGGTCATCTGCCAATCGCTGCACCATGCGTCGATCGTCTTCAGCTCATCCTGCATTTAGCTACAATTTTCCAGCTCTGCGACTTCCTTCTATACAACAGCATCATTTGCGAGAAGCCTTATGGGACCTCCGACGTTATCGACGAGGTCATTTACATACATTGTGAAAAGTTATGGCCCTTTACCATTCCCTTGGCGCACGCCCGAAGTTACTTTTACGTCTGAAGGTTTCATCCCGTTCAGAATGACATGCTCTGTTCTGTTTGTCAGGAGCTCTTGAATCCAGTCATACACGCATTCCGTACGGTAGTATTTTGTTCATCAGGAACTGAACTGAACGCCTTCCGAAAGTAAAGATACATGGCGGCAACATGGGCGACGGTATGCAGCGCTGTTCTTGGTCTCGCGGGCGAACAGAGCGACCTGGTGTTCCAAGATTGTTGATTTTCGGAACCCGTGTTGATTTCCACTGAAATTTTCAGTCTCCAGAAATGTCATAACACGCGAAACTAAAATATGTTCCAAAGTTCTACAACAGGCCGGCGTCAGAAATAAAGGTTCCACCTTTTCTGCCTTATTGAAAGCGAGAATTACCTGTGCTTTTTTACAATCACTAGGACGGCTCCGCTCCTCCAGCGAACTAGGATACACTGCTCCTAGAAGAGTAGCTACTTCTTTAGCATACAATATGTAGAAGCGTACTGATATCCCGTAAGCTCAAGCGGTCTTTCCTCTATCGAGCGATTCCAGTTTTTTTTTAATCCCACAGTCTCTTGTATCGATATCTGTCGTTTTTACATGCGCACGAGTATTGAATTGAGGAACTACATCCACTTGATGTTCCGAATGAAACAGAAATATGTACAAGAATATTTTTAAAAAGGATTACACTTCGAAAACGTTAAAAGCAGCAAAACAATCTGATCAAACAGTCCCCGTATTACTTAATACGTAGTGCTGTTCATTTTCTGCTGGATTCGTTTTTCCCATCGGCTGGCATGAACACCTTGTATATCTATTTCTGCAGCGTGTTTACTGAGAAACGTTAATGCGCGTTCCGACGCATCTGTCATCAGAATCTGCACTACCCTAGGCTGCTTGCTGTTATTGTGCCAGCGCCGGCCGTGGTGGCCAAGCGGTTAAAGGCGCTGCAGTCTGGAACCGCGCGACCGCTACGGTCGCAGATTCGAATCCTGCCTCGGGCATGGATGTGTGTGATGTCCTTAGGTTAGTTAGGTTTAAGTAGTTCTAAGTTCTAGGGGACTAATGACCTTAGAAGTTGAGTCCCATAGTGCTCAGAGCCATTTGAACCATTTTATTGTGCCAGCAGTAGAAACAGGTCACCGGTATTCACAAGAAATAGTCACGATAGGTGCGTTGCGGTATACTGGTTCCGTTTGAAGGTGGCGATTTCGCTACAGTTTTAAGTAATTCACCTTCATCCGTTCTTGTACTGTCCTTAAACCTATACCGTTTGAGTGTTCATACTGATCATGACCGCGTGGGTTGGCCGCGCGGTTAGAGGCGCCATCAAACGGACTGCGCGGCCCCTCCCACCGAAGGTTCGAGTCCTCCCTCAGGCATGGGTGTGTGTGTTGTTCTTAGCATAAGTTAGTTTAATTTAGTTTATGTAGTGTGTAAGTCTAGGGACCGATGACCTCAGCAATTCGGTCCCTTAGGAATTCCCACACATTTGAACATTTAATAAGTTTCAACTTTCACGCATGAGTTTTTATCTGTTTCAGTACCATTAGTTCTCAATCCGAGGACTGGTTTGATTCATCTCTCCACGTTCGTTTAACCTATGCCTGTATTTCACATCTTCGTAACTATTGCACTCAACATCCATTTCAACCTGGTTACTGTATTCGAATCTTTGTTTTCCTGTGTTACTCAAGTCGTATCATGAAGCTCTTTTTTCTCTTTACTAGTTACTCGATCTACCCATCTATTATTCAGCATTGCTCTGCAACACTACATTTCAAAAGCTTCTATTTTGTTTTCTTCTTCACACTTCCAGTTTTTAGAAATAATTTTACATTGCCGTGCATTAGTTTTAGATCCGAACAAGCATAAAAATATGCAAGTAATACGATTTTAAAGAATGGTAATATATCCGAGGTCGAACAAAAAGAGCTCACAACTATATTACTTCAAAGCAACTGCCGTACTGTAAATTCATCAGAAACTAACCACAGGTACTGAAGTGAAATATCAACGTTATACGCTGAAATTAAAACCGTAAAACTGGAAACATTACATGAAGTCAATATAATTAAACTTTCATAAAATAAAATAAAAAAATCATCTCCGTTCTTGGCAATAATTCATTATTCTATTTCACTCTCTCACAATTGCGTATTGTTGACTCAAGCGACCTGAATATGAAAAGAGAAACCGGTTGGAAACAGAATATTTCTGTTACAGAAAGAAACATACTATATTCTTCCACTGAAACGATAACGCCACCGTAGAGTGAAGAAGGCTGCAAATGTTGTCTCCCTTGTGAAATTATTCTATTTCTCTCTGCAGAGAAGCATTAAAAAAGCTTGTAGTATCATGTTTCGCAGCAATGTGTGGTACCTACTGAACCTACGTAGCCTGTTTCGTAACTTTATATGCCCTGTTATTTTTATATCTACTTGCACTGAAAGGAAAAGAAAGGAGTGAGAAATTAAAATTTTAAGACTTGGTGGTTCGTTACAGGAAACAAAACTCTCATTGTTGTAGAGTTTTAATGTAAGAAACGAGGTAGCTGGAATATTCATGTTGAGGCATGAAGTGTATGAAACGTGTCTCGGTCGG
This sequence comes from Schistocerca cancellata, assembly GCF_023864275.1. Classification (NCBI taxonomy): domain Eukaryota; kingdom Metazoa; phylum Arthropoda; class Insecta; order Orthoptera; family Acrididae; genus Schistocerca; species Schistocerca cancellata. The sequence continues at coordinate 144,274,874 of NC_064633.1, forward strand.
CCGGGTGAGATTAATTAGATACCGTCCGGAAAGCAAGTAAGCAAGAACTAGCTGTTGTGCCTCTGTTTGGAAAAAAAAAAAAAAAAAAAGCGGTAAACCGAGCAGGACTTTAGAGAGAAACTTAATATTTTAAACCATTTTTTATGAAGTGAATGCACTCTTCGAAATTATAAAACGTATTTTTGTCGTACTGGAATAAAAGTATTCTTAAAAACACATAACAGAATTACTTATTCAAAGAGATTCTTCAGTGATTGTTTTCTGTTAGTCAAAAAAGTTATTGAATTACGATGGTGAATTGAAGTAAAGTGGGCTTGGGTGATATAAAGTCAGTCAAGTAATTTATGTAAACACAAATTTCGTAGGAAACAATAGCTTCGGCAGAGAAAACTTGAAATCTCTAAGTATCAAGTAATGAAAAATGACATCTGTATTACTAAATGGCAAAAAAGGACTCCGAGCCATCCAGTTTCAGTCGCATGTTGCACATCTAACAGCTACCAGAGCCAGCAAAACTTTGACTTTTAGTATTTTGCGTAATTATTGACCGAATTTAAAAATCTTAAATGCTCTCATAATCTACTCAGTATGAGGTATCAAGTCACGTTAAAATTTTAACAAGATAAAACCATGTATTAAAAATAGAAACTGTGTATACATGTCTTGAGGCAGCGTAGCTGACTGTGCGAAAATTAGCTACAATACATTCATCCAGAATAAGAGCACTTAGCAACTTCGAACAAACTTACACACAATTTCAAACCTTCTGAAACATTTTCTCGTTGACACCCTTCACAAAAAAATAAAAGCTAAAAAGTTTCTACCTTTCACATTTTCGCAGTTCATGCCGTAGAACTTCAACGGTCTGTCATGACGTTTTACTTCATTACTCCTTTGCTGCTAAGTCTATTCGAAATACTTTTTGCTAACAGCATCCACATATGCCACCGAATGTTCCTGCAAAATTATACTATTCTACGACGCACAGCTCAGGAGAGATCACGTCATAAACATTGAGAGGATACGTCACTTTTGTCTCTCTCGGACCATTATCTGGTAGGACTGATAGAGAGAGAGAGAGAGAGAGAGAGAGAGAGAGAGAGAGAGAGAATATTCAACGCGCGTTTCGTCGTGGTAACGTTTGGTCGCCGCGAGGCGCTCAAAAAACTCCAGTGGCAGATGCTATAAGAGGCGCTGTGCATGACATAGAAGTCTATTATTGGTGGAATTTCGAGAGAGCACTTTCCGGGAAGAGTAAAACATTACTTCGTCCCACATAAAACTCGCGAAATGCCCATGAGGAGAAAATTCGAGAAATTAGAGCTAATAGAGAGGCTTGGCGACAATCTTTCTTCCCTCGCGCCAGTAGCCAGTGGAATAGTGAATGGCGATCAGTTAGTGGTACCAGAAGGACTCTCCTAAACGCGCCGTCAGGTGACTTGCGGAGTAATGATGTAGATGTATGTGAAAAACTTTAAAACGGAGGGCAAATTACGCAGACTATACTCATCCAGAGTTTTTGTATAATGAGAGCACTTGTGACATCCAACAAATTTTGGACATAATTTGAAGGCTTTCCTATACTTCTTCTCAGTTACATGCTTTACGTCAAATATTTAGCTATTTAGTACATGCGAGTTCGATTCTTTAAAGAATCAGGGGTGGTGGTATGATAGTACATTTGTTTTGTTAGCAAATTAAGATATAACTTCCAAGAACTGAAAGTAATAAGACTCCTCCACACAGAGTACAATTACGTTCGGCTACAATTTAAAAAGAACAACTTCAAATATTTAAGAAAATGTGTAAAATATATAAAATAAAAAAAAATCTGCACTCGGTATTGCCACCTTGATATCAATGAAGCGCCAAAGAAACTGGTATTGGCATGCTATTCAAACACACAGATATGTAAAGAGGTGGAAAACGGCGCGGTTGTTAGATCGGTTACTGCCGCTACACTGGCAGATTAAGTTCGTTTGAACGTGGTGCTATAGTCAGCGCACGAGCGATGGGACACATCATCTCCGAGGCAGCGATGAAGTGGGGATATTTCCGTACGACCATTCCACGAGTGTACCGTGAATATCAGGAATCCGATAAAATCCGGAAAAAGATCCTACAAGAACGGGACCAATGACGACCGAAGAGAATCGTTCAACGTGACGCAAGTCCAACCCTTCAGCAAATTGCTGCAGATTTCAATGATGTGCCATCAACAAGTGTCAGCGTGCGGACCATTCAACGAAATATCATCGATGTGGGTTTTCGGAGCCGAAGGTACAATCGTGTACCCTTAATGACTGCACGACACAAAGCTTTACGCCTCTCCTGGGCCCGTCAACACCGATATCGGACTGTTGATGACTGGAAACATGTCGTCTGCTCGGACGAGTCTCGTTTCAAATTGTATCGAGCGGATGGACGTATACGGGTATGGAGACAATCTCTTGAACGCATGTCAGCAGGGGGCTGTTCAAGCTTGTGAAGGCTCTGTAATGGTGTGGGGCGTGTCCAGTTGGACTGATATGGGACCCCTGACACGTGTCGATACGACTCTGCAAGAGAGAAGGTCAGTAGCTCGGTACAGGCTTTTGTTGAAGTTCCGAGAACATGCCTTTACAAAAGTGTCAAGCAGTATATTGCCCCTCCTACGTATACTTCACGAAGAGACCATGAGGATAAAATCAGAAAGATTAGAGCCCACACAGAGGCATATCGACAATCTTTCTTTGGACGAACAATTCGAGACTGGAATAGAAGGGAAATCCGGTAGAGGTACTCAAGCTACACTCCGCCACACACCGTCTGGTGGCTTGCGGAGTATGGATGTATATGTAGATGTAGATATAGACTCTGCCAGCCGATACGCACGTAAGCATTCTGTCTGATCACATGACTCCATTCATGTCCATCGTGCGTTTCGACGGACATGGGCAATTCCAGCAGGACAATGCGACACCGCACAAGTCCGGAACTGCTGCAGAGAGGTTCCACGAATACTATTCTGAGTTTAAACACTTCCGCTGGCTATCAAGCTACCCAGACATGAACATTATTGAGCGTATCTGGCATGCCCTGCAACGTGCTGTTCAGAAGAGATTACCACCCCGTCGTACTCTTTCGGCTTATGGACAGCCCTGCAGGACTCATGGTGTCAGTTCCCTCCAGCACTACTTCAGACATTAGTCGAGGGCATGCCACGTCGTGTTGCGGCACTTCGGCGTGCTTGCGGGGCCCTACACGATATTAGGCAGGTGTAACAATTTATTTGCTTCTTCAGTGTATTTTACAAAACATGTAGAGATATCGACATTTAATCAACAGCCCTAATTCGTAGCGCAAATCACGATCGGCAAAGGAGATGTTTCAATATTACTGTAAAGGTAGCAATATTCTTTGTTGTGGACTGACAAGACAGGCAGTCCACAGTGACGGGTAACCGAAAGGCACGCGTTTACACACGCCGGCTGGCGTTAGGTCTGAAACAGGATACGGAATGAATGCTATAAAGAAAAGTACGTAGCTGCTGGAATACTTAACTTTAATCCATCATTTGTATACAGCATTCTTGATGATACAAGTGAGACTCTCTCTAGAAATGGTTAATGGCGCCTTGCTAGGTCGTAACCATGGACTTAGCTGAAGGCAATTCTAACTAGCTCTCGGCAATTGAGAGAAAGGCTTCGTCAGTATAGTCGCTAGAAAAGTCGTCCGTACAACTGGGACGAGTCCTAGTACGTCTCTCTTGACCTGCCGTGTGGTGGCGCTCGGTCTACAATTACTGACAATGGCGACACGCGGGTCCGACATGTACTAATGGACCGCGGCCGATTTAAAGCTACCACCTAGCAAGTGTGGTGTCTGGCGGTGACACAACATTATTAGCAAGAGTAAATACGGTGCGAACTGCGCGGCAGGGCTAAGTTAGCCGCCCGTGGTGATCGATCGCTTCCGCGAGGCAGGTAGAACGCACCTGCGAAGGTTTGTGCTCGGAGTGGACCTGCGCGACACTTGGGTCCGAAGAGCGGCACAGTGGCTAGGGACCCGCCTGTGCAAACAGCGGCCGCGCGCGCGCCCGCTGTTTGCTCTGCTGATAGCCCGCTGTCTGTCAGCCCATTACCTCGAGTGGGGGCGTCGAAGAACACGGACCCGTATGGACATGAGGGCCAACCTCATATTCTGCTACGTGTCTGCGCCGAGGAGCGAAAGTACCCTTACTCTCTGACAAGGAAAGTACCTGACCTCGAGAGCTCAGAACCGCTCGGAAATGTGCTTTGAATAGAAATCGTACAATCCAAAAGAAGTGCTATGAACCTTTCACATGCCGAACGCAACTGTTTTCTGCTAGCACCATTCGAGCCTATAGCTGTGCAATTTCTGGGCAGGCCATGAAGATCGTACGTTGTTTCTGAGTAAGGACGCTACTGTCAAGATACTAAAACCAACATAGTATTGCAAACCTGTTTTTCAGGCAATATAAGTTCTGTATAAGAAGGATCGTCGATTTTGAAAGAATACAATATACACTACTGGCCATTAAAATTATTACACCAAGAAGAAATGCAGGTGATAAACGGGTATTCATTGGACAAATATATTATACTAGAGCTGACATGTGATTACATTTTCACGAAATTTGGCTGCATAGATCCTGAGAAATATGTACCCAGAACATCCACCTCTGACCGTAATAACGGCCTTGATACGCCTGTGCGTTGAGTCAGAGCTTGGATGGTGTGTACAGGTACAGCTGCCCATGCAGCTTCAACACGATACCACAGTTCATCAAGAGTAGTGACTGGCGTATTGTGACGAGCCAGTAGCTCGGCCACCATTGACCAGACGTTTTCAACTGGTGAGAGATCTGTAGAATGTGCAGGCCAGGGCAGCAGTCGAACATTTTCTGTATCCGGAAAGGCCCGTACAGGACCTGCAACATGCGGTCGTGCATTATCCTGCTGAAATGTAGGGTTTCGCAGGGATCGAATGAAGGGTAGAGCCACGGGTCGTAACACATCTGGAATGTAACGTCCACTGTTCAAAATGCCGTCAATGCGAACAAGAGGTGACCGAGACGTGTAACCAATGGCACTCCATACCATAACACCATCACGCCAGGTGCAGCCAGTATGGCGATGACGAATACACGCTTCCAATGTGCGTTCACCGCGATGTCGCCAAACACGGATGCGACCATCATGATGCTGTAAACACCAAAAGTCCCCATCTGTTTACCGAGACGTGGATGCACTATCCGTTACAGCCATGCGGATAAAATGCCTGTCATCTAGACTGCTGGTGATACGAGGCCGTTGGGATCCAGTATTGCGTTCCGTATTACCCTCCTGAACCCACCGATTCCATAACTGCTAACAGTCATTGGATCTCGACGAACGCGAGCAGCAATGGCGCGATAATATAAACCGCAATGGCGATAGGCTACAATCCGACCTTTACCAGAGTCGGAAACATGATGGTACGCATTTCTCCACCTTACACGAGGCATCACAACAACGTTTCACCAGGCGAAGCCGGTCACCTGCTGTATGTGTATGAGAAATCGGTTGGAAACTTTCCTCATGTCAGCACGTTGTAGGTGTCGCCACCGGCGCCAGCCTTGTGTGAATGCTCTGAAAATCTAATCATTTACATATCACAGCATCTTCTTCCTGTCGGTTAAATTTCACATCTGTGGCACGTCATCTTCGTGGTGTAGCAATTTTAATGGCCAGTAGCGTAGCGTAGCGAAACCACAAGTAAAGTCATTTCATTACCAGACTTCACTCTATGCTACTCAGTTAACTTTCTGCAGCGAAGTACAGATCTGTTACGACATGCTTAGCAATAGGCAGACTACGACATTGACATAAAGGGTGTTTATAAAATAGTTATACAAAAGCGACCTTTAATTGCGAAAAGGGTGAATAATTTACAGAAGTGTTTGATACGGCACTGAATGCAGTATATCTTGAAGTTTTATTCCCGCCTAATACTGTTAGTTCCCGGCGTCGCCGCCAGATAGCGTAGGCGAATGAGTTATTCCAAGAGTCATCAAGGAGTCGTAACGGTACAGAGCATGCGCAATATTGTTTATGGTTTCATGAATCCAAATCCGCTACTTCAGAGGCAATTCAGGGCTAAATATCGCAAGTCACCACGTCAAAGAAACTTTTGCTACAATCGTTTCACCGAAACTTGCTGCGTATCTCTACAGGAACGTGCTGACTTGGATTGGACGCGGTGGAGCAATATCCTGGCCACCATGATCACTGATTAACCCCAATGGGCTTCTGTGTTTTGGGGCTACATTAAAGACAGAGTGTTTCTTACTCCGCTTCCGGGAAATGTCGATGAGCTCCGACAACGGATTCCTCAGGTAGTTAACACCGTATGATGAATGACTTGTTTCATAGGTTTTTTCAAGAAACTGATTACGGTTGGGACTTTTGTCGCGTTGCAAGTGGTAGTCACATTGGACATTTGTAAATAAAACTTGAAGATATACTGCATTCAGTGAAGCATCAAACTTTTTGTAAACTATATACCTAAATAAAGGTTATCATGAGCAAGTAACTCAAACGCTTTTCAAATATGATCTTTTGAAAATGTAATTAGTGTAGCGTTTGGTATTTAATTCAAAAGTGAATTCAGAAGTGATGTTCAATGTGAAAAACTGGCTGTAGTGACAAGTGGAAACTGCTCTTTCCACTTCATTGTCATCAGTTGATCGAAATCGCTTTCCTGCTCTTTGAAGACTGAACAGTGATGCAGCATTGTCAGATCAGAAGAAAAACTTTGTTCTTCAGATAGTGCAATTACTTCAAGCAGAGGAGAACATAGTAATAAGTCACGCCATTGAAATATATGTGCTTCTGGGCTTGTTATATTGATATTTTGCTTCATCGCGTTACCGTGGTTCCTCTCTTAGATCTTGGATACGTAATCACTAAAAAGTAAATGTCGTGTCACTGGGGCCTCCCGTCGGGTAGACCGTTCGCCTGGTGCAAGTCTTTCGATTTGACGCCACTTCGGCGACTTGCGCGTCGATGGTGATAAAATGATGATGATTAGGACAACACAGTACCAGTCCCTGAGCGGAGAAAATCTCCGACCAAGCCGGGAATCGAACCTGGGCCCTCGTGATTGACATTCTTTCGCGCTTTTTTTTTTTAATCTCATTTAGTCCGTTTTCGTTCGTTGTATCTGCTCGGGGCGGACGTCGTAAGTCGTCCGTTCATGTTCGTTGTTGATCGGTTAGCTCAGTTTTTTTTATCACAGAGGGCGAGCGGACACGTGGTCACTGAAATGGCTCTAGCGATAAGACTCGCAGTATTTCATGTGACAGGCTCATACCATTGTTTCTGCGATCAGTGTTTTACCAGGATGAGTGTTTTATATTATACGCACTTTTCGGGCAGGTATGAGCGTTCGAGATCACGCACTTCCCTTGTGAGACCAGTATCACGGGACTTGTCCTCCTTTGACTTCAAGCAATGGAGCTTGAGACTTCCAGTGGATCCTGGAGGTACAAGAGTTGTGACTGACGATAAACGTGCAAGCTTGGAGTAGAGATAGTGGAGCAGAGTGACGATGTTGTTGTATGTAAGACAGTCACAGCTCCATAAAATTGTAATGAAGTGTATGAAAGCCTGCAGAAGATCCTCTACTGGTGTAGGAACTAGCAACCAATCCTGAATATAAATAAATGCACATAAATAGGCAAAGAGATACACTACTGTTCAATCTCAGTATTGACGTCAATTTACTGGAACTAATAGCATGACGGATTGCCGTCCTACGGGCCCGGGTTCGATTCCCGACTGGGTCGGAGATTTTCTCAGCTCAGGGACTGGGTTTTGTGTTGTCTTCGTCATCATTTCATCCCCATCCGGCGCGCAGGTCGCTCAATGTGGCGTCGAATGTAATAAGACCTGCACCAAAGCGGTCGGACCTGCCCCGCAAGGGGCCCCCCGGCCAATGACGCCACTGGAAATTTCACTGGAAATAATAACTACCTCAAAGTACCTAGATGTAACCATGCGGAGCGTTCAGAAATGAAATGACCACCTAAAACAAACAGTAGGAAAACTAGATGCCAGGCTGACATTCATTGGGAGATACTTAAGGGAATGTAATTCACCCATGAAAGAAGTGACTGACGAAACACATGTTGGATCGATTCTTGAGCATTCATCAGTCTGGAATCCTAATCGAGCTGGTTCAAGATAAGTAAGTGAGAGGGTAGAGAGAGGGGAAGGGTAAAGAGTGGGACAGATTACTTTGTTTGCGTGAGAGCGTTATGGAGATACTCACTGTGGTGGACACTAGAAGAAAAATGGTTGAAATGGCTCTAAACACTATGGGACTTAACATCTGAGGTCATCAGTCCCCTAGAACTACTTAAACCTAACTAACCTAAGGACATCACACACATCCATGCCCGAGGCAGGAACCGTAGTAGCAGCTCGGTTCTGGACCGAAGCATTTAGAACCGCTCGGCCACAGCGGCCGGCGGACTCTAGAAGTGAGGCGTTGCTTATCACCGAGAGGTCTGCTGTTGAAATTATGAGAGAATACGTTCCGAAGAAAAGTTGTGGAACATATTTCCCCTTCCCATATATGTCTCACGAGATGAATACGATGAGAAAATCATAGAAATTACAGCTCGTACTACCATCAGTAGTGAATGGCACAGTAAAATGGGGGAGGGGAGTAGTTGTACCGCAAATATCCTCACCACGCACAGTATGGTAGTAAGTGGAGTATGAACACTCGTGTAGCTTCTCTCATGAGACTGCAGAAAGATGTGTGACTGGAACAAAAACATAAGCTCACAGTCGGGTAATAAGGAAATCAGACCTCCCATCCGTCACATTTCCTTCCCTACAAATACTGATGAATCTTTCGTCCAAATGAAGGTTTTGATCAAGCTACCTTCCGGTCGAGCACAATTCGACCTGCGTGCAGTAGGGACTGCGTGGAAAGGGCCGCATTACTGATACGCATTTGTCAAAAAAGCGTGACAAATCAAATATTAGCAGAACGAAATTGGACCACCCCAGACGCAAGGGTGGCGTGAAATTTGATCCGTGTACGCCATATGAAGCAACAGCGTGAATGCAGAGTGTGGGGTGGACCGCGAGGGACGGGCCGCGGACAAGCCATAAATTAGAGGCTGTGCTCCGGCAGAGGGGCGGCAGTGCGCCCCTGTGTCACATGGCGGCGGGCTCTCATTCCGTGCAACAAAAGCGGCGGCCCACTAGAGCTCCACTGCAGCTCGTAACCGTACAGTTTGGTGAAATTAATTCCAGATTAAATTTTCAATCCAGCGGATTTGAAACTTCCCGGAAATTTGAAACTATGTGTAAGATCGGGTCTCGAACCGGGAATCACTGCCTTTCGCGGAAGAATGCTATTCCTACTGAACTCGTCGCGCCCTCAGAGGTCAAGCCAGCTCACACTCCGCCGCGGAGTGGAAATTTATTCAGGAAACAAACCTCGATAACATTTTCCCAGAGTGCTAATCCCGTAGGTTCGCAGGAGAGCTTTTTATGAAATTTGTAAAGTAAGTGACAGGTCGTCTTCTCCTCTTCAACGTTTAGGCACTTGTGCCTGTTCCGTCTTCAGTTTTCACTGCCACCTCTCTCTATAGCGGAGAATAGGTGTATTATCTGTTAATATGCTCTCACATTGACTTAAATGCTCGTAAATGAGATCCTATCCTACTGCGCTATTTAGTAAGCTGTATGATGGCGACTGATGAAAAGACTTTCCGATATAAAGCTTATAAGTTGTATCCTTGGTGTGCACTATCTTTGCTACGTGCACAGGCAGTATATTTAGTAAATGTATTTTCGCGCCAACTGACTTAGCTCCACATGTCAGTGCACCTGAACTTGTATGTGTGATAGATTATTAGAACGATGGTAACATCGACAGTTCAGTATATATTTAACTACATATTACGATGTGATAAGTGTCGTACTGATCAGATCTTGTGGGACTCTGACAGTCAAAAGGCTGCATTTTGACGACGAAATGTATTCATGTCAGATAGTTTTATATTCTGACAGAATGTAAGTAATGTACATTTAACTCCAATTTTTATAATTGAGCTACTTTCTTAATAAAATGTTTGCTTAATTATGTATATACACCCTGTGCTTCAATTCTGTATTTTTTGTGTTTAAGTAACTTTGCAGTGTTACTTGAAAATGGCCATAAGGCCGAAATTGCAATTGTAACAATAAATATTTTATACAGTCAACGGCGACTATGATGTCTTTTAAGAAATATTATATGTTAATCAAATGTTATATTCGGTGCTCCAATTATGTACGTAACTGAACTGAAGGCACACAATGCGCCGTGCGTATTGATTATGGCCCCCCAGACACTCAGATCTGCTGTGGAACATGCTGTTTCTTGATATCAACTTGTGGCAGGAAACGAAGGACAGAGTATTGAACGTGTTTTGCGCCAGTCTCACCACAGTCAAAAACCGATATTGTTTTTAAGCTGTTTTTGACTCCAGGAAATTAAAAACCGACGTCATTTTGGTTTTTATGCGGTTTTTGGCCTCCGGACAATTAAAAACAGGTTTCTTTCATCCGTTGAGGTGCGACATTGCCAACAGTAAAACAGCTGTTGATTGCCGAACCTGTGCATTCACGCTCATTGAACAGTACAGATTGTGTAATGTGTAACTCAAACCACAGCCGTCGTATTGCGGTTCTTCTGTCATTTGTAGCCGACCCCACTTAATGTTAAGACGCTTTCAGCATAATCATGTATCAGCAAATTTTTTGTTAAATCTTTTTATTCCGTGACGTTTCCCCCTGCGGCAATTATGTGGTGTTAACTTTTGACGTCATTCAGAACAGCGGTTCTCTAACTATAGAGTTTTGAATCTGGAACTTGAGTTACGGACACCTTGTATGTTAACATTTAGTTTTATCGGTTTCGTATGTAGCACTGTACAGGTATTAGAAGTACAATCCGTTGATTTAGAAAAAGTTCTCATACGAAAATACATAGCGTTGCTGAAGTTAAGCCCATTCCTTGCAGTGTGTAGGTATTATAATCGCGCTCTACTAGTCGTTGATGATTGTTCTAAGTTTTTCTGTTGCCCCACACTTGTTCACATCTCGTACTAGTCTTTCAATACGACGACGTCCTGGAGAGTGGGTAGCGATGTCAGTAGTTATGTTACTTTAGCAGTTGTTCTCTTTTGACCACACAAGGCTGAGTGGCATGCCCTTCCATCAAATAAGAATTTAAGAATAGAGCCGTGACGTCGGTAGTTAGCAGCACTACGTACTACACCGAGGAACGACCATACTGTCTCGCAAGATTAGTGATTTAAGTTTTCGCCAAATTTCTGTTTATTTTATATTATTTACACGTCAAGTTCCGTAGGACCAAATTGAGGAGCAAATCTCCAAGATCATGGAACGTGTCAGTACATGAACTTACAACATAAAAGTAATAAACAAATAAAAATAAATATTCATGAATCTGAAAAAAAGTCAGTCCATAAGTTTAAGCAAACGTTACCAGCAATACAATAAGAATCAGCTTAATTTTTCAAAGAACTCCTCCACAGAATAGAACTCTTCAGTTTCGATTTGAAAGCGCGTGGATTATTGCTAAGATTTTTGTATTCGAGTGGCAGCTTATTGAAAATGGATGCAGCAGTATACTGCACAACTTTTTTGCACAAGAGTTAAGGAAGTCCGATCCAAATGGAGGTTTGATTTCTGCCGAGTATTAACCGAGTGAAAGCTGCTTATTCTTGAGAATAAACTAATATTGGTAACAAGAAAAGGCAATAAGGAATATACGTATTGAGAGGCCAATGTCAAAATACCCAGACTCGTGAACAGAGGTCGACAAGAGGTTCGTGAACTCACACCACTTATTGCCCGAACCGCACATTTCTGAGCCAAAAATATCCTTCTAGAACGGGAAGAGTTACCCCAAAACAGAATACCACACGACATAAGTGAATGAAAATAAGCAAAGTAGACTAATTTACGTGTCTAAGTATCACTCACATTTGATACCGTTCGAACAGTAAAAATAGCAGTATTAAGTCTTTGAACAAGATCCTGAACGTGGGCTTTCCACGACAATTTGCTATCTATCTGAATACCTAGAAATTTGAACTGTTCAGATTCACTAATCATATGCCTGTTCTGTGAGAGTAAAACGTCAGGTTTTGTTGAATTGTGTTAGGAACTGTAAAAACTGAGTCTTGCTGTGATTTAACGTTAGTTTATTTTCTACAAGCCATGAACTGAGATCATGTACTGCACTATTTGAAGCCGAGTCAATGTTGCACACAATATCCCTTACTACGAAGCTAGTGTCATCAGCAAACATAAATATTTTAGAGTTACCCATAATACTAAATAAGGAACAGGAGCGGCCCCAACACTGATCCCTGGGGCACCCCCCACTCTGTGATTGTTTGAACTCATCTCAATGCATACAACTTCAAGTTTTAATAGGACACTACTTCCGTTTTATTAGACCATTGCTCGAACATAAAAATGAAGTACAAGCAGGCTGAACTTACCAGCAATGTCTTTCGCAATTGATGGCATAGACAGAATGGGCAGAACACAGACGTCTTCAGAGAACGCTCAATAATTGTCAAACTAAGTGGTTAAAAAACAGTGACGTTGATATGTATACTTTTGTGAACTTTCATTTCGTCTCGTCCAGATTACACTGGAAGGACAGGTACACAAACGCTGTCTCATGCCAATTACTGCACGAGAATTTCTTTCTCGAAGATAGAAAAAACCGATATAGTGCTGCTCCTTAACCAGTGATAGGGCAGAGCTTTCGAGGTTGGTGTTCTGTTCGAGTCCTATCTGGTCCTCCACCGTTTCACCTACAGCGTTAACCTTCGTCCGTGGTGGCTTATCTGGAGCGTTCCAGGCGACTGGCGCTGCTCCGCAGTATCGGCTGGACTATCTCCCGGCTCGCGACGCTCAGATGATTCACTGAACACACTACCCAGCAGGACCACTCAGATGGTAATCTGGGTTGTATTCGCTGCTCTTTAAGAGTCGTGTTTAAAACTGAATTTGCAAACTAAGTTTTCTTATCGTGTTTCATTCAGCTGTGAATGAGTGGCTCATTTTCTTCGATCAAGAATACTTCATAAATTCACGAAGCTCTTTAATTCTACACTGGCGTAGCTCGCTAGCAACGTTGGCGCCTTGTTGCGTCTCTGTTAGTGCTGAAGATAACTGAAAAGACATTATTTCTCTTAACAAGAAAAAAATAATATTAAGCACTATATTTTGCCAATGGGCTTGCTGCAGTGGTAACACCGTTTCCCTTCAAATCACAGAAGTTAAGGCTGTTGGATTTGGCTAGCACTTGGATGGGTGACCGTCCGGGTCTGCCGAGTGCTCTTGGAAAGCGGGATGCACGCAGTCTGTGTGAGGCCAATTGAGGAACTACTTCATTGAGAAGTTGCGGTCCTGATCACGAGAGCTAACAACGGCTGTAGAGCAGTGTCTGACGACATGCCCCTCCATATACGCATCCATAGACCCCTTTTGCCTGAGGATGACACGGCGGTCGGTCGGTTCCGTTGGCTCTTCCGAGGCCTGTTCAGGGGGGCGGGGGGAGGGAATTTAGTTTTAGTGTGCGATATAATGTATTTGCGTATTTTTAAGAAATATTATCTCTTAAGGTACAGTTTCTAAAAATATGTTACATCATCCTTTACTGTCTAACAGTAGTTGTTGAACCTGCCTCGAGATGACTGGGTGTGCCGGCCGGAATGGCCGTGCGGTTCTAGGCGGTGCAGTCTGGAGCCGAGCGACCGCTACGGTCGCAGGCTCGAATCCTGCCTCGGGCGTGGATGTGTGTGATGTCCTTAGGTTAGTTAGGTTTAATTAGTTCTAAGTTCTAGGTGACTGATGACCTCAGAAGTCAAGTCGCATAGTGCTCAGAGCCATTTGAACCATTTGACTGGGTATTTATGTTATCATTTCATCATTCATGAAAATGGCGAGATTGGGCTGAGCCAAGGTTGGGAATTTGTACGGGCGCTGAAGAGCGGCCCACAAACCCATCATCATCATCATCATCATCATCATCAGTACTCGTTGACAAGCGAATAAAGGAGTGGAACCTTTTTTTCCTGTTTCAGTTCCTTCAGTTTTTTCCCAGAAAAAGATTCTAATACGTTCTACGGATGTAGAAGAAAATATTCACAAACAGAAGAAAAACGTATTTTTAACAGAAATATTCAATGTAATTCCACATTCGAAACAATCAAATTTATTGAATTATCTAACAATTCCGTACAAAACAGAAAATGCAAATTTCGGAAAATAATAATTCTAAAAATTTTTAAACATGGATTTCATGCTGACAAGTAAGATTGCCTTTCTTTCTTTCTTTGTTTCCTGCTTCTTGAACATCTTTACACCTTTCATTGTTATCCTTTTTTTCTTCGACTCATTAACAAATAGACTACATTACTAAAGGGCTGAAATGGTCCCCGATTACCCACTTCCAGTTGCAGGTTGCCTGTCTAATGTCTTCCAGGGGCAAAAAATTTGATTTTCAGTATTTCATATAACGATTGACCAAACTGAAAAAATTCAAAATGCTGACATAATGTACTCATTAAGGGGTATACGTTTACGTTAAAGCTTCAAACCAACAAGTATGATTTAAAAAAGTGTACGCCTCAAGGCAGCATAACTCCTGCTGCGCGGACTATCCAGATTATATTCATCCAGCATTTGAGAATGGGAGAACTTAGCGACTTGCAACAAGCTTTACACAATTTCAAATGTTTTCGAAACTTTTTCTCACTGGTACCGCCCACAAATTAATGAAACGTTTTAATTTATTCCTTCTTCACTATCATCTCTGTCCACAACAAATTTTGCAACCAACATCCAAATACGCTTTTGAATGTACCTGTAAAATTATATCACTTTATGACACACTTTGTGAGATATGACGTCATAAACATTGAGATGTGTCTTCATCCATTAAGGTCTTACATGCTTAACGTCAAATGTTTAACACATTAACTCATCTGTAAAATAATCAGACGTCTGAAGCCGTTTCATACAAAGCAGATCGATTGTTTAACGAGTCGGGCATAGTGGAGGGGGGGGGTTTATTGGTAACTGCGAATTTGCTACGTAGCAGTCGTCTATGCTCAGTATAGAGAATGTTTTTCCCCTTTCTTCTAAAATGGAGAACTTGTATGCACTAGTAGGCAGTCGTTGCTGTCGTCATTAGTTATAACATAAGCGTGATTTTAATATCAGTAGATATAAAAAAATTTCTGCAACCTTTTGTCATTACCTTTGTGTGACACACACTCAGGGATTGCAGCAGATCCGTTTATGAAATGGAAATACGTGAATGGGCTTCTTGTTACACACTTGTAAACTTTCTCGGTAGACTGTAGACTCCGTAGACTCCGCATTCACTGAGTTTCGGAACGGCTTGAGATTTATGATGACCCGACCTCACAACAAAGATACTGAGCATACTTTTCAATTAAAAATCGGTCAAGGTATTTTCGAAATGTGTACCAGAAGTTCCCTCCACCACGCAGTGTAAGATGGCTTGCGTGTTCCAAAGACATAACTATATTATGATTCCACTTTTAAGCAATCTGTGTTCTTTCACTTTTATAAGCGCTCATTCTCTAGGCAGAACTATTATTTTGCGTGAGTAACGTTGGAAGACTCTTCGCACAGTTCCCATTTAGACTTAATACGATTTCTCTACATCACCGCGGCGGGGAGGGGGGGGGGGGGCTTTCCATGAGGCCACGACCTCTTTCCTGCCAACGGACGAAGTTATCCGCTCGTAATGACTTCCTAAGAAAAGGGAGGAAGGAACTTTGGCGTTTACAGTTCCGTTGGTAACAAGGCCATTAGAGTAGGAGTACAAACTCTGATGATGCGAGGATGGAGTAGGAATTCGGCAGTCTCCTGCTCAAAGAGCCATACTTTTACCTGTTTTAAATCATTTGGGAAAAGCGCAGTAAACCAAAAAATCCAAATAACTATAATGTGTGTGTGCGTATGTGTGTGTGTGTGTGTGTGTGTGTGTGTGTGTGTGTGTGAGGGAGAGAGAGAGAGAGAGAGAGAGAGAGAGAGAGAGAGACTGTAAATACAAGTATTAAAAATGAGGCAATATTAGAGTTAAGAAAATAGCTTAAAATTCTTTACGATAATCGATGTACAATTTACATTAGAAATGAACCAAAAATATTACATCCCGGTTCTGTGGCAGAAACTTCGCGACTCCAAATTTTTCGTAAACGATTTTGGATCTCGAAATGAAGCACCCGACAAATGATGCTGTGGAAAGGGGTAAGCAATTTGCTGTGTTGGTAACATTTGTTCCTATTTTATCCACTCTGATATTAAAGAAAATCTGCTTCGTTTAAATAAAGCGATATAATTTTTAGCGACATTTGAAACCTCTTGGGACGAGGTGATTAGCGACTTCAGATTTGTAAAGTTCCTCGTTCAAAGTTTTGCAGAAAGAGATGCGTAATTTTCTTACTGCAGTTGCCAAGGCAGGCTGTCGAATTGTCGAATGCGTAAACATCGTTGAACTGTGTTCGGTCGACTGCCGGAAACTGTGCGTTGCTTAAGAGAGACAACTTCTTATCTCGTCTACCTCTGTACTTGTGTTAAGATAATTAACTTGTTACTTCACTGCATTCCTAAGCAAATGTGATACAGTACCGCTGAACTCTTCTTTCCAAGGTGTGTCGAACGTTGTTGAAGTATACCGCTTCATATAAAGAAATACGGAGAAAGGGCTTATTTGCCACTAGTTTCAATAGTTAGTTTGTGAGCTGGCTTCTGGGTTTCCGTATTTTAACGACTATAAGACGCACTTTGTTTTCGAAACATTGCCTCCAGAATTCAGGTGCGTCTTACACTCTCAATCAATATAAAAATGCCCACCGTTTGATTTAAAATTCCCGCCAGCCTAAAAAATGACCATATATTCGATGTCGGGAGAAACCTATCTCCGTCTGGTAACATTGTATTCAACTGGCAGAAGCAGTGCACTGATGTGAAGTACACGAGTTGATTTTCAAACTTGCTAACGCTATCTCCATCCCACACCGCCGTGACAAACCCTGAATTCCGTCTTGCCTATGATACGTTACTGCAGTCTACAGTGCCAGTGGACTTAAACTGAAAGTGATCTGCATTATCGGTAAAGTACAATTTTGGAAAAAAATAAAAGGTATTCATATGATGCGGGCTATAACTTTAAAGTGACAGCATATGCAAAATTATATGGCATTTCGGACCTCCACCAACAGAAAAAACCGTTCGTGATTCGCATGCTAGCAAAAAAGAACTGAAAAAAATTAAGAACACAAAATATGCAAATAGCGGACTGAATGCAAAATGCCCAAAATAGCACTGGAATTAATACAAAAATGATTCAAATATTTGCTCGTAAGCCAGCGCTGAAGTGAAACTCAACAGATTTTAAGGGTGGAGTTGGTTGGTGATACAGGTTTATGAAGTGTCATGGACTTAGCATGCGAACCGGAACCAAAACCAAAATATCTCATAAAATATCACAACAGAATGAAGAGAAAATGTTATCTTTCAATTGCTTTATTATTCAACATTGAAAGAAAACCAGTGGGGAAGTAACCCAAACAGCGAAACTCCTCTGACATTTGATGTGCCGAGTAACATAACTGTTGCCATCAAAGGTGCTAAAAGTGCAACTAGAAAAAACAAGTTGACATGAAAAAACGCACTACACTGTTGTCCTTTCATGTTGTGCTGATGGAACTAAACGTAATGCAATGATCTCTTACAAGCGCAAAACAATGCCAAAACCTTCTGAAATACCAGCAGGTGTTATTCGCGTGCATGATAAGGGTTGGTTGGAAGGATGAGGCTAGTATGAAATTATGGATTAGCAGAGAGCGGGAGAGAAGGAGAGGTGCTTTTTTGAACAGTTCTTTTCTTGTGCTAGATCGGTTTAGCAGTCATTTGAAAAACTGTGTGAAAGAGGAACAGAGAGTTATTCTGGGAGGACTGATTTCAAAATTGCAACCTCTTGACGTCACGATAAATAAACCATTTAAAGTGTGTACGAGAGGGGAATGGAAAAGATGGATGAAACCGAACATGATTCAGTGTCAAAGAGAGCTTTAAGACGACCTACAAACAAACAAGAGTGTCAGCGGATGAAACAGCGTAGAGAGAAGATATTATTGTTAGATCTCTCAAAAACAGTGGCATAAGTAACGCTTTCGATGGCAGTGAAGACCACCTTATATATGAAGAAGACAACGATGACCACGAAGAGGAGGAGGAGGAGGAGGAGGAGGAGGAGGAGGAGAAGAAGAAGAAGAAGAAGAAGAAAGCTCAGATGGCGATTTTTTGGGATTTTAAAGGTCACTTTATTTTCATAAACTAAGAAATTTTTCCTATTCTGTCTTTGCAATGTAATAATGAAAATGGTAGTATTTTTTTCTTTTTTAAATATCTTTACAAGTTAAGGTGCGTCTTATAGCCCCTGGAGTCTCATAGTCCATAAAACACGATATTAGTCCATTGCCTGGCCTTCATCACAGATATGTTGTTGTGAATAGTGGTAGAAATGTTGAAAGCGAAGAATTCACAATCAAAGAAATTATCGACTAATACTAAATATAGATAATGATGTACATAACCACAAAACATTGAAATAAATAAATAACTGGAAATTAGGTCTACGTGGGATTAGTAGTATCAAGTAGTGGAGGTTTTTTGCTCGTTTAGTAGCTATTCAGGTAGGTTCTGGAAGAGCATCTTGATCTCCAGTATATTAAATAGCGATAGTTTCCGTCCATTGTGCCCAGAGTGCAGTATTTCTACATCTACTGCGTAATTGTGTCTAGTTTCCAGACAGTGCTGAGCTAAGGCAGAGTTATCTGCAGCTTCCAGCTTCTCTTGTATTCTGTAACACACTGACTTACCTATTTTTCCTATATCTGGTGCCTCATTTATCTTCACCACCACAAATAACTTTACGTCCAGAAGCAAAATTAAAAACTAATCAAACAAATGTTTAGCTACCAAGAAGACATTAACAAACACGACTGCCTTTCTTGTAATTTCGTTCGCTAGGAGGATATGAGCACCAGTAGGTCTTTTTTATATAGCACCCTACGTTCTATATTCCGTAATTCACTTCCTCTCAATGCCCGTCATGCGTCTCCATTTCCTTGTGCTTCCATTTGTTTACTGTCAACTCCAGCAGTAGATCATACCCTGGGTGACTGTGTGACAATATAGAAGAGTCAAAGTCAATTTTATGTTACGTTTCAACAACAACATGTTTACATGAACGATACGCTGCAATACGATTTTGAACAGATCTGGAGGAGAGGAAGTGGATTGTCGAATAAAAGAACTGACTAGGTGCGACTGGGACGCACGCTGTAGAGGGTTCCATACAAACTTAATTATGTGTATTGACAGCTCATCCATCCTTAGAATCGACAGCCCCGAAGGTTTTGCCTGTTAACAACAATGATGCTCGCAAGATACCGGTACCGGGAATTCCAAGACTTTCAGGACTGTTTTAATTTTAAGTTTGAAATTGGATAACAAACGACAAAATAAATTTTTTCATGTGATATAATTACAGATTAACAGTTTTTCCTTTACATGTACAGTGAAACATTGCTTGTTGCCAAATGTCATGACTGTAGGTCAACCGGAAGTAACCTAAAGGTTTGGTGTTTGAGTTTGCGAGTATCGAAATATGTGACAAACAGCTGCCTCTTCTGACTGCATTTATTTAGAACCTTCAATTTTTTTAGAGCGCCGATGGACCGCAGACCATACTACGTGACATGATTTTAAACTTGATACATCTACTCGATCCTAAAAGTATAGGGTGGTATTTAAGAAAGATTTATTTTTTTTCCAATTTCCGTAACGAACAAAGTTACAAGGCTATCATGCCAGTCAATGTCCATTGCTTGGTACAGTTTTTATTTTCCTCCTGAACGAAAAGTTACTTTGTGTGGCCAAGATATAGTGTAAAATCAGCGGCTCATACTACTTACTGAAAATAGGTAGATGTGTGCGAGTCAAAGCTGCAGAACATCACAGACACTGGAAGATTTTTTTTCATATAATAATGTTCCACAAGTATATACAGAGAAGTCAACAGAAAGATATACCAAGTGATCAAAAAGTCAGTATAAATTTGAAAACTGAATAAATCACTGAGTAATGTAGATAGAGAGGTACGAATTGACACACATGCTTGGAATGACATGGGGTTTTATTAGAATAAAAAAAAAAAAAATACAAAAATTCAAAAAATGTCCGACAGATGGCGCTTCATCTGATTAGAATAGCAATAATTAGCATAACAAAGTACGAGAAAGCAAAGATGATGTTCTTTACAGGAAATGCTCAATATGTCCACCATCATTCCTCAACAATAGCTGTAGTCGAGGAATAATGTTGTGAGCAGCATTGTAAAGCATGTCCGAAGTTATGGTGAGGCATTGGCGTCGGATGTTGTCTTTCAGCATCCCTAGAGATGTCGGTCGATCACGATACACTTGCGACTTCAGGTAACCACAAAGCCAATAATCGCACGGATGAGGTGTGGGGACCAGGGAGGCCAAGCATGACGAAAGTGGCGGCTGAGCACACGATCATCACCAAACGCCGCACGCAAGAGATCTTTCACACGTCTAGCAATATGGCGTGGAGCGCCATCCTGCATAAACCCCATGTCATTCCAAGCATGTGTGTCAATTTGTACCTCTCTATCTAAATTATTCCGTGATTTATTCAGTTTTCAAATTTATACTGACTTTTTGATCACCCGGTAAATATTACCAGCACAGAAAATTTACTTGCTCCTTTCCATACTGTCATTTGCCGTGGAACGTTGCGTTATAAGATTTTGCAAATTATCGTCTTAACGTGGACGTCAGTTGCAGCTGCTTTATGCACAAATACATCCAATCTACATAATCCGTAGACGAAACGTGCGAGCTAGGTGAGAAAGCAGTAAGATAGTGAATCCAAGTTTCTAAAGGTGCTAGTTTGATTGCAGTTTTATGTGCTTTTCTTAAATGATGTCAGTGAAATTCTTTGAATAAATCCAGAAATACTGTTTCCTCGTAACAAGTCTATCGTCTGGTGTCAGCAGGGCGTTAGAGATTAGAGGAAAATCCCGCTTAACAAAATAAACGAAAGTAGTCGGAATGTTGTTCCCCTGAGAACGGTAATCTCAGTAGCGATATCGCAGAGGAGATAACCGTATCTTGCATCTCTCATTGGCACAACAGCTAATGCTGTGATCAGCTGCTCGCGTTCGGACGAGTTGTGTGAGATCAGACAGTGTTACGCAAGAGATTACATTCTTTACTGAAAACAGTGTTTATACAAAACTCTGTTTTACTTTGTAGTGGGACGCGAAATTGAAGCGTCACCCATCCACCAGTGTCAGCCCAGTTTGCAGGTGAATATAAGTTAATTTAGTGTTTTTTAATGTATTTTTGTAATATTTGTAATAGTTATGAATTGTCTAAAGTTTTGTATTTAACTTTTTATGTTTCATGTACGGAGAGGGCGGCGCAACGATCGGAGACAGAATCTTCACTGCCGGGACCAGAGAGAAAATTGCTGGCCACTATACGTCAAGGGTCGACAGCCAAAGAGCAACAGAAGATCCTGAAACCGAGTTGTTGCGTCGTGCTTCTAAAAACTGGAAAAATAATGAATTTGTAATGTTTCTACAACAATGATGTCATAGAAAGTTTAATCATGTTGTAAATGGTCAGTCCTATCTTGTCAAGGCTGAGGTTCACGTCTATATGTAGGAAGATAATAAACTAGTGGATACTACTAAAGTTCAAATACGTCTTCCGAGAATTTATTTATGAAGAATTATGTTAATGAATTATTAATTTATTTGACAAGATTATTGTGACAACGTTCATCGCGAGTTTAAATCTGGAAAGTTTATTCAATGTGGTTCTAATATTTGTTAATTCAGATAACTTGCATTAATATAATTTCTGAGAAGAAACCAAACGACATCTAAATTGGAAAAAGTTTGCACAAACAAATTGGACTGAGTGACGTAATTCTGCGCATACGACTCAAATGATGATGTTTTACAGTTTCGTTCAAGAACCATTCAGAGACAATTTAAAAAGAATTTAAATAATTTTGAAGTGTGTTATAACTGACGTAGGTGACGAAGTCTGCACATGGTCATATGTCAAAAGAAAATCATTTATATAAAACTTGCGTCGTTACACTACAACTTCCGATCTTAGCTTTGTTTGTAAATCACCAAGATACACAAAAAAGGACACATCACGAAGGAATTTTCGGAATGGATAGATGTGATGTAGATGTACAGAAAAAAATGATTACAATTTCAGAAAAGTTGGATGATTTATTGAAGAGACAGCGGTAAGTCGACGATATTCTAAGTCCCATTTTGTTGTCCCTCACGGGAACCATTTCCGGGCTTATATTTAATCAAGGCAATGCCCATGCACACGGCTCAAGTTTCTACAGATTGTCTTCCTGCTTGCCAAACCCTAACTTGGCCAGCAAGGTCGACGGGTCTCTCTCCAAATGAGAACATTTGGAATTTTAAGAGCAGGGCCCTGTAGCCTGCTCAGAATTTTGACTATCTGGCGCCCCGCGCAATTGAACAGAATTTGGGACTCTGCTCAGGACGACATTCAACAATTGTATTACTCAGTGCCAAGCATAAGGGCCAGAGGTGGGCCAACGCGTTGTTAATTTGTTTAATTTGTGAAGCTTTTTCTCTTTGTAATCATCTGTTTGTTTTTACATGTAAATCACATCTATCTATTTCTGTTCCAGTCGGATTACTATACAAAAAAATACATATTCGCTAATCATTATAGTAGTTTTATCCTAACGGTGAAAGAGGCATACTAGGACAGTGGCAATGCTATTGACGATAGTAACAGGTAATGTGGTCTTGGACGCTGTGACAGTTGAAGACGGTCAATGTTGCAGTCATATGCGATGTTGAGGTTCCTTAAGTTTTTAAAGTTAGTTTTTGAAATAATCATTCTCCTAGCAAACAAAAAAATTCTATCTTTAGATATTCATCTACTCTTTTTCTTATTTCAGCAAACAATTTTTACAATAATATTGTGTTTTATGTGCTAGACCCAGGATTTCGTAACTGTATGAGTAAAACATCGTCCAAAAGTTCCAGCGACATAGATAATTGGCAATGATCCTTCAGACAATAGTCGTAGTGTGTCTGCTACTTCAAATGGACAGAAAACACAAACATTTAACGTGGGAGAAAATAAATACACTGTCTGAAGCATCTAGAAGGGTAGGAGAAAAAGAAATAAAACATCATGCTTTGAGAGATTATGTGATGTCATTTCAGTGATTGCAAAATCGAGTCAGTTTTACAAAGAGTCTGGTAGTTTGATTCCTCCTATCAGTACAAAGTTATAGTCCCCTCTGGTCTGCATGCATGTTCTGATTGGATTGGGACGGCTGTTGTAATCTCTGGGTCAAAGAAGCCTTCTAATTAAAAACGCCGTAAGTATAAATTACCGCCTTCACTTAAACATACATTTGGACTGTTGCTATAAGGTAGACGCACATAAAATGGCTCTGAGCACTATGGGACTTAACATCTATGGTCATCAGTCCCCTAGAACTTAGAACTACTTAAACCTAACTAACCTAAGGACAGCACACAACACCCAGCCATCACGAGGCAGAGAAAATCCCTGACCCCGCCGGGAATCGAACCCGGGAACCCGGGCGTGGGAAGCGAGAACGCTACCGCACGACCACGAGAGGCGGGCGGACGCACATAGTCTTAGTGTAAGTACGCGTAATGATTTGGGATCGAACTGATGAAATAGTCGATATCGTTCGCATGGTCTCCATACGACAACTTGAAATCACGATATGTACTCTACGACCGTAGAAGCACGAAGAGAATCAAGACTATAGCTTCGGGGAAGATAACTTGGACAGGAAATCGGAGTAAACTAATTTACAACTGAACGTATTGTAACAAAGCAGATGATGTTGGTATTCATGTGATCACTCTGTCCTAGGGAACCAGAATAGTGGTAGTGTGCCCGAACTATTTTATATCCTTTGTGACGGGAGAGGAAATGGTGACTCCGGGTGGAATACATTTTTCAGTGGATACCGACGAGTGTTCACTGTATAGACCACAGTGTTGAGTATTGTCGTAATCAGATCGTTTCGTAGATACCCCGAATAGTGAGAAATATTTGCTCGGTATTTATACCTGGACTCTTATTTTTTAAACGGCAATGTAGTTCTCCCACATCGAGGTGAATGTGGTAAGATAAGGATACGTTATAGAGGCGATACGCATTCAACAGTAATTCATATAGTTTGGCGTTCTATTACTTTTTTTCTACATTTTGCCGTTGTGGTAACTGTCTTATTATATGCTTGATTTAGTGGACCACACGATAATTTTCTAAAATAGATTTGCTTCACTCGTTTAATGCTCAATACAAAGAACCTTTATAAAAGAGGTTCCAGAGAAATATGAGGAATTATTGATCATGATGAATGTAAAACTCACTAACACTTTCCTTCAGAAGGTCATTCAATAGCCCTCAATATCAGGTTGAAACTCCCACGGGTTAGTGCAGAAACTTGACGCGGCATGGATTCAACAAGTCGTTGGAAGTCTTCTGCAGAAATATTGAGCCATGCCGCATCTATAGCCATCCATAATCGAGAAAGTATTGCCGGTGCAGGATTTTCTACACGAGGTGTTCTCTCGATCATTTCCCATAAATGTTTGATGGGATTAAAATCGGGCGATCTGGGTGGACAAATCATTCGACCTAATTGTCAAGAATGTTTTTCCAACCAGTTGCAGACAGTTGTGGTCCTGTGACATGACATCATTGTTTGGTAACATGAAGTCCATGAATGGCTGCAAATGGTCTCCTAGTAGTCTAACATAACCGTTTCCGGTCGATGACCGGTTCCGTTGCACCAGAGGATCCAGTCCACTCCATGCAAACACACCTCTCACCAGCCACCAGCAGCTTGCACAGTGCCTTGTTGACAACCTGGATGCATGGCTTAGTGGCGCCTGCGCCATACTCTAACGCTACCATCAGTTTTTACGGACTGAAATCGGGATTCATCTGGCCAGGCCATAGTTTTACAGTCGTCTAAGATCCAACCGATATGTTCACGAGCCCAGGAGAGGCGCTGCGGGCGACGTCGTGTTAGCAAAGGCATTTGCGTTGGTCGTCTGCTGCCATGGCCCACTAACGCCAAATTTCGCATCACTGTCCTAACCCAAGCGTTCGTGGTATGTCCCGCATTGATTTCTGTGGTTGTTTCAAGCAGTGCTGCTTGTCTTTTCTTTTAGCACTGCTGCTCTTGGTGGTTAAGCGAAGACCGCCGACACAGCGTTGTTCGTGGTGAGAGGTAATTCCTGAAATTTGTTGTTTTAGGTACACCGTTGACAATCTGGATCTCTGAATACTGAATTCCTTAACGTTGTTCCAAATGGAATGTCCCATGCCTCTATCTCCAACTACCATTCCGCGTATAAAGCCTGTTGATCCCCGTCGTGCTGCCATAACCACATGGAAACCTTTAAAAAAAAAATGCTCTAAGCACTGGGACTTAACTTCTGAGGTCATCAGTCCTCTAGAACTTAGAACTACTTAAACCTAACTAACCTAAGGACATCACACACATCCATGCCCGAGGCAGGATGCGAACCTGCGACCGCAGCGGTCGCGCGGTTCCAGACTGTAGCGCCTAGAACCGCTCGGCCACTCCGGCCGGCCTAAACCTTTTCGTATGAATCACCTCAGTACAAATGGCATGTATGACGTACTGGCACCTGACGCGGCAAGGACAGATAGCAAGGGGACATTCGATGTAATTGTGTGACGCTTGGGTGACTAAAGATAAACAAACAAATAAATACAAGTGGGAAGATGCAGTGATATAAGCAAAATGGACCAAAGACAGACTTATGGCCCGACTTCTCGAAGCGAGCATCTCTGATACGGCTGAACTGATCGGCTGTTTGGATCCAACTTTCTTGGGCACATATGGAAAATGGATGAAGTAAGATGAAAACACGTGTAGGAGAAGATGTGTCGCATATCCACACTGTATCACAGAAGCGTAGGTCGGATGCAGCCTGTTCTGTAAACCCGGACAGATGGTGGTATGCGCCAGATCTGACGTCAGAGTACAACGATGGTGCAGGTATAAATGTTTCAGAGCTCACTGTTCAGCTCTTTGTTGAACGCATGACTCGACAGAGTACGACCTCTACGTTTTCTCATGTTGTCCGAATGACAGAGCCAGTTTCGGTTCTAGTGGGCACTGTATCATAGAGACTGGACCGTGGATCATTGGAAACTTGTCGCCTGGTCAGGTGAAAGACGCTTCTTATTAGACTAGATCGACGGTCGCGTCGGGATTCGTGTCATTCAAGCGAATGGCTGTTCGAACCATGCGTCGTGTCACGGACGCAGCCATGGGGGCAGTATCTTGATATGCGAGACATTCACGTGGGCTTCCATGCCAACTGCGGTAGTAGTCCAAGGCAGTGTGAGAGCTTCGGACTGCCTGACCATTATTGCGGATCAGTTGCTCGATTATCTTCCAGAAGGATAACTGTCCATGCCACTAGACCAGTACTGGTTTCAGAAGCGTGATAGTGAACTCACGTTGATACCTTCGCCACCAAATTACCTGATGTGTACGAGACAAAATAGATCTGGAAAGCTATCCCCGCAACAAACCAACGGCCTGTAATTTCAGGGGATTTCATGAACTGTGCGTATAGATCAGGAGCCACATTCCTTGTGAAATCTATGAAGGATTTTTCGAATCCATACCACGAGTCTCTGTTTTATTGTGTTCAAAATGTGGACGAACACATTAAGCAAATGTGGCCACAAAGTTCCTGGCTCAGTGCATCCGCCGAGTACTGTTCTAGGACATTTTTCTCTTACTCACTGTTACTTTCATGTCTGTAATGATTTTTTAACGTAAGAGTGACAAGTTGTGCCGTGGTGCGGAGTTTCAGTTCAACTGTAGGACTCCGTGTAAGTACCTGGGTAAGTCTTTTAGGTTGCAGGAAGACAAGGTCATACCACCTCCAACGAGAGCTTGCTTTGTAAAGCACTACGGTGTTCAGTCCAAGCTTTAGGTTTACGACACCTTTAGGACATATCATAGAGAGACAGAGGACGGGGGTGGGGTGGGATGGGGAGGGGAGTGTGTGTGTGTGTGTGTGTGAGAGAGAGAGAGAGAGAGAGAGCACTATTGGGGACGACATTCTCTTTACAAAAGCGTACGTGTGCGATTCGAAGTCGGAACACAAATTCCATCCTCAGCGTCTCCCCTATCAAAGCAGCACTTGTAGGAAATGCAAATACAACTTTATGACAAAGGACGCTGATTGCGATGCGGTGCTGTGCTGAGCTCCTTGTTCCGGTACAAAACGAAGAGGACCTCTTTCTGCGGCGCTACTAAAACCAAATGTTATTCGCAGCAGCCACATCAAAGGAACCCATCTGTTTATCGTCAGGGACCGCTTCGCTTCGTTTCGTTTCGCGCTGCACAGTAGCTCAGCGTTCCCCACTATAACAAACAGATGTAACGGATGTAAAACGACAAACAGATTCTGCAGAACGTGAACTTGATCCCTTCGCAGTGCACCTTCCGGCCTCCACGTTCTACCATCATGCGCGGATGTCCTTTGACCGTTTTCCACAGACGCTCACTACAAAAACTCACGAATATTCGACCAGCTTAACCGTTTCCGAGAGGCTGGTTCCCAGTAAAAACAAAGTGGGAGTAGGTCACGCGCTCTTAGTATTTCGTAAAGACTTAATTACGTACGTGGACAGTCCAAATATGGGTTTTGTTGAATAAATTTGCGAGTATCAAAATATGTATATATCTTGATAGCATTGACTTAGAAGCTTAAATTCTTTATACCGCCAAGGGACCGTAGACCTAGGTATTTGGCAAATTACAACTTTACACTCTACACGCTGCTGAGAAACAGGGGTGTATAGACAGAGAGACAATAAAATCGCACTACGAGGGTTCCGTTTTTGTCGATTTGGGTGCGGAACCATAAAAATGGGCTTCAACTTTATCAAGAAATATCATTTTCTATCCTAAGCAATGTGGGCTTCCTTCATATTTTTCAAAATATTATGTATAACCTACTTAATAGTGGATTCTTCATGAAACACACTGCGCCTGACACTACAAAACACTCTTTTTGCTGTACTTCATTTTTCTTACACAGCCTTTCTTTGGGATTGCAAACCCGTTGTTTCAGTGTTGCTCATCTTTTCTAATTTAAGTGAGCTCTACCCGAACGTTATGTCTTGCAACTGTCAGAGCGTGACAGTAAAAGATACCCTTATTACGTTTCTTTTCTAATTATAACATGCCGGCAACGTTATTACGTTTATTTTATAACTATAACATGCCGGTAACGAAAGAGTCACTAGAACACAAAAAAATACGATTCTCCTCCGCATGTATCTATCACATTAGGTATCCCACATTTCTGGAAAACAACAAAATAAAATGTTTGAAAGCTAATGCAACAGTGGTGACATTTCTGCTGTATTATTTCCAAATTTTGGTGTGATGCGGACATTGATTAATTAGAAAATTGATACTGCTATATCTCACATGCGTTTTACTTACACATTCAGTTTTCGTGCAAAACAAACGAGATAAAACACAGACCGGTGAGTTAGGCATTATATTAGCACAATCTTCAGATATGTAGAACTCGTTCACTGCACTACAAAACGATTAAGTGCAGTGAACAGAAAGATAATGACATGCAATTGATTGAGCACTTATCAAAGAAGCGTGAGTCCGGAGTTAACACACGATGATACGGACAAACACAAAGCACAGGAGACATAAAAACCACTGCAGATGGATAACTCAATTAGACGTAACATGCTTGTTTAAAAACAAAAATTCATTTGATGGACTTGAGTAATAGTTTATCTTATCTGCAAGGCAATCACCGTATACCTATTTCTGCTTTATCAGTGAGGTCATTTACACTTACAAGGGACAACAGAGGACCCAACAATGACGCCTGTCGAACATCATTTGTAATTTGTCCCAGGCAGTAGTATATACACGGAAAATTATCACACCATATCAGAGTATTATGTACATGCCTAGTGGCCAGAGACACGTCAACTAAAGCAATGGGCTGTGGTTTACTCAATCGCCCACTCTTTCGGCCGTCACATAATTCTGGCTGGTGATAAACGAACTACGTCGTTATGATTAAACATATGAAAAATAAGTGATCATTTGTTTGAAGAAAACCAGTCAAGTTTGTTGGAAGCTCCATTTATCGCTTCTAATGTTGGCACATCTATCGGGTCTTATGATGCAATAACCAAGAAAACCAGTTTTCGCCGTATCATTTAATGTATCAGTAAATTAAGTATATCTAGAACAGGAGCAGACGCAATATCTAACACTTTGAAACAACAGAAAAGATTTGTTCCCAGTCAGTTGTTTATACACGCCACATAACCAGTGTCTGTAAGAACCTGCGTTTGTATTGGTCAATTTACAACTCAAGAGTATTAAGATAGTGCAGTCTAAATTATCTTACACTATTCGCAAGTTGTGTAATTCTGGATGGTGATGTGAGAACGGGACCTTCTCAGTTACATACGATCATCTTAAAAATTTCTAGGTGCAGTTGTTCCTAAAAATAGAAAAAAAACTCTTTCAGTGCTGTTGGGTCCTCAGTACCCTGTTGCACGTCCCTAGAGTTGTGCGAAGTGTAAAATCATGGAGAAAATGTTTCAAACATTCACTAAACATTCATTACTAGAAGGTGCATGGTCTTTGTGACAATGAGGGCAATTCCAATGCATACAACTGACATCGTTGATTTAAAGATGCTTCTGAAACATTGTTGTCAATGCAGATATGTAAGAACTCCGAATTCAATATGATAAAAGTAACTCAGCAATAAAAAATTCAGTGCAACAGAAGAATGGAACAAATGTCACTATATTGGAAAGAGGAAAGGTCATGCCTGAAGTACGCCATGGCATACTTCAAGACAAGTCACGTTAATCAGTTGCAAAACAGAAAAACCTTTTAACGACGCTATCATATCTTCCTAAACAAAACCCGGAGTTTCACAGTAAAGTTTGCAACATCTGATCCCAAGAATGAAGTCGTGTGAGAAACAGAAGCTGGCAACAGAATAAATAACCGATGCTGCTAACACTGTAGTGATGCTGTTCAGACATGTTTACCAACATAATGATAAAAATAGTGTGAACACGGCTAATCAAACACGCGAAAGAAAAAAATTTGTGTTACTCTTTGAACAAAACTCCGAAGATGTGAGGTTAATTTCGTATACCAATAACTGGAGTGGACCCAGTATCGAACCTTGTGGAACACCAGTACTGATTTATGCCCCTCAATCGTACAAACTAACCATTAGCCCAGTCTTAAGAGGATCAGTGCGCATACTGGTCAATCTAGGTCCTTCTTCTGTTACCTGACTGCATTCTATTTAATCACCCAGATGTTCGATTGCCGTGTAATATGAGTTGTGTATGTGAGAACTGGATCGTTTAGAGTACACACAGGCAAAGTAGTGGTGTAGGATGTCTGTGTGTGTGTGTGTGTGTGTGTGTGTGTGTGTGTGTGTGTGGGGGGGGCAGAGCAGGACCAGTTACTTCTTGAACAAATCTCTGAAGATTACTTAGATCAGTAACTGGAATGGACCCATTGGCGAACCTTGTGGAACACTAGTATTGCTTCATACCCTGTCAGTCGTACAGACCAACCAATAGCCACACGGAATCTTAAGACGACCAGCAGGAATACTGAAATTTAGGAGACTGTTCTATTGGCTGGCTGCCATGTTTGATCGCCCAATCATTTGTTTACCATGTGTTATGGATTCTTGATGAGACAGCAGGATCTCCTCAACCAAACACAGGTGAAGTAGTGGGGTAGGAGGTGTGCATGTATGTGGTGCCTGGCAGGGCCTGTAACTTTTTGAACAAATCTCTTAAGATCTGAGGACAGTTACATATATTAAAAACTAGAGCGGACCCAGTATCAAGCCTTGTGGACCACAAAATATCACCTTATACCCTGTAAGTAGCATAAACCAACTATGAGCCATGTCGAGTCTTGAGGACCAGCGTGCGTGCTGATGAACTTAGGAGCCTCTTCTATAGGCTGACTGCTTTCTGTTAAATGGTAGTGATACTGTTCAGACATGTTTACAAACATAACGAAAAAATAGCGTGAACAGGGCTAATAAAACACACGCAAGAAAAAAATTGGCTTACTCTTTGAACAACACTCGGAAGATGCGAAGTTAATTGCATATACCAATAACTGTATATTGAGCAAGCAGTAAAAGAAACAAAAGAAAAATTCGGAGTAGGTATTAAAATCCATGGAGAAGAAATAAAAACTTTAAGGTTCGCCGATGACATTGTAATTCTGTCAGAGACAGCAAAGGACTTGGAAGAGCAGTTGAACGGAATGGACAGTGTCTTGAAAGGAGGATATAAGATGAACATCAACAAAAGCAAAACGAGGATAATGAAATGTAGTCGAATTATGTCACGTGATGCTGAGGGAATTAGATTAGGAAACGAGACACTTAAAGTAGTAAAGGAATTTTACTATTTGGGGGAGCAAAATAACAGATGATGGTCGAAGTAGAGAGGCACTAAGTAGAGAGTATATAAAATGTAGACTGGCAATGGCAACAAAAGCGTTTCTGAAGAAGAGAAATTTGTTAACTTCATGTATAGATTTAAGTGTCAGGAAGTCGTTTCTGAAAGTATTTGTATGGAGTGTAGCCATGTATGGAAGTGAAACATGGACGATAAATAGTTTGGACAAGAAGAGAATAGAAGCTTTCGAAATGTGCTACAGACAAATGCTGAAGATTAGTTGGGTAGATCACAGAACTAATGAGGGGGTACTGAATAGGGGAGAAGAGGAGTTTGTAGTACAACTTGACTAGAAGAAGGGATCGGTTAGTATGACATGTTCTGTTTAGTATTGGAGGGCAGGGTGCAGGGTAAAAATCGTAGAGGGAGACCAAGAGATGAATACGCTAAGCAGATTCAGAAGGATGTAGGCTGCAGTAGGTACTGGGAGATGAAGAAGCTTGCACAGGATAGGGTAGTATGGAGGGCTGCATCAAACCAGTCTCAGGACTGAAGACCACAACAACAACAACAACAACAACCAATAACTGGAGTAGACCCAGTATTGAACCTTGTGGAACACCAGTACTGATTTATGCCCATCAGTCGTACAAACAAAGCATTAGCCCGTGCAGTCTTAAGAGGAGCAGTTTGTCGTGCGTTATGGGTTGTTAACGTGAGAACTGGACTGTCCCGATCAAACACAGTGGGGTACGAAGTGTGCGTGCGTGTGGCAGAGCAGGGCCGGCGCTGCGGGCAGGTGCGGCCATATGGTGAGTCAGTACAGTACGGCAGTGGGGGCTCGGCGCCTGGCGCCGTTCTGCGCTGCTTTGCGGCGCGGCGGACCCGCTGCCGCGATCAATAGCGCTGGCGGCGCCGCAGGCAGCGGCAGAGCGCAGCGCCCCCGGCTAGCTAGCTGCTAGCTCCCGGCTCTAGCCGACGCTCGGCGGGCCGGCCGGTCCCTACAAGGAGGACGCTGCCATACAGTTCGCCTCCCGATCTAAACTCTATCTTATGTTCACAGCGACATCAGAAACACCAGGACACCACTATGTAATGCGGTGCTGATCACAAGACGTCGTGAGAGGCGAATTCACCAGTATTATAAGATGCGGAGAATAATGTGATGTCAACTGAGAAGTGTAGTTGCAGAATGGCTCAGTAATGAGAGCTCAGTATCTTCGAAAATGGACTGGTCATTGGCTATCACGTGAGTAACAAATCCATCAGGGACATTTCAAAAAGGTTCAAATGGCTCTAAGCAGTATGGGACTTAACATCTGAAGTCATCAGTCCCCTAGACTTAGAACTACTTAAACCTAACTAACCTAAGGACATCACAGTCGAATTAAGTCAGGTGATGCTGAGGGAATTAGATTAGGAAATGAGACACTTAAAGTAGTAAAGGAGTTTTGCTATTTGGGGAGCAAAATAACTGATGATGGTCGAAGTAGAGAGGATATAAAATGTAGACTGGCAATGGCAAGGAAAGCGTTTCTGAAGAAGAAAAATTTGTTAACATCGAGTATAGATTTAAGGGTCTGGAAGTCGTTTCTGAAAGTATTTGTATGGAGCGTAGCCATGTATGGAAGTGAAACATGGACGATAACTAGTTTGGACAAGAAGAGAATAGAAGCTTTCGAAATGTGGTGCTACAGAAGAATGCTGAAGATCAGATGGGTAGATCACATAACTAATGAGGAGGTATTGAATAGAATTGGGGAGAAGAGGAGCTTGTGGCACAACTTGACTAGAAGAAGGGATCGGTTGGTAGGACATGTTCTGAGACATCGAGGGATCACCAATTTAGTATTGGAGGGCAGCGTGGAGGGTAAAAATCGTAGAGGGAGACCAAGAGATGAATACACTAAGCAGGTTCAGAAGGATGTAGGCTGCAGTAGCTATTGAGAGATGAAGAAGCTTGTACAGGATAGAGTAGCATGGAGAGCTGCATCAAACCAGTCTCCGGTCTGAAGACCACAACAACAACAACAACAACAACAAAAACAACAACAACAACATCACACACACCTACGCCCGAGGCAGGATTCGATCCTGCGACCGTAGCAGCAGCGTGGTTCCGGACTGAAGCGCCTTGAACCGCTCGGCCACCAAGATCATCGTCAGGAACATTTCAACACTTCTAAAGGAGCCCATTGTGGTATCATGTATCGATACTAACCCACGGACGTCCTGAAGTTGGCAGTGGAGTAGTAAGCTTCCGTCCCACGCCGATATCAGTCGCGCGGGAAGTGGCGGAGCCAGTGGTGTGTGCCTGCTGAGTCACGCCTACATCTGCTTTGGACGACGAACGCTCTCCGCCGCCGCGAAATGGGGCAGTCGGTGGCGGCCATTCAACCCAATTGCACTTGGAGCCTCTCTGCTACGACACCATCGTCCGTGTCTAGTACTGCGAGCTTCTCCCTTGTTGACATTCTGAGCAGGACTTTAGTTCTTGCTGCAATCTGTATAATGAATTATCTCAAGGTTACGTAAGTTAAGTAAATCTTCTGTTTTCTGTGTT
The DNA here is from genome assembly GCF_023864275.1 of Schistocerca cancellata. Lineage (NCBI taxonomy): Eukaryota > Metazoa > Arthropoda > Insecta > Orthoptera > Acrididae > Schistocerca > Schistocerca cancellata. The sequence goes on from NC_064633.1 coordinate 144,309,226, forward strand.
ATCTTATTCGCTAATCAATTCTGCTGCTGTCCACCAGATATCCTACGACGTCCTTGTGGTTTCGATGTGCCGCGAAAGATCGCTGCATCATGAAAGCGTTCGGAAATGGCTACATAGATCGAGGTGCCTATAAAACAGATGTCTCGCCGAGTTATTGGTTGCTGAACAAATTGCTCGAATTGAAATCTATCGACACTAGTTAAAGGTGTGTGGAGACGATACAATAAACGTGAGTAACGCTCATAATGAACAGCGTTTCTGACAACTCATGATCGGCGGCTTACGATCAAGAAATTCGGTGCATAGCAAAATATCGGCTGTAGTGCCTTAGACAGTAGACCTTGATTATAACGAAGTGTGTGCGAGATGGGTACTGCAAATACTTAACTAAAAATGGATATCTAGTGTCAATCTGTCGGGAACAGCTTGACATATATGGAGCTGAAGATGACAATTTTCTGAAGATCATCGCCACCGAAGGTAAAATACAGTGCCACCACTACGAGCCGAAGTCTAGAAGGAGTAAACAAAGAAATTGTGCAAGAGATATCAATCTGCAGGAATAACATTGTGGACAGTTTTTTTAGGATGAGCAAGGTATGTTCATTTTGGATTGCTTGGAATCTAAAGCAATTGTCAATACGCAACGTTACAAGCCGGTACTGATCAGGCTCAAACCCTAAATTTCCAGTCAGGCCAGAGAAGTCAAACTTTCGCTTGCAACACGATACTGCCAGGCCCTGCAACAGTTTTGCGACCATGAAATATATCCCTATCGTGCAGTCTTGATTCAGTACCTTCTGACTGACTTTCATCTCTTGGGCCTATGAGAAATGTACTACGTAGTCAACATTTTACACACTCAGCTGCCGTCAAAGCTATAGAACAGTGGCCAGTCACATGGTTGACGTTTTCACCAGTACGCATGGAGGCCCTTGTTCATAAATTACAGGGGCGTGCAACGAATGACTATGTGGAAAAGAGCATGTAGCTAAAATCTTATTCTATTTAACTGTATTATTATGTTTTATGTATTTCTTTTAATTTCCATGGAAACAAAAATTAGTTTCGGAATGACCCTCGTACAAACCATACATGAAAAAGGCTAACAGATCGAGCCTGGAGGCTGCACCTCCACACCATATGCGATACCTACGAGGCCTTAATGCGACCTATCCCCTCGCATGCCAATTTCGCCTGGATTTTCGCGCCATAAAACTTTTATCACTCCCTCCAAATCCTCCCCCACGTTATGATCCATCAACCCTCTTCCACGGGATTCTTGTATCAACCGATTGATCTCTCCCATCTCCCCCCCCCCCCCCCCCCCCCCCCGTCTCTCAATTCGACACATTCCACTTTCCTCTTACTGTTGTGGTCCTCAGTACGAAGACCAGTTTGCTGCATCTCTCAACTCTATATGTAGTGTACAAACCTCTCCTCTTCGTAACTACTGCTCTCTATACCAATTTGAACCTGCTTACTACAGTCACACATACGCTTCCGTCCATTACGAAACTGATTCCTTGATTTTTCACGATCGATACTGCAAGAAGTTTTCCCACTCATTTTTGTTTTCCCTGAATTCGATTTAGTACCTGATTAATTATCCAATCTGCCGATCCCGTTTCTATGTTTCTAGAAAACTTAACGGCAGCCACCCTATCGTTTCGTCCCTATTAACCCTCGCACTGAGCTATGCTTTCACCGACATATCCCGCCTCTCGTCGCAACCTCAATGCTACTTTCTTCATCACCCGTTTCTCTCCCACGTACGTTAAAAATACTGTTCCACAAAAACATCACCTACTGCTCTTTCGAAAGTAAAAAGATCCCTTTATCATTCTTACATCCTAACACACTCTTACTGTTCACCATCACAGCCACCACCACAAACGAAGGAAACTAAACAAAAACATAAGCACGGCAGTATTACGAGATCTACCAATTTATATATAAAATATCAGAGTTAATAGAAAAGTGAAGATTTAGCTTTCTTCATAGTTACCAAACGATTTAGGACAAAATAAATACCCCTGCAACTCTATAAAAGATGTGAACGATAGCCTTGATCCCAGAAGTAAAGAAAGAAATATTAAATAATTACTAAAAGAAGATGTAACGGTTTCCGAACAGAGCCTCAACGTCGAAGGTTACGAAGACAGGCGAAAGAAAGAGAAACGTCGTCAAGAGAAGAAAGAGAAAGGCAACATACTAGGAAGATGGAGTATTGGAAAGACACAGAAACAAAGTTATTACACCAAACCAGCTGATCAATAGGAAGAGGAAAAATAAACAGCCATATTCATACTGGTTCCTAATTAAATCCAAGATGAACCGTTGAGCATCCAGTAAATTCACTTTTCATATGCATCGTAACTAGTCAGGCACATTTAAAACGTGACAGACTTTGATCACGATGGGAGGACAACAGTTTTTCACACAATCGGACGGCTAAACACTTCTAAGCATACGAGGAAAAACAGCATTATTCTCTGTGAAGACACAGAGACAACCTTTGCTGGCGGATAGAGTGGTTGCGCCTATGTGCTGACAGTCGGAAAGACAGCCACCCTTTCCCTAAATCGATTACGGCGAAAGATGGGATGGTTCCTTTTAGAAGGGCAGGGGACAGAGTTTGTCCCTATCTTTCTTCTGTTGATCTAGAACACCACCTCTAATGATACTCAATCCTATCTTGCTTCTGTGTCATCAGTGAGGAGCAATAAAGGGCTCCAACCAGAATGGGTCTGTAAATGATTCCTACTTTCACTACAATTCTGTTTGCCTGTCCTCATCGTAAACAAATTTTACAGATTAATATAGATAGACACGATAGATAGAGATTGAGAGATGCATGAAACAAGTCTTTGGAGTGAGCGTCACAAAAGTAGTACGAAACTGAAATGTGTTCAACGTGGGAGAAGAAAGGGGAGCGGGAGGACAGATCAGTCTGTTCATATAAGATTGCCGTGGAAGACGGTAGCTGGTTACGGAATGTGAGGAGGAGTGCATGGGTTTGGAGGGAGTTTTATGGCGTTTTGTACGGTCTATTTCCAAAAATATTATCTGTGCTACGAAGTATTTAGGAACAGTACTTGTCCCGATGACTATCACCCACTATTAATAGTACTAACTGGAAAAACAGAAAAACTACGAAAAGAAGACGAACAGATGAGATAGAGAAGACGAGCGGCGCGTTTCATAGCGGTATCGTTAAGTAAGCGCGAGAGAGTTACGGAGATGTTCAACGAACTCCAGCAGTAGTACTACTACTAGAGAGGCGTAGTGTAGCATGGGGAAGATTACTGTTGAAATTCCGAGTGTGTGAGTTCGAAGAAGAGTTGGCCAACATATTAGCTCTTGACATTTGTCTCGCGAAACGACCATGAGAAAAAACACTCAGAGAAATAACAGCTCATACGGAAGTTTATAGACAATTGGTCACCTCACGCACCGTTCACGAACGGGACAGAAAACGAGCAAAGCGGTAGTGGTACTAGATGTACCCTCTGCCACACAGTGTAAGGTGGCTTACTGGTACAGATATACATTATTGGCCATAAAATTGCTGTACCACGGAGATGACATGCTACAGACGTGAAATTTAACCGACAGGAAGAAGATGCTGTGATATGCAAATGATTAGCTTTTCAGAGCATTCACACAAAGTTGGCGCCGGTGGCGACACCTACAACGTGCTGACATGAGGAAAGCTTCCAACCGATTTCCCATACACAAACAGCGTTGCCTGGTGAGACGTTGTTGTGATGCCTCGTGTAAGGAGGAGAAATGCGTACCATCATGTTTCCGACTTTGATAAATGTCGGATTGTAGGCTATCGCGATTGCGGTTTATCGTATCGCGACTTTGCTGCTCGCGTTGGTCGAGATCCAGTGACTGTATGGCTGTAACGGATCGTGCAGCCACGTCTCGATCCCTGAGTCAACAGAGGGGTACGTTTTCAAGACAACAACCATCTGCACGAACAGTTCGACGACGTCTGCAGCAGCATGGACTATCAGAACGGAGACCACGGCTGCGGGTACCCTTGACGCTGCATCACAGACAGGAGCGCCTGCGATGGTGTACCCAACGACGAACCTGGGTGCACGAATGGCAAAACGTCATTTTTGAGATGTATCTAGGTTCTGTTTACAGCATCATGATGGTCGCATCCGTGTTTGGCGACATCGCGGTGAACGCACATTGGTAGCGCGTATTCGTCATCGCGATACTGGCGTATCACCCGGCGTGATGGTATTGGGTGCCAGTGGTTACATGTCTCGGTCACCTCTTGTTCCCATTGACGGCACTTTGAACAGTGGACGTTACATTTCAAATGTGTTACGACCCGTGGCTCTACCCTTCATTAGATCCCCGCGAAACCCTATATTTCAGCAGGATAATGCACGACCGCATGTTGCAGGTCCTGTACGGGCCTTTCTGGATACAGAAAATGTTCGACTGCTGCCCTGGCCATCACATTGTCCAGGTCTCTCACCCATTGAAAATGTCTGGTCAATGGTGGCCGAGCAACTGGCTGGTCACAAAACGCCAGTCACTACTCTTGATGAACTGTGGTATCGTGTTGAAGCTGCAAGGGCAGCTGTACCTGTACACGCCATCCAAGCTCTGTTTGACTCAATGCCCAGGCGTATCAAGGCCGTTGTTATGGCCAGAGGTACTTTTTCTAGGTACTGATTTCTCAGGATCTATGCACCCAAATTGCGTGAAATTGTAATCACATGTCCGTTCTAGTATAATATATTTGTCCAATGAACACCCGTTTATCATGTGCATTTCTTCTTGGTGTAGCAATTTTAATGGCCAGTAGTGTAGATGCAGAGCGGACAGCGTGCTCTGAGGTTGACAGAGGAAACGTAGCGTTTGTGGTCGGGATGACGGGAGAGACCGCCCACTGCCGCCACAAAGGCGCGCCTGCCGTGATGAGGGAACAGTTACCGGAGACACGCAGGCAGAAGCCCCCGCGCGCCACTGTAAGAGGAGGCTCGCCATCCGGCCGAAAGTGAAACCCCAGCCGGCGGCCGGCAGCGGTGCGGTGCGGTCCGGTGTCCCGACCTGCCCCACGGCGGATCTTGCGTCACGGCCGCTTCCCGCGGCTGCGGGCACGCACCTCGCCACTGCCCGCCTGCGTCTCCCAGACAGCCCCGGGTCCGGAGGTCAACGGTCCCTGCGCTCGCGCAGACGTGCGCTGGCGCGGAGCTCTTCTCTCGTCGCTTCTGATTGATTCAGAGTGTCTTCTAGATTTCTTTTATGTTCACCCCATTGCATTTTACTCTTAGGGTAGAACATACCGTCGCCTGCCATACTATCTAGAACGTAGAACTAGTGTATTAAACAAACTTCTTGGCAGATTACAGCTGTGTGCCGTACCGTCTCTCTAACAAGGAGCCTCAGCCTATCAGGGGCAAGTGCTCTACCAGCTGAGCTACCTGAGAATTTCTCACTATCCCCTTTCACAGACGGACGGAGTGGCTGTGCGGTTCTATGCGCTACAGTCTGGAACCGAGCGACCGCTACGGTCGCAGGTTCGAATCCTGCTTCGGGCATGGATGTGTGTGATGTCCTTAGGTTAGTCAGGTTTAATTAGTTCTAAGTTCTAGGTGACTGATGACCTCAGAAGTTAAGTCGCATAGTGATCATTGCCATTTGAACCCCTTTCACAGCTCTACTTCCGCCAGTACCTCATTTCCTACCTTTAAACTTCACAGAAGTTGTTCTGAGAACCTTGCGGTCCTAGTACTCCTGGAAGGATATTACGGAGATATGGCTTGGCGGGTTGTCTCCACAATGAATTTCCTCTCTACAGCGGAGTGTGAGCTGATATGAAACTTCCTGGCCGATTAAAACTTTGCCCGACCGGGACTCGAACCCGGTACCTATGCCCATCCCGCGAAAGGCGAAGGTACGAGGGTGGAGTCCCGAAGCGAACACAGTTTCAATATGCCAGCAAGATTCATATCAGCGCACTCTCCGCTGCAGGGTGACAATTCATTCTGGAAACTAGCGTGCTGCACAGCAAGCCCATATTCTACATACGAGGTGTGCTAAGAATGCGGGAATTTTGTTTTTTGGAAAGCAATTTATTCGTCTACACCAGTGTTCTCCTCTTCGAAGTAGTCCACATTACATATTACACACTCGTGTTAAAGCTTTTTTGTAATCGCCGGAACACTTCTGAAACCCTACTTCTACATACTACTCAAAGCATGGTTAGTCATTACTTTTCCCGTTCCAGTCGCAAATGGAGCTGCCTCACAATCCATAATTTCTCGTAACTTGCCTTTACGGTACGCTGGCAGGAGTGGAAACGTTCTGCAGTCCGTCGAAAATGCCAGTTCTCTATTCTCAACAGTTTTTCGCGAAAAGAATGTCTTCCCTCCAGAAATTCCCATTTGAGTCAACAGAGCATTTCCGTAACTCTCGCATGTTGATCTAAGCCCATGGTAATAAATTTAGCATCACGCCTCTGAATTACTTCGATGTCCTTCTTTATTCCGACTTGTGGGGACCCTAAACACGCGAGCAGTACTCAAAAATGGGTCGCACAAGTGTTATGTACGCGGCCTCATTTTTCGATGAGCTACACTTTTCCAAAATTCCACCAATAAACAGCAGTTATTCTCCTTCCCTACCACCGACCTTACGCGCTCGTTACATTTCATGTCACTTTATAACGTTAAGGCTAGATATTTAATTGACGTGACTGTGACAAACAGCATCCCAGTGATACTGTATTCGAACAATACACGATTCTTTTTGCAGTTCATATGGAGTAACTAACATGTTTACATGTTTAAAGGAAGCTGCAACTTCTCACACCAAACAGAAATTCTATCCAAGTCGTGTTTTATTCTAGTCACCCCACGATGACACTTTTTCGTTCACTAGAGCGTCATCTGCTGGTTTGCAGGTCACCCTATCACTACCATCGGAATAGTTTGTACCTCTTCAGTGGTGTGTTTTAATCTCGTCACTGCTTGTAAAATGACTGCTTTTCAAGGTTTTCTAATTTTTTGGAAACAAAAAAATTCACAGGGGGCCATATATGGCGTATAGGGGGCCTGGGATATCATTACAGTATTCTTTATGATAAAAAATTCACTAAGAATCAATTATGTATGAGCGGGTGCATTATTTTGGTGCAAGCGCCTGAATTTTTCGCCACAAACCCGTTTTTTTTTTTTTTTTTTAGGAATTGCTTCAAGTTCAACGGCGTTGTACTTTGAGGTAGTAATCCTCATTGATCGTTCGACTTTGTGGCAGGAACTCATAAAATCTGAGAACACACTCAGCAAAACCTTCACAGTTGACCTCACTTGTCCTGTTTTTTCGGTCTTGGCGATCCAGAACGTTTCCACTGCGACGATTATGGCGTAGTTACGACGCCATAACCGCAAGCCATTTACAGGATGTTGCAGCAGTTCTGCATTGTTGTTTACATTATGTAAAAAGTACTGAGCAACTTGCATTACCCTTTGTTTCCATTCTCAATTCATCACTTTTGTCGCATGTCTTATACCCAAAACGTCCGAGAAAATTTAATGATTTGAGCTAATCGAAATACCAGCATCATCGGGGGGTCTCTCATGGAGATAAACAACAGTTCAAAATCATTCCTTTTCACTTTTCCAGGTGCTCGTCTTCGATGCGCTCGAGGTCTACTTCGAAACGTTTACACCACTCGTAAACACTTTGAGCATAGTGGACGCAGCAGAAGCAATAGCAAATATTTCCAAAAAGACGTTATGTCTTTATTCTGTCCTACATCTATATGACTGCTTTGCATTTCACACGTAAGTGCTTGGCAGAAATTTCATAAAAATTAGTATAAATTCTCTGATCCATTTTTATACAAAATAAATAATCGCCTGTACTAGCGAAACACGTCTCACCTCTTTGACATCTTAAAACATACTAAATATCCGATAAGCTTAACTTACAAAGCCGTCCAGAGCTGATGTTGCAGACCATTTCTTGTTATCCTGACGATTCCCAAATGTTCTGTTCAGAATGTCTGTAATTATCTGCACGGAATAGGCGGGACATCCATCGTATTATTAGGATGTGGGTTGTCGTACGTCCATTGTGATATCTGCAGAACATGTTAGCAGCTTTGGATCCTTGGGGCTATTAAGCGTCCCATGTATAAAATAGCGACCCCTGATGAGATTCTTGAACAGCCAGTACCAAACATACACAGGCAAAAATTTTTGTGAATCCACTTCTCTGAGCTAGCTTGTATTTTCAACTCAGCAGTTGTGAACATTATGGAACACTATTTGCCCGTGGTTTGTGAACGAAGCCTTATCCGTTAGCAGAGTCTTGTGTAGAAACACTACATCACTTTGCAGTTACCGTAAACACTATATAGTAAAATGTAATCGATTTTGAGAGTGTTTAAATTTTTTAATAATATTACCAAAAACATATACGACGGCACAATCAGTATACCAGCACAGAAACGTGCGACGCTTCTATCTTGTTGGTATTTTGTAAATTTACACAGGCGTTATGTCGCTGATGTCTTCCCGGGCTCTCTACGAAGCCGCAGAAAAGAAATCCTCAGTTTCATTAAAGAAAGAGGTCAGTGTCATACTTCGGCAGCTATAAACGTTAAATATTACATGTGTGCATAAGAAAATCATCCACAATGACCTACGTACATTAGCGAAAACTGCGTCTCTGTACATTTACCTGTTATACATATACCTGGGATGTCCTCTCTTCGCTGCCACACCCAACACACAGCCCTTAATCCACGTTATTGCACATGGTGGAAACTACTTCATATCACTGTTAGATCCAGCTCGATCTATTCCATCTGCGTTTGGGCAAAGTCAAAGCTGATCGTCAGTCGGCGTTCCCGCACACCAACAGAATGAATTGGGACAATGGGAAGACACTAGGTTCGCATTTTGCTGGGCTGTGGTTCATATCACTGTCCGGTAATTCATGGTTTCCCTAAACCGATTAAGGCAAATACTGGGATGTTTCCGTTGAAACATAGGCGTCCAGTTTCCTGCCCCTATGCAAACTTCGCTTCTGTCGTCAGTAACCAAGTCGTCGACGGCACGTTAAACCGTAATATTCCTTCTGTAGGTACCCCAATCTCTTGCATTACTGCAGGATTTTTTCACAGTCCACCACTCAAAATTTCTCTAAATTTTCGTCGCTTCTTTTCCAATAGTGTTAAACAGAAAGAAAAGTGACTGGAAAAAGTGTTACAAAAATCACTCCTATTTCAGTTCCCCGAGCTCCTCTGTTGCCTTTTCCTATGGGCTGCACCGTCCTGTTATGATCTAAGCAGCTGGTCGCCTCCGCCGGGCCGGGGCAGCTTAAAACACTGAAGAACCACAGAACGTACCTCAACAGCGTCTGGTATACGGTTTTACCAACAAAAGCACTGTAGTTTACCAAACACGTTCTTTACAGATCACAAAATTTCATTGTATTGCCAGTAGACATCCAAATGCATTGAGGGGTTCTTTGTCTTGTTCACCGCAAATTGCGTTGTTGATAATTGGTATTAATACACTAAGTGGAAATGCGAAGTCGTTCTACGTTTGCTAGCCAGTTTGGAGTGATGGGGAATCAGACAAAACTGTCTTGAAACTCCATCCAGGCTATACCGGCCAATGCTCCTTACACGGGCGCGAGTAGGTGATTCAGAGCTAGCTCACTTCGCAGTCTCGAAATGTAGTGTTATGCGCGTTACGCAATATTAAAAACAACCACACTTGTGATGGTTGTCTCTTTTATAATATGCAACAATTCCCAAAGATCTTCAGTTGCGCCCGAGACAGAGGATAATGTCTCTGCACGAGGTAAAGAGGTAATAAGTATTGCGACGTGGCCGTACTGAGTAACTGTAGATGAACTAGCGCATATAGATTATGGTATTTGCAACAATCTTATGGCAAATTTTGAATCGTATGGGTCCACCGTTGCGGCCCACTATTTAGGAAACTCAACTCGCAGCGGAGCTCAACCCGTCCTTCCAGTTTCACCAGTGAAACTTAAGAAATACTGCTGACTCTACCTGTCAAATCTTTTATGTCTATTCAGAACTGTAACGGCCCTAGCACGCCTCCTTGACATACATAAGTTATTACTTCTACATCTGTCGTTCCATATAATGTACTGGATTCTTTGGTAGAACATTCTTGGATCCCTTCACTTGTGTGTGAAGGTCTTCCGTTGACTGTATCTTGGTGGCCAGGCAGCATGTGGTGTGCTTTCGAGCACCGCTAAGAAATCTAGGATGCCTGATTATACCTTGTCACCTGTGTCCACTTTTTGCAAAGTATATCAGGGTGGTTCAAATGGCTCCAAGCACAATGGGACGTAACATCTGAGGTCATCAGTCCCTAGAACTACTTAAACCTAACTAACCTAAGGAGATCGCACACATCCATGCCCGAGGCAGGATTCGAATCTGCGACCGTAGCGGCCGCGCGGTTCCAGACTGAAACGCCTAGAACCGATCGGCCACCCCAGCCGGCGTATTTCAGGGAAGACAGTCTTTAATCTTATGAAATACTCCAGTATCCAAAGACAGTTGTTCGTATTTCCTTTTGTGGCGTGCCACGCCCACATGAAGGCGCATGTCAGAAATTTAATCTACTATTGGTGTTGGCGCCATTAGGAACGGAACAGTGCCTCAGTTACGGTTGAGGAAACTGACTTCTATGTCACTGTTGACACCAGTCTTAGATATACATGAAGTTTCTTAGGGAAAAGACAGGGCAAAGTTAAGAATTTTGCACCTAGTAACAATCAACTTTATAATCTCCGTTCCAGCATTGGTGTAGGAGCTTAAAGCAGGAAGCTCTGATTTTTTGTCTCCCGTCGACATCAAAGTAACTAAAGACTGAGTAGAAGCTAGGTTTGGAAAACAGAGTGGGTACGAAGCCGAAAGTGAGCTCCTATATGGGTGCATCAGCTCATTCTGTTTCATCGACTTACACGTAGCGCGAAAATTGACAGCCGGAAGTCGGGTTGAACGCTGTGGGTTGAACGTCCCGAGCAGTGCGCCGCTGTGGTGAACTATGCGATTAAAAATCTGTCACTGCATGTTGCGATTACCATAATATGTATTAAACTACAATTATTGAGTGCGATGACTTGGCAAAATGTTTACTTCATGTCCATATTGCCCTGTGCAGGCCCGTTATCTTATTTCTCGGGCCCAACTGCATGTTATAAAACAGGCAGCTCTTGCAACTCTGAGTTTTTTTTAAATTGTTGCAAAATGCTCAAAGCACTGTTTTTCTAGACTGGAGCGTGAGCCAGGTCCGGGTTGCCTCCTCGCTCTGGGCTAAGTCCGGTAGAGCCTAGGTAGAGTTTCAAGACAGTTTATCAGCGTTATAGGAGAATAAAGGGCTGGGTCCCATCTCCGACACTCAAATAGAAACAGAAATATGTACACACATCAAAAACAAAGTCTCGCGGTTGTCATTCTTGAAGTACAGCGATGCTTCAAAACGACATACAGCCACAGAAACTAGTATCACGGTCGTGGGTAGCAAATACCTGTCAGGTGCGGATGCTACGACCCGCAGCGTGGAAAGCAGAAGGAAGTAACAGCCTGAAGCCTTATCATTAAATACTGCAAGCTTACCCTTCCGTCCGAATATGATTCTACGTAACAAGTTAAATTAAGGCATGTTTCTTACCTATGTCTTCTAGAAGAGCACTTTTTACTGTCGCTTGTATTAGGGTTACTTCCCGGTTCGTTGAGGGATAGAGCTTTGGAAAAACGTTTCTTTGTACACCTTTGTACGAAATGTTATTTGCAAAATTTTACCTAAGCGTCGTCTATGGGACAGATAAGCAAAGGGGTTGAATATTCACAGTTTCTGCCCTGAACGCCGGAATTTGGAATTTTGCTATCCAGTTTCTAGTGGCATTATATTCCAGTCTTGCACCCCTTGTGGAGGCTCCGTTCTCGCAGATTATTATGATAATGAACTAATTCTCCTTAACATATTTACATACCGTACTACGGCCACATAATAGAGGCTGTGGTACTTTTCAAGGGATCCATGTAGTCTCTGTACCAGATCAATTTTTTTGTTTGCAATTAGGAGGAGGGTAGTTAATCCCACCAAACTGACGCAGTGGTCTAAGCTCAGGACTCGCTTGTGGGTATCGGGTCGAGCACCTATCCAGTCGACCTAAATTAGGTTCTCGAGGGCCTGCCTAAACCACCTTAAGCGAATGATGGGATTGTTCTTATAAGAAAATAGCGGGCGATTTATCCCACCTCCTCCAGCGACCCCACGGATGTAGAGACTGGAAACTTAAGCCTTCATTTTGAGAGAGATTCGAACTGGAGGACTATAACATCCAAAACATAACTTACTACGGCTGGCAGAAAACAAACGCAGATGTAGGAAGCACGCATCGGGCGGGTTGCAGTGTCGATCTGTCATGAAATCACGTGATCCTCCTCACTTTCATCTCAAGATATGGCAGACACACAATATCATGGTGATGTCGACCTACTGGCGAAGTTCTACTACGATAGCACACAGGTAACTGTAGTCTTTGTAGGGAAGGCCCGAGGATATCGGACCCCTTGTTTCTTTAACCGCACGTTATTTACACAATTCGAGGAGCTTCTCGGTTGGTAGCTGTCACACGTTGTCTGGAGTCCAGTTTTCAGAAAGAAATTTGGTGGAATTCCGCTTGTGTCAATACTGCAAGCCGATTGCAGCTTGATTCTCTTCTGATCGATGGTGTAGTCTGAGAACAAAATGGCAGTACTAAACGGTTATTTGAACAATGAATCAAAGCACATGTATGGGATACGTACTGTATTGATTAACTAAAACAATTACTTTTTCTAATGTCGCTACTTCAGCTAAGCTTAAACTCACTATGCATTGCCTAAAACAGTTTGTTCGTTTAATTTGGTATACCAAGAGATGTAAGTTACAATAACCAATTGCTACTTTACAATGAGAAGAAAAGAAGTAATAAAATAAACACAGTGGGAAGATCATACGAAATGTAAGCTACAAATTATTCATTAACACCTTTCTAATCATGGTTTGAAGGATGCGCATCAGCTAGCGAGAATTACTGAAACTGTGACGAAATGCGCGAGGCGTGTCTCAAAGGCTTGGGAGACGCCCCTTTACGTAAGCAACCATGGCTCGGGGAACCCGCTTAGGTCACTTGTTTACTAATTAGAATCTCCATTTTGTTCGTGATACTGAAAAAGACAGAAATTCTCGTTGGATGTACTATGGAATTAGTCTTTAGGTATGTGGTGACGCTTAAATGATAACTCTTAGGGTAATCAGTGAGTTGTAGAGATAATAAGAGAAATGGCTTTATAAGCCTTGAGGTTTGCTGTCGAATGCGGGTCATCAGAGTTTATTTTCAGTTACGCCTCAGGTAGTATAGATCTACAGACAGTCGCAACCCTGTAACCTACTCGACACTGGAAGGTAAGTAATGAGCAGAGTGTAAGATAGACAAATAATCAATACGTAATCAAGTAATTGGTTATTTATTATGTTTATGGGGAAGGTGACCTGCCTGACTGCACTATACCTGCGTGAGGAATGATGTTTAACGCAGAGCCGTTCGGGACATGTATTTGAATTCAATTTCTGCAACAATTCGACAAATTAGGAAGGGAAGTCCAAGTACCGATTTGATATGATATAGAAAGTAGCTGACAAGACTTACTGTAGCCAATAATATTAGATTCACACACTTTCTTTCAAAAATGCAAAAGGAGCGTCAATTATTTTACTTCCTATTGTTCATATTTCTTCTAGGAATTGTTGCCTGTAGCCATCACTACGGAATCCGTGTTCTCAATTACTACGCGGTCTGTCTATGGCTTCCGCACGTCGAACTGACACACGTCAGAGCATTGCGTCACACCGCGCCAAACAGTAAGACACGAATTTTATCCAACTCGCTAGCAAGCAGTCGATAGCCTACTAGTTCGACGTAGCTAAGAATATTTTCACACCGAGATTAGTTTACCGTTCAGTACACGTTAATATAAAATGTTGCAATGATCCGCTGCAAGGAGCACGTATACATAAAAGAGTTAGAAACCGAAAATAGGATAGCTGAATGTTTGCCATTGCAAAATTGTACCGTTGAGTAGTTTCCATCCGCTTTTAGCGCAATGCAGATGGTAGATGACAAGTGTGCTAGTCTGACAGATGACGACCACGCCGGTAGTCAACGATTCTCCATAGGTGGCAGAGCTAGAGGCGATTTATGGTGCTGGGTCATTTTCTGGGTAGACATTGGCGAAAGTACTCGGACCTTTCGAGACACCTGTGCTGAGATTCTGCCTTTTCTGATTTTCTTTTTTTTTTTTCGCGAGATCGTTTCTTCACGGGACCACAGAGTTATTTGCGAGCGCGCTGTGGGCTGAATATTGCCTACCTTTAGCGACGCGTCCTAGGATGGCGTCGCGGTGCTCGGCGGAGCGCGGCTCGCCGACGACGATGAGCAGGTAGCAGCCGGCTAGCGGCGACGGCGGCGGGGGCGGGGCCTCCTCCATCTCGTCCGAGTCGGTCTCGTGTGGTAGCCACGAGCGCCGCGGGACGAGTGATGGGACCAGCGGGCGCGCTGGCGCTCCAGCGCGCGCCGCCGCCGCTGCGCATGCGCGGGCGACCGTGCTGCCCCCGCGCAGCCACGCCGGCAACTGCCGAGGGGGCGCGCCCGATTCGACGTTGGGGGTGATTGCCAACCCTTCCTACCGCAAGCGTCCTATTCCCTCGTCGGCCTATCCGTATGTACTGTTTTCTTTACAAGTGATCTTGAGGCACTCGTTCTGCATCTGCTGCGTGCACAGCAACCCACCATATGGTAGCACAGCCCAATACCACACAAGAAAAGACTTATCACTGAAGAAAATTTTACAAGCAAAGATCGCTAAATCGGTATTTTATTGGATGACCCGTTTCCACAGAGCTATGCTGTCGTCATCGGCTCTGCAGGAGGATGAACAGAAGTTGATAACAAAAATGTTACAATCATGATATTGCCACTTGATAAACTGTCTTGTTACGTAACCTATGGAATTATAACATATCTAATGCTTTTGAATTTTTGCTATATATTATCCACCAGTGTCATAAATTGCGTATGCAGTTCCCACTACCGTGAAGATCACCATATAGCGACGTGTCAAATGTAAAAGTATGATGTACAAACATAAACACAGCTATTTTGCGCAGATGGGAAGTGGTCATGTGCTGGTAACTGGTGGGAGTGATATAAACACAACGACCTCCATATACGTCCACGAGGTGGCACTGTGGTGGTTAGCTATATTATCTTCTGACATGTAGCGTAAGACGTAGATACATAATTCCATATAACTAGTAATGCATTATTAATCATTTTTATTTTCATTATCATTCAATCCAAATCAGAGAAGTATAATTAATGTGTGTACCTTTAATAATTTCGTAGGGTAAAGTATATACTACTTACGTTAGGAAACAAGAACTAGACGCGCAATATGCTAAACGTAGACAATTTTCTTTTTGTAAAATAGATTCTTTAGGTTGCATATCTCTTCTGGTGTACTTTGTATGATCTTTACAATTTATATCTGAATGTCCATAGTTATGTTTCGAACTGGTCATCACACTGGTTAGACAATATATTTATTTTTTATAAAAAAAAGAGTGCTACACATACAGTATTGTTAGTGTGTATGTGACACTTACGTTGGGTCTGATTCAAGAGATTGAGAAGGTCCAAAGAAGAGCGACAAGATTCGTGACTGGTACATTTAGTCATCACGAGAGCGTTACAAACCCCATAGAGAGTTTGAAGTGGGACACACTTGCAGATAGATGACGCGCTAAACAGAAGGGGCTGCTCTCTAAATTCCGAAATCCAATCTTCACCGAGTATGTATAGCATATATTATTACCACAAACTATCAAATGGCGTAATGATCATCATTCAAAGATAAGGGAAATAAGAGCTCATACGGAGGCGTTCAGACAGTCGTTTTTCCCTCACGCGATCCGCGAGTGGAAAAGAGGGGGGGAGGGGGGGGGGGGAAATATGACTTTGGCGTGAATTGTTCCCTCCGTCACACACCGCTTGGTGGCTAGCGGAGTATATATGTAGATATTATAAACAGATCACCATTGAAAGTATAATGATAATCTTATGTAATTTCCTATGATTTTTGTAGTAGTGGTGAGTGCGTATGCAATGTGCAGCGATTTCTATCACTGATGGATAATATGTCGTAAAATTTCAAAAGCGTAAGGTATGTTACAGCTCCATAGGTTGTGAAACAAGACAGTTTATCAAATGGCAATATCTTGATTGTAAGATTTTTTCCTGCCAACTTCTTTTCATTTTCTGGTAGATCCGATGACGGCAGCATAGCTCTGTCGAAACCGATCATCCAATAAAATGAGTATTTGGCGATCTCGGCAAGTGAAGGTGTCTCTGATGACACCTCCGGAGCGGGTTACGCTACACTCTACGCAAAATTTACCACATCGTTGCATTTAAGAAAAAGCTGAAGCATGTACTTTCATAAACCTCATAATTTCTCCTTGAAAAATAAACAATACTCTCTCTGTGAAACATTAAATCACGCAACTTTCTAGCCAGCCGCGGTGGCCGAGAAGTTCTAGGGTCTTCAGTCCG
Source organism: Schistocerca cancellata (assembly GCF_023864275.1). Classification (NCBI taxonomy): domain Eukaryota; kingdom Metazoa; phylum Arthropoda; class Insecta; order Orthoptera; family Acrididae; genus Schistocerca; species Schistocerca cancellata. Next base: position 144,325,915 of record NC_064633.1, read on the forward strand.
GAACTGCGCTGCTGCTACAGTCGCAGGTTCGATTCCTGCCTCGGACATGGATGTATGTGATGTCCTTAGGTTAGTTAGGTTTAAGTAGTTCTACGATCTAGGGGACTGATAACCTCAGATGTTAAGTCCCATAGTGCTTAGAGCCATTTGAACCATTTGACTCATGTTGAATTGAGTGTACTGACTCTCCCCAAAATTTATTGATGCTCTATTTGCGTGAACAGTCCCTTGAGGTTTTAAGTAATTCCTTAGATGTTCTGTCAATAAGAATAATGATACAACTTTTTATCCCTATATTTGTATAATTTTAAAAAAGGCAAAATTTGTGTCTTCTGGCAATGCAACTAGAAGAGAATTTACGTATATCAAAAACAACAGAAGACCGAAAAGTATAAATTCTTCACATTCTAAGTGCCTTTTGCCTGTCGGCCACGCAAATAAGATAATGAGGCCGGCCGGAGTGGCCGAGCGGTTAAAGGCACTACAGTCTGGAACCGCACGACCGCTACGGTCGCAGGTTCGAATCCTGCCTCGGGCATGGGTGTGTGTGATGTCCTTAGGTTAGTTAGGTTTAAGTAGTTCTAAGTTCTAGGGGACTTATGACCACAGCAGTTGAGTCCCATAGGGCTCAGAGCCATTTGAACCATTTTTTTTAAGATAATGAATTCTTCACTTACTGTGTTTACAAGTCTGTACTACTCCATCTGTTACATGGCTCACATACTCCGAAGTCTTAGCATTGCCAATGGAAATAATTTTGATTTTGTGATTTTAGTGTTTTTTATTTTTTTTATTTTTTTTTTTTTTTTAACACGGAGAATTCTGCTCTATCACTCTTCAGGTTTTGCATCTGTGTTAAACTCTGCCGGCCGGTGTGGCCGAGCGGTTCTAGGCACTTCAGTCCGGAACCGCGCGACCGCTACGGTCGCAGGTTCGAATCCTGCCTCGGGCATGGATGTGTGTGTTGTCCTTAGGTTAGTTAGATTTAAGGAGTTCTAAGGGAGTGATGACCTCAGATGTTAGGTCCCATAGTGCTCAGAGCCATTTGAGCCATTTGTTAAACTCTGCATTTGTATATAATCGATGTTTGAAGATTACGAACCTCTAAAGACTGCAGAAGCACAAGTGGCTAAGGGAACAGTAAAATTTCTACGCTTGCGTACTCACATACCGCAGGTTACGTTATGTGGTCTATATTTCATCATTGGTCGTCTCTCTGTTATCAGCACCAAGATACAGAGCTATGTTGACAGGCGCGTAACTGGGATCTGACAAGGAAGCTGATATCCCCGTTGCATCGTTTGATAAAGCGATGCCTGCGGCCCCTGATATAGGACCACTGCAGTATGGGTACTGCCTTATAATGATGTAGCATGCCCACGAGTCCCCTCGTATAGTGTGCATATTGTTCCTTTCCGTTGTGTTTTAATCACTTAATTAAAATCGTTCATTTTCGTTTCGCTTGCGAATGAAGGAAAAACGTACGACAACACAGCAAGTTATATTTTAGAAAATATGACTTTGTAAGTACTGCTTATACACACCGTCCTACTATTGATATAAACGCGTCGAGGCGATAGCAACGACATCTGGCAATGAATGACTGCTAGTCAGACGCACGCACGATACATGCAGTATTAGTGTGTGTGCAATCCGTGCGTAGA